>NW_017100187.1:627813-690692 GCF_001263275.1 Habropoda laboriosa | reverse complement strand
AACGGGGACGGAGAAAGCGGGCCCTGAATGATTTTATAAAATTAATAGTAAAGGGTAGCTCGCGTCGCTATTATGCGCGTATGCAAATACGAGGCTGAAGGGGTGGCGGGGTCACGGATGAATTTGTGGATCGAACCTACGGAAGGGGTAGGGAGAAGAGAGAGAACGGTGATGAGAAGGGACGAGGCGAGCGTGCAGGCTGTAAGGCATTAAAACTTCCGAGATTTATAGTGGCACGGACTGGTCTCTGCCTCGCTCGATTCGGGGTAGCTTCCACTAAAAAGGGGGGCCATATTGCTGGTAACGAGCAAAGAAGGGGCGGACTATCGGGGATGCGTAATATTTCGTTCCCGTGGATTTTAATGCGCAAGTATAGGACGACCTGCATAAGCCTCTGCCCTCGAGGATCTAGGGGAGAGACTGGTCCTTTTTTCTTTAGCACTTTTCGTACCGTGCCGTTCTTTTTAAGCAAATTTTTCAGAATTTCTCATTCAAATTTTCCATATCTCGTATAAAACGGTATGAACTCAATATTTTTCAGAAATGAACGTAGCTCCTTTTGCCATAAACTCGTGTGCCTATATTTAATTAACGAAAAACCATTTCGAAACGATTTTCCTAAGTATCTAATCAGTATCTGACCACGGTACGCAAAGGGTTAACAAACTCCATTGCACAATTGTACAAGTGTTTCTTCTTTTCAATCTAACCTAGACATCTCACGGTAGCTATTTAAAAATCGTCGAGAAACACTCTTAACGAGATATTGTTAAGTAAAAGTAACGACTGAAATATCAATAAATTACACCGTTAAAATGTGAAAAATCGCTACCTGTCTGGGCCGCAGAAAAAAATTGCTGCAAAGCATGCTAGATCAACAGAGATTACCTCTGCAACACATAATTATCGTCTCCAACTAAATCACATCGAATTTAGATTTCTAAGTTTATAAACAGCCACTTGAAAATTATAGTTTCTTCGCTCTCGCGTTCGTTTCCACAGGCTCCAACTCTCCTAAACGGGTTAATTCATTCCGTTTCGCAACTTTTTACCCAATTCCTACAAACTCCCATTTTCTTCTATTTCTCAATCTGACGGACTTCCGCAGAATCAGCGGTGGTTCGAGGGAAAAGTCGCGAGCGTCGGTCGGCGTATCGAGGAATTCCGTGGAACCGTGGCTCGCGGGACTCGCTGAAATATGGTCGGGCCGACACCAGAGTGGCTCGTGAAGAAAACGATCGTGTTGCGAGTTGCCGAAGAAAGCGAGCATTCAGGCTCCGCGCGCGTTTCTTCAGCCGAGGAGACGTTTCGTCCATAAAAAGAGACCCCGCTGGAAGCGCCAATCGTTTCGCTTGGCAAGTGTAACGTTTACAGGCTGCCTCTAATTGGTGTTCGAGGCTGATGAACGCCAATGAAACATGGAAAAGATGGGAACACACGATACATTCACTCTACTGCTACGTCTACTCCGCTTATTCTCCCCGCTGCCTAACGTATCCGCGGTTACGTATTAAACTCAGCAGCGGCCTTACTCGAACAAGAAGAGGAAACCAGATGGAAAAAAAGAAAAGATTCGCGGTGAAAACGCTGGAAGGATCGCGATGTAACAGTCCGGTATTTACCTGTAAACACGTTGTCTCGCTTTCATCTGCAATGCAAACGGCCGTTTATTATCTCGTCGTTCAGACGAAGATTATTGATTAATTGCCGTTCACTCGCTGCCATTAGCTACCAGACAGTTCTCGTAGACATCTTTTTCAGGAGGCCTGAGCCACTCTATTCGAGAAGAAGCCACTTGGCATATTAAAACCTAGAGAAGTCCGTGAGCTCTCTTACACGCCTTGACCAGAGTCTGTGTCCCGCTCGCTCTCTATGCTCGATTTTCTGAAAAACCGACCAGTTCGAGGGTACGGAAAATTTATGCACCTTCCCAATCAACTCCAACTACTCGTCTACGTGACAAAACACAAGAACCGCCTGTGCTTGATAGCCAATTATTGCCACCAAGTATACCTACTCGTTCGGTGATACGCACAGGTGAAAAAAAGCCTACCCGCAAACTATCATCATCGGTCTCTTCGATCGTAGATCTTTCTTTCTCTTCGTTTTTTTTTTTTCCCCCCGACCGCAGAACAAACAATAATAACCGTAAGAACAGCTTTGTTCGGAAGCACCTCGGTGAGATCAGCTGGTGTTTTTTCTTTTCCCTCGGCTGGCTCGATTCCACGGATGAAATATGTCGCGTGTAGAATCGATAGAGCTGAACCAAACGGAGAACGAGACGCTGCTGTGGCGTTACTTTCTTACGGGATGTTTTAGAGCAGCTGTCAAGAGCTGCCGACGATCCCGAGGGCTTGATTGATTCCTAATAGCGCGACCGGCAAGAAACCAATCGAGATGTGACGCTCGTCCCCGGGGTTAATGAATAATGGAAAAATCTGCTCTCCTTTCGTTCACTCCGAGGATCATCCGGGACCCGAGTTTTCTGGATTATGGACTGGCACCGTTGCGACTAGTTTCAACTACGATTTCTCCCTCGATCGTTTAGGCTTATACGGGAGTATACCTCGTCATCTCGCGTGGCACGTGTGAGCTTAACCCTTTAACGCGAAAATGTACCAACGGTTGTTTTTTTTACTTAAATTTCTCGCCGTTTGGAATTTTTGATCATTAAGAATGATAACGTTTATTTCGTTACTATACTTTAACCCTTTCGCTGCGACAGATTTTGTTTGAAAATTTAGTTTCTTAACCCCTTGACCTACGACTGTTTTCTGACTATGCATCGAAGCGTCAGCCATTCAACTGTTCCAGTACTGTGTCAGGTAACAGAAGCTAATCTCGCTCGTTGTTACAGGTCAAGGGGTTAAATTAACGCGAAGGTGCGTAAAGGATGAAAGGCTTCAACAGAGCAGCGCGAGTAAACTTCCCAAACGAATCGCTCGGCGTTGCCTGCAAACACTGAAATGTTCAAGAAGGACTATTTATCTTTACATATAATTTCCTTCCCTCCTTCAGACTGTTCTCGTTTCTCCTCATTCCCGAAGTCCTTATTACTATTATTATTAAAATCAGTTACGAAGCCCGAGGAGGAAAAATGGACCGCGTGGAAGAGGAACGACCTTGTCTGGCGAAGAAACAGGTAGAAGAAGGGAACGGTGAACACAGAGAGCATCGTATGGAATTCCCCCGAAATCCCCGCAGCTCTGACATAATGAGACATCGAACTCGAGGTGGAATCGTGGCGAACCGAAAAAACCAGAGAAGAAACCGAGGGAAAAAGTGTATACGCGGTCCATTGGATAGAGCCGCGAGAGAGAGAGAAAGAAAGAGAGCGTGTGGTTCTCGAGTAGTCGTGGTTTCGATCGCGATCAGAAACGGGGAAACAAAAGGGTCCAGCAGGAGGACACGGTTAGAGGAGAGAAAGATCGTTGGAAATCTGTTGGAGAACGTGGAAGAAGAAGGAAATTATGCGAGAGAGAACGAGGTGGACGAGGTGAAATTCCGCGAAATCCAGCGTGTATCCCGCGCATAAAATTTCGAGCGAGCAAAACGAATCGAAGACGAGGACGAGGACGCTTAAAGGGACCTCTGCGGAAGATAAAGGCGAAAACGTTTCGGTCGGAAATTCCGCGAAATCCGGTAAAAATTGAAAGCGAACAGGGACAAAGGAGTATGGAGTAGGAGAGTAGAGAGGGCTGAGTACGGCGATGGTTCGTGAGAGAAAGAGCAAAAGCAGAGGGACCAAGCAACGAAGGAGCTTCTTCTTCTTCTTCGAGGAAGAAAAAGAAGCTCGTCGGGGGCCCCGTGGAATGATGAATCGTTTCTATTAAAATACTTTTTCGACGGGGAATACAGAGTGGGCATCCGGCCTGCGGAGCCGCGAGTGGATTTATTTACATATTTTCAATCTGGATTAAGAGGTATAGAGACCGGGACCAGCCGGAGACTCCTCGGTTCGGCCCTTTCTCCAAAACTTTTACCTCCAGTTTCGACTATTTTTTACGACCTCCTTGTTGTCCCGTTCGTTCGGTCACCGTGTTTCATCACCAAGCACAGCCGTTTTTTTTTTTCCTTTTCCGAAAGTGTGCAAAGTCAAGACTCTCGCGAAAATCGCGGCGATGGAAAAGGTTGCGTGCTTGTTCATTGAACGGTCCACGTCCTCGGAAGATCTATCGGACCGATTAGACGATAGCTCTGTTAGATATTCTATTAGAGAATTCCGCGTACGTTCGAAGGCTTTCCAGCGTAGAACACTCCTAAATTTATTCGAAGCTTTCCCTGACAAATTCGAGGCGCCTAGAAGCTGCCGACAGACGCTGAATTCCGCCGCGATGATGGAGACACTTAGGTGACTGTGAACGATGCGAACACTTGCTCGCCTGTCTCCGTGCCTACGTCTCTCTTCGCCAAACGATACTTTCCGCGAGCTTCCATTGAAAGCGGAAAATAACTCGTCGGCAGAAACTGAGAAACCTCCGTGAAAAAAATTCGCAGAACCAGTTTTCCATCAAGTCGCGAATCAGCTCGACGAGCTCGTTAAAGAAACGCCGTGGATCGGGGGGAAAAAAGCGAGCCTCGACAATTACACCTATAGACGTGATAATCGTGTCGTGTTTCATTAACCATTCGACAGGCGTAGAGATTTCTTTATCTCGTCTACGGAAGAAAAAATCACGCACAATGAAAAATGACGAGCCAGTTTTCACAAATATTTCACGCTTCGTTCGATGATAACGAAGCTACCGGAAGTGAACGGAAGCGTTCACCGTTGAGGAGTACAAGGGTCCAAGGATTTCGCATTAAGATTCGCTTGGTCGGTTGATTAATTGCGCCTCATTAACATCACGTCGACCAGTCGCTTCTCGAGTGCGCATTGTCGCCGGGTGGAAACGATCTAACGTGTGCTCACGAGTTCTCTTCAGGAACGCTCGAAAATATCGAACGAACGGAGAACGATCGAGGATCAACGTTCTTTTTTTTTTTTTCATTTTTGTCAAACGTTCGTTCGGAGGTTCGTCGAGGAAAGATGGAGGAGATTGATTTGGTGTGTCGTGAAGGGACGTCGAATTGTTTGGTATCCGCCTCGATCGAACAACTGCGCCCGTGGAACCGAGAAATGCCTCTTCGTCTCTCGAGGGATTAACGCCTTGACATCTACACGTGTTCCAGCGTCATCCGCTCGTGCTTTTCTGCGTCGAGCTGGCTGCGAGCCGATGACGAACGACCCCGCGTTTCAACCTCTGACGCTTCCTTTTGCTGTCCCGGGGAAACTCCTCTCTATTCCCGACGATCCTTTCCACCTCGTCACTTCTTCAAAACGTCCCTTTCTTCGCGAGATCTTGGGGAAATTAGAACGCGGGGTAGAAAATTTTCGAGTTCACGACAGAGAACACGCGAGTGAAAAATTCGTTCAAAAGCAATCGAAACACCGTCACTTTTCCTACTCGAAATTTCCTGCTTTCCCAGGAACACCAGGCGGGCCAGAGCGACTTCCTCGCCCCGTATTCGCCAAGGAGGAACCGGTTTGCGAAGTTCAAAGACACATTTCCCGCGTTCGGCAGCCTCGCAGGGAATGGTAACGGGCCACGGCGAAGAAATTTTGCCAGAATCGTGACTAATGAATCGTGACTTCCCTGCGTTCGAAAGTCACCTAACGAATCTAATTTTTACCAAATTTTTGGGACACGCGGTAGACTACCATTTTGAAAAATAAGTTCCTGTGACTTATCTCAATTACTCGTCGATATTAGTTTTCTCAATTTAATTAAAACACTTGGCTTTAATCGCGGCGTGGAAAGTTGGCTAAACTGCGAAATACGAGCCTTTTCCATCGTGTCACACGAACACTGCCACAATTTTTCCACTACAATTGGTTCCAATTTTAATCACAAACTAAGCAAATTAAATTTCTGTGCGATAGATGAACCCAGTTAGCAAATCTCCACAACTTCCATCGCGACAACATTTCCAATATTCTTTTCCAATATTCCTTCTCATTTTTCTCCATGCGAGAAGAAGGGGTTAAGAGCGGTGGCAGAGAAGAAGAGTAGAGGAGAGACTCCGAGGAGGCTCGATGTAGAATCGTTCGACGGATCCGCCGAATGAAAGCGACGCGGCGGCGAATGATAAATGAACTCCTCTTAAACCGCGAGCTCTCATATCGGCCCGCTATTAACATAGTGCCGGATAAAGTAACGAATTTAAAAGAAATCCAATATAAAAGCCACGGGAATTCCATCGGAGATCTTATCCCGTCGGAGCTCTCGCTCGCCGCGGAGACTCCATTAATCACGGCGTTCTCCTCGTTCTCTCCTCCCACCCCCAATATCTTGCCGTGCTCCTCTCTCGCTCGCTCTCCTTCTCCTTCGGTCCTGCCTCTCCCTCCCTCTACACCCCTGCCGGCAGTCCTTTCTCTTTCTTTCACCCGCGGTTCATTTGTCTCGTATTAGTCGTTATTACGAGAGCTGAAAATTCAAATGGACGATGGATAATGGCACTGGCCGGTTCGGAGATAATGCCCCCCTCTTCTCTCCCACACCACCGCCACCTCCACATCCACCGCTGCCTGCCTCCCCCTCGTGCTTGGCCTGTTTCTTCGAGCTGAACGACGGAGGCCTCGCACGCGCGCGCTCTCGCGTATATGCAGAGTAAGAGATCGGGATGATCTTGTGATTCGTTTCTTCGGAGGAGTAAGCGAATTCTGGGAGAGGAATTTGTCTGATGTTTATGACCGTTTGGGGGGTGTGGAGATGGAGGTTTCAATTTGGGGGTTTTTGCCGTGGTTCAAGGTTTGGGGAGAAGGTTGTTCCAATTTTTGGGAGTTTTTATGGGGAATGAGTGGAATAATTGATTTAAATTTTGGTGTGAAATCTGTCATGATATATATAATGTTTGAGAAATGTGAAAATAAGAAGGAAGATTATTGCAATTTTTCTCATTTTACTGTACTGTGAAATAATTCGCAATATTGATCTAAATTTCGGTGTGAAATTCGCTATGATCTCACATTTGAGAAATGTGAAAATAGGAAGGAAAATTATTGCAATTTTTGCAAATTCTGCTCATTTTACTATGCTGTGAAATAGTTCGCATAATTGATCTAAATTTCGGTGTAAAATTCGCCATGATCTCACATTTGAGAAATGTGGAAATAGGAAAGAAGATTGTTGCAATTTTTACAAATTTTTCTCACTTTACTATGCTGCGAAATATAATTCGCATAACTGACTTAAATTTCGGTGTAAAATTTGCTATGATCCGAAATTTCAGAAATGTGGAAGTTGAAAGAAGACGTTTGCAATTTTTGTAAATTCTTCTCACTTTGCTATACTGTGCAATGTAATTCGCATAATTGATCTAAATTTCGGTGTAAAATTCGCCATGATCTCACATTTGAGAAATGTGAAAATAGGAAGGAAAATTATTGCAATTTTTGCAAATTCTGCTCATTTTACTATGCTGTGAAATAGTTCGCATAATTGATCTAAATTTCGGTGTAAAATTCGCCATGATCTCACATTTGAGAAATGTGGAAATAGGAAAGAAGATTGTTGCAATTTTTGCAAATTTTTCTCACTTTACTATACTGTGCAATATAATTCGCGTAACTGTTGTAAATTTCGGTGTAAAATTTGCTATGATCCGAAATTTGAGAAATGTGGAAGTTGGAAGAAGACGTTTGCAATTTTTGCAAATTTTTCTCACTTTACTATACTGCACAATATAATTCGCGTAACTGACCTAAATTTCGGTGTAAAATTTGCTATAATCCGAAATTTGAGAAATGTGGAAGTTGGAAGAAGACGTTTGCAATTTTTGCAAATTCTTCTCACTTTGCTATACTGTAAAATAATTCGCGTAATTGATCTAAATTTCGGTATACAGTTCGCCACGAATTATAAAAGAAGGAAGAACGATTATTGCAATTTTTGCAAATTTTTCTCACATCACCACTGCTGCGAAATAATTTGAATAATTGGTCCAAATTTCGGTACACAGTTTGATACGAAATGTAGAAAAAGGAAGAAAGACTACAGCAACTTTCACGACTACAAAGAAGACACATTCGCGAAGATTTCCTAAAAGCTGAAAGACGCAACGAGAGTGAAATTTATAGCTTCGAAACGATCGCCAACACGGGGATCGAGATCGATCGTGGTTCCTTACGAAACACACCCTAAAGGACCACTCTCCCAACCCTCGTTAGCGGCACTGTAAATTCTACGCTGCGCGGTTTTATTGAAATCTTTCCGGAACGCGTCGATTCGTAATTGCGGCGGCCGGTGCCCGCTCGTAAATTATCCCGAAACGAGTTTTTTGCACGATCAAGTATGATCGACCAGCCTATGGATCGTGTTCTCCCCTCTTTCACATGATTGCTGAAATTTATCGTTATCTGGAAAGCTTTAACGACGCGCTACTTGGAAAAAACCATCGAAAAGTAACCAACTGAACGAATAACCATGTGTTTAACCCTGTACCTAACCAATTCAATTTCAACGAATATTATAAATTCAATTTAACTCGACGTAATTAAAACCACGCTTCATTTTTCACTTAGAAAAAAAGTACACAGAGACTATTAACCCTTTCCATTCGAGAGGCGACTCTAAGGACGATAGGTCTATGGACCTCCGTGAATTGTTCGCTACACGTTTAGAGTGAAATAGCTCGAAAGAACCAACTTCTAATAGAAGCATAATTTTTAAAAAATGACATCAATTTTCCTACTTCCTTATAGAAAAAAGGGCCTTCGAGTGCAAAGGGTTAATCGCGAAAAAGTAGAAAATTTGACAGGAGAATCTACAATAATTGGTTGGAATTGCAGGCTGGTAGAGGCGCGAGAAGGCGAGAAAATCGAGCGAGAGTTCAGGTTCTCTCGGTGGGGAGGATAAAAGCGAGGAACGGGTTAAACAGAGGATATCACGGTTCGCGTAGGACATAGAACTAGATGATACACGGGGTTTTCAGCGCTCGCGCGTGCAATCGTAAACGGTGTGCAGCACAGGTGTCGGTGCAAAGCTGCGTGCGCGTTTTCATTGTACGAGAAACGAGCCGCGACGTGGGCACAGACGCGGAATTCCAACGAGTGGAACCCGACGAAAATGTCAATGAGTCGATCGCGAGCGATATGAAGAATTCGAAAGCAATAACCGCGAGCCGCGCTCTCTCGCCTCCTCTTGGATCTCGAATCTCTGTACAATTCTTCGCTACGCTGAATTCCAGACGACTCCTAATGAACGTGACATAGTCAACGCTTGCGGGATGACTACCGGTTAACCCTTTTGCTTTTTAATTACCAGTCACACTCTTCGCGCAGATTATGGCCAAGGTGTGATGTCAGTTGTGCGTCATTTTACATGATGTGAAAGGTAAAAATTGACACTTGGAGGCGGGAACAACGGGGACTGAGACTTTTCTGCTATACTCTCTCATTTTATAAAATGTGAGAAGTAAAAGTTGAGAATTAAATACGGAAAAATAAAAATTCAGATTTCTTGAGTTATACTCTCCTTTTTCGCAAAATACAAGTAAAGTAAAGATTGCCATTTAAATATGGAAAAATGAAAATTGAGATTTCTTGAGTTATACTCTCTCATTTTACATTGCTTCATATTTTCATACTTGCACACTTCTCTCTTTGCGACCTGCGACGATTATCCTCTAGAATTCTAATTTTGAATTCTCCAAGGAGGGGAGAAAGGTGTGTCAATATGGCACTGCATTCCCTCCTCTGGATCCATGACGATTAATCAGCGTGCGAGAAGGAAGAATTCTCGAAACAGAGAATTTGGCATAATTGTGAAGGAAGAGCGAAGAGGAGACTTCCGTCAATAACCACCGGAAGTGATCCGGATGTTATGGGGCGCGCGAGTCGGTCAAACTTTCCCTTTCCAGTCTCGATCGACCACGTGTCCCTCGCGCAACGATCAAGCCAGCCAGCCCTCTCTCGATCAATCGACAGACGCGTGATTCTTGGCTATCGCATCATCGGCGAACTCGAAATATTCGCGATAAAAGCTAGAGAATCTCGTGCGTCATCGTGTGGAAAAAGAAGGAACGAGGCATATATGTACTACTGGTAGGAATTATCGTTGCTTCTAATAATAGTGGCGGTAACACCGGTTGCGAGCGCCGTTACCGGTTGCTATACTTTTATTGCCGATGCTGCTACCATTAACGGCGAAAAGTTGTCCAACGAATGACGCCCGTTGCTATTACCGGCGTCGTTCCAGGCATCGCTCACAATTTCTGCCTCTTCTAACGCACGCCAAAACGGATACTCCGTGATTGTTAGTTAATTGCTCCGCAACTAAGCAAGTACGTTAATCACGGAAAAAAATAGGGGTTGAAATAAAACAGAGCTATTTTCTCAAGGACCAAAATCTCCATTTCTGCAAGCAAGATTGGGCCCGTGTAACTTTCAAGTCGCATACTAATATATCGATATTTTATTAAAATATGTCTCCTTATTAACCAGTAACTTTCTTGATAACCGATGTTACTTCAAAGTTACAATATGTATTCCTTGTCGAAACTGCTGAATTCACTGTTATTCTGTATTTATAGGTCGATATTTGCTAATTTTACGTTACATAAATTCTTCTACAGTCAAGAAAACTATTCGGCCCATAGAGGGTTAATTCGTTCTCCCTAAATAAAGAAAATTTCCTAATTTTCCAAGGACACCGAAGGAAAGTAGCCTTAAGTTCAACCCTTTTCCGAGTAAACGAGAAACGAGCACTGAGTTAATTTCTGCCGTAAAAGGAGCAAAATTATCGAAATTGTTGCATTCGAATAAAACCGCTTCGCGAAAATATTCCAACTTTCCTCCGCAAAGCATAGGACGATCGACACTCGAAACGACACTTCCGCAAATCGTCCTCTCGAAGGCGAGAAGAACGGTTCGAGGAGCGAACTTACGGTTGGACAATTTCGATCCTCTCCGTAGTCGAAAATAAACGCTGTTTCGGGAGGAGGGAAGAGACTTGTTCCAGGAGAGAGATCGACATTCCCTCCAGGAACGTTCGAAACGGGTGAATGAAGAGGCATAGCACGCTTGGCATGTTCCACGTGTCCGCAGCATATTCATCCGTCCGGCAAGCCCGGTCATATAGAATCGTCGATTCCGCGGCGAATGCCGGAGAGCGCTGATAATTTATTTGTGAGACGTTGCGCGTCGAACGTGTCCCACCTTCTCAATCGTTCGTCCAACACACAACCTCTCTCCATCCGATCGCATAGGACATTCTGGATTTCGCGCCTTTTTCGTGGCGTTCTTCCATTGTCTGTTTCGCGAACGAGCGGTTGCTCTAACCCGCGCGCCACGCAAACCAACCATTTTCGGCTCGATATACCACCACACAGTTCACCACCCCGCCCTCCGATCATCCGTGATGTTTATTAAAACGTACACCGGCCGCAGATACCACGGTGCAATTGCTACCGGACGCGCATTTTTATAGCGGGGGAAATGTCACGTAGCGATCGTGAGCTCGATGACGCCCGTTGTTCCGTCGATCGCCGGCATCGGAACTCGATGAAAATGTCAATGAGGTACGCGCATCGACCAGCTGGCATATCCGGTTCGACCACGATTTAACCTCTTTGGGCCCTCGCCGAAAATCCACCGGCTCGCCGCTTATTTGGGGAAACCACGGGCTCGATCGAGCTGACTCGACGACGCTCAAATTTCTCCTCGACTATGCGCTGGAGGAGGTTCTGTGCGAGGCACAAGTTCCACGATTTTAAATTCAATGGTGTTTCGTCATTTTTGTTCAAGTGCGAGATCCTATATTTGTGTATGAGAATTGGGAGGGCGTTGAAAGTTTGGTGAGTGAGTGCTAAGATGAGAAGAATTAACGTAATTTCGCAGGTAATCTCGATTTCTTTTTTCAAGTGGAGCGTATTTCGTAGTTTTACTCTAGGTCGCGTGATATGACACATTTTTCTCGTTAACCTCGATATTAACCCTTTCACGACATTAATCTTTGCATTCGAGTGCAAAGCTACTTCTGCTTCTCCTTCCATGTACGACACTTCGAGCCTCCACAAGAAAAAAACGAAATTAACAAGTTCCGCCGTTAAAATAGTAGCAATTCGGTTCGAATAATTCAACATCCATGACGAATTGGTAAAACGGAAGAAGGGGTTGGAAAAAAAACCGATCGTTTTCGAACGTGCCGCTCTGCTTGGCCTGACTTTGACCGATAGCCCAGCGTGGGGCTCCCTACGTTATCTTAATGCACACGGGAAGAGTAACAAAGAGGAAGAATAATTAAAAAATACTGGGGCGAAGTGCCCCTTGTAAAAGAGGGTAAATCAGCCGGATGGAAATAAGAGAGTAAAGAAAGGGGGATGTGGTAGACGAAGACACGACGAAGAGGTGGTAGAAGAGGAGAACAAATGGAGTCAGACTTTTCTGTGACAAACGAGCGCCCCCGAAATGTCAATCAAACTGGCGTACTCACGCATTCCAAGCTGCTCCACCTGATTTGGTTAGACTCTCGGATATCGAGCAGCTGCAACGCCACGTTGCTAGAACTCGATGGTCCACCGAATAGACGAAATATTTCTCTTATCGTCGCCCTTCCAATAACGAAGCCTCAAAATTTCTGAATTTCAGCTAAACTGTGTGGTTTCATTTTTCTGTCGAAAAGTTCACTTTTTTCTGTCAAAGCAATTCCCTTTGAAAATCGATCGCCCCTCTTGGTAATTTTGTATCTCTGTCAAAATAGATTCTCTTTTAAAATCGACCGTCTCTCGCTGAAATTTGCCTTATTTCTTTGTCAAAATAGAAACAGTGCAAAGGTAATTTCACATTAATTTAAAAAAATTCTTTTTCTTTTCTCCTAGAGAAATTTAGTTTTCAAAGTAATTCTCTCTGAAAATCATCGATTGAAACTTTCAAGAAGCTACGGTGACACTTTCGCGAATTAATAAATAGGTACTCGGTTGAATGATTTCTTTACGAGATGACGCCTGCGTGTTCCTGGTACGATAAGACTCGAATATCTTTCCGAGGTACAACCCTGCCAATTTTCGTTTAACAAGCGGAATGATATTTTAGCGTATGGCTGATGTATGGTATCGCGACAAAGTATGTACAACGGTGTACAAGATTTAAGAGAGGAGCAACCTGTTTGGTTCCATGTGGCTTGCCTCCCAAGCGTAAAATTAATTGATAGATTTATCCGGAGACTAAACATCCAGGCGACAAGCGTTTACAAGAGGAACAATCTTGTTCCAATGCTTCATACGAAATATCTTCATTTTCGTCTAATGGGATTTGCTGCAATATCGCGAAAAATATGGAATCGAATTTCCTGGAAAATTTACAGGGTGCTGAGGGAGACGTGTCGAGTAAATTTGCATATCATATTATTAACAAATATATTTATACATTCTCCATTCCAAAGGAAGAAAGTTTCGAAAGAAAATTTTGTCCAAGCATCCCCCATTTAATTTCTCTGCATGAAGGTGAAAATTCTGAGCGTTAGAGATCTTTAGTTGGATGACAGCTGCGCGAGAGTTCCAAAAGAAATTTTTTTCAAAGCACTCCGTATTTAATTTGGCGAACGAGAAAAGATCGATTTCTCTGCGTGACAGTGAAAATTTATAACGTTACAGATCGTCGCTGAGACGACAACTTATCCAAAGAGAGCTTTTCCGAAGCACTCCATATTTAATTTGGCGAACGGGAAGAAGTGGATTTCTCTGCACGAAAGTGGAAATTCGGAACGTCAGAGATCGTCACTGAGACGACAACAGTATCCAAAAGAAAGTAGTTTCGAACCGCACTGCGTTTAATTTGGCGAACGAGAAAAGATCGATTTCTCTGCAAGCAAGTGAAAATTCCGAAGCACGAAGAGACGATCGCCGAGAGACGACAATTGCGTTGTTATCCTTCGAGTAACGAGATAAGTTTCTCCAAGTCGGAACCGCGAGAATCAGGATTGATCGTAACATTTATCGGCGAACACGTTGCACCCGATACCCGATCAATACCCGTCAAAACCGTGCAACTTCCGAGAGGCGTTTTCGCCGCGAAAGCGATAATTTTACTCGGCCGCGGGTCAAGGTACGTCGTCGTCGTCGTCGTCGCGCTGCTCGGTGGCATTCGACCGCTTTAGAAAGTCGACGCTGCCAGCCTCGCGACGATCCTCCGCTCGCCGATATATAAATATTAATAACTACAATATCGTAATTTCAGAAACAATGCGCGACACGGCCACACCCGAACAACCACGGCCTAGTTACATGCGAGCCACGACATTAAAAAGCTGTTCCCCTAGCTCTCAGCCTCTGTTACACCTACATGGATACACTCGAGTCCACTTTTTTCGGTTCTCCATCGTCGATTTTTTATCGGTAAATATAATCGACGACGCTTTCAACACAGGTGACACGATGGAAAATATCGGGAATTTACTGGGTGTTTCGTGGAACTGCTTGATAGTTTCCTAGGAACTTCCTGGGAATTCATCGATGGACGGAGAACGGAGGGATCGATAAGAATTTGGAAGAGGGTTCTAGGAAATTTCTAGGGACTTCTACGGTGCTTTCGAGAAATCTCGGGCAATTCCAGGAAGCCTCGAGGAAATTACCAAGCAATTCCATAGAGCAATTTCAAGAATTTTTACACAATTTTCCCAGGGAATTCGAAAGAGTTGCTAGAGAATATAGGAGATTTATAGCGAATTTTCCTTGCGATTCTAAGATATTCCCAGACAATTCTAACGAATTCTAAGCAATTCTAGAGAGTCCCTCAGAAATTTTTACACAATTTTCCCAAGGAATTCTAGAGTTGCTAGAGAATAGAGGAGATTTATGGCGAATTTTCCTTGCGATTCTAAGATATTCCCAAACAATTCTAACGAATTCTAAGCAATTCTAGAGAGTCCCTCAGAAATTTTTACACAATTTTCCCAAGGAATTCTAGAGTTGCTAGAGAATATAGGAGATTTCTAGAGAATTTTCCTTGCGAATCTAAAATATTTCCAGGCAATTCTAGAGAGTCCCTCAGAAACTTTTACACGATTTTCCCAAGGAATTCTAGAGTTGCTAGAGAATACAGAAGATTTTTAGAGAATTTTCCTTGCGAATCTAAAATATTTCCAGGCAATTCTAGAGAGTCCCTCAGAAACTTTTACACGATTTTCCCAAGGAATTCTAGAGTTGCTAGAGAATACAGAAGATTTTTAGAGAATTTTCCTTGCGAATCTAAAATATTTCCAGGCAATTCTAGAGAGTCCCTCAGAAACTTTTACACGATTTTCCCAAGGAATTCTAGAGTTGCTAGAGAATACAGAAGATTTTTAGAGAATTTTCCTTGCGAATCTAAAATATTTCCAGGCAATTCTAGAGAGTCCCTCAGAAACTTTTACACGATTTTCCCAAGGAATTCTAGAGTTGCTAGAGAATATAGGAGACTTATAGCGAATTTTCCTTGCGATTGTAAGATATTCCCAGACAATTCTAACGAATTCTAAGCAACTTTAGCGAATTCCAGAAAAAAATTCTAAAGAAGAATTTTCTCGAAATTTTCTTTTCCCAAAAATTTCGAAAAATCTTCTGACAACCGCTCGGGTACAATTACCACGCCACACTCCGATGGAACTTTACCGCAGATGATTCGAAAATTATTCCGCAAGGCAGTAAATCGCACGGCAATTACGCAACTCTCGTTCGAATATGAATATCTCGAAATAGCCGAAGAAAAATCATTCCACGGAAATCCACCGGCGAACAATACGAACGCGACTATGTTCTAAATTTAGTTCCTTCCTAGGAGATGACCTTAACAGCGCAGAAATTACAATGTTTGCAGCGCGCCGTTTACTCCACCGTGGATCTCAATTGAAAACGAGTAAAAATAGAAAGCGTGTACGCGCAGAGATGACAGAAAACCGGACCGTAGACGTGGTTAATCGCAAACGATCTTTTTCTAACGCGACACAATTGTAAAAACATTCTACGTTGCAATTTTCTTGCCTTCCCTCCCTCTTTTCCCGATTCTCGGGAAAACACAGCGAAGCAACTCGATTTAGATCGTTCGATAAGAGAAAGACGAGGAAACACGCACTGGGCGGCGAAGATGATCACGGACACGTGCACGCGCGTCCAAGTAAGCTAATGCCTCGAGATAAAACCGAATCGACAGAGAGATCACACCGTCAGATTAATTTCTATAAATCGTCTGGCTCCGTGGGATGTAGGGGAGAAAAAAATCGCGTAAATTCAAATGAATTGCAAAAATCACTGGCCATTTTTCAACGGTGGCAATGTTCAAGGTAGATGGACACGAGGTGGGTAATTAATTTAGATTATTCAACAAATAAGCTGCTCTCTGCTGTATAATCAGCCGTGTGCAGCAGGTATGTCGATCGAAATAATTGAAATTATTCCTCCTTCGAGAAACAACAGGCGAGGGGGGAGAGAAAATTGACGAGATAATAAGGGAATTCAGACGATTCGGCGAACGCGTGAAATTTATTCATCTTCGCGGATTTTGTCCACAAGCAGAAACGTGTTCCCTATCTTTCTCGTGCATACACGTGCGACAGGGAATTCCGCTGAAAAATGTGCCGCGCATAAATACCGAATCAACAAACTAAATTCCGCCTGGCGATTAGGCGAGGAAGTCGACTTCCGTGCGTGGGTGGCTGTGTACCGAACAATTAACGCCGCTCACCGCAGATAAGCGACTAAGAACGGCTTAAGCGACCGGGAGAAATGTTTCCCTGGCTCTAACGCGGCCAGAAACCAACGTTCGATAATCGATTAGCTGCTCCTCTTGCCTTTTCCACCGTTTGCCAAACCTCGCGATTCGATATCGCCGGTTTCTTAACACTATGCCGTCCGGTGGCATGAAAATTATCGGACAAATGCCGGTGACACAGACGCCAGTATCGCTCGTGTTCTGTCCACGTAACAATAAGTTTCAGGTTGCAATACGATCATATTAGCAAGTTTTGTGTTTTTACAAGAAATTTTTTTTTTTTCTCTCGAAAATCTCGAAAAACCCCCGGCGACAGGCGAAAAGAATCCGGATTACGCGTGCGGACGGCATAGTGTTAAGACCGATGGGAGGAATCTGCCAGTTGCTACCGTGTTTTGCACCAACGATACTTCGCTCTCATTATACCGTTCGAAGAAATGTAGAAAATTTCTGGTCTACGATAGCGTAGAATAGCAATGCGTGACAATGCGTGTCTGGAGAAATATGGAACAGAGAGAGAAACGCGAGGAGAAAACTGTGAATCTCATTTTATTTCACTTACCGTATTTTTCGGACCATAAGGCGTAGAAAAATTGACTTAAAATTGGAGTGCGTCTTACGGTCCGAAGGTAACATTAAAATACGAATCTTTATACCGTATCGAAGCTATTAGAGAAGTTCGAGCGGTGACATTAACGAGATGAGCGATAGTACCAAGAGTGGAGATGAACCGAGTAGTGCTAGTACGAATTATTTCGACAATAAATAAATTAAGTAGGAATTTGAAAATATCCTTGCATACCTACTAAAGTATTCTTCTCTAAAAATCGTCCAGTAAATTTGGGGTGCGTCTTATGGTCCGAAAAATACGGTAATTTTTATTTTATACTTAGTCACATATTTAAACTATACTTGTTCTCATGAAAAATCACAGTTCTTCCTTTCACACGTTCCTTCAATTTTCCACAAACTGACCCACCGTTCAATTCTACGTTAATCATTTTTTAAACAGAGGACTTTTAGCGCCAATATGTCAATTCGATTATTCTTGAAAAAACTGTTCTCTGAAAAACGGTGACCTCTATTCTGCCGATACCCGGTTAAATTTAGAGGGGAACTAAGAATGCTGAATGAAGACGAGGTGCGAAGAGTGTCAGTTTAAGTACCGAGAGGTTCAACGTTCGAGGGTGCACGAGAAGTTTCCATTCCCGAGCCGGGGATAAAATCGAAAGGATGAGAAATTGCGGTGTGACGCTTTGTCTCCTCGCTATTTTCACGTTAAACCCGAGGCACGTAAAGCTCCGTTGTCTGCCGTGTCCCCTCGAAATACCAGTCATTTGTTGGCGCGAGCGTATACATACTTAAATGAAATTAAATCGAGAATATATGACAACGCGTCCAGTATTCTGCACGGGCGATTAAGTACTCTTCCACTAAATTCTCGATAAATTGGGACCGAACGGAAAAGATCGGCCGGGGTAAACAACCAACTATTATCTAATACCTCGAGAAACGAGAATCTTCGCCCATCGTTACATATTTGCAAGAGTTGCTCAGTTGCACGATTAAAAGAAGTACAAACT
This sequence comes from Habropoda laboriosa, assembly GCF_001263275.1. Lineage (NCBI taxonomy): Eukaryota > Metazoa > Arthropoda > Insecta > Hymenoptera > Apidae > Habropoda > Habropoda laboriosa. Next base: position 672,386 of record NW_017100187.1, on the reverse strand, counting down.
TTACCTTCGACGCGCAGCCAAAATATTTTTCGCAATTCAGGGACTGGCACGCTAAGGGTATTTAAACTTAAACAGATTAAAGTTACTTAAAGGTATTTAAACTCCGGTGTTCGAAACAGAGCAACTCCCTTTAACCCATTAACGCTCCATTTCCCTCAACTCGAGCCAAAAGCGATCAACTTCACCGCAGAAGTATGTTACCCATTCGTTAACAATGCTCCAACTCCCATTTTTGCCGTAGAATAGAAAAGATAGCGCGATATGCAAAGTGATAGAAAAAAGTGAAAAAGATATTGCACTTTTTCTACGATTTTCGAGGAGTTTGCACTTGTCGCACTCGATTAGTCGAGCGTCGAGCGTAAAGGAAAAATGAGGCAGGCTGGAGGACACAAGGAAAGTCGGCGTGTCGTTTTCGGGAAAAGATCAGACGAGGCTCGCGGACGAAATGAAGACGGGCGTTCGCGGAGACAAGCGACGCGGCGGCCAGGAGAAATCGTAAATTTAAATTTAGAGAAGCTTACGTGCGCGCGACCGCGAGAGAGCACGCCCTCCCCACCGTTCGCCGCTCGTAAACGCGCCGCGGGCAAAGATTTTCGAGGGAAGAAGATCCGCGCGCGCGATCAGAATCGCGGAAAAAGTGGCGGTCCGTACCTGCTACCTCTTGGGTGCAATTTGAATTTCAAAATGCAGCGCGGATTGACCGGGTTTTGTCGTAAATTGTCCTCGATCCCTCGAGCCACCGAACGAAAAAGTTGTTCCAATTTTTAAGCCAGCGAACACGCCCGGGACCCATCGGATCGTCTCAATAAGGAGACGAATCCTCGCGAAACTGGACAAGAAAGCGCCGTGAGATCCTCCTTCCTTCCGTTCTTTTTTTGCCGGGGGAATTTCGATTTCTTGCCGCGGGGACACCCTCGTGTCGTTACGCGCCCATTTTGGCCGACGTGCTACCTTACTTTTTACCCGCTCGAAACGCCGAATTCTCCGGGAATTGTCCTCGGAATTACATCCTCGAGTCTTATCGGGATTTCTTCTCTCCCCTCGGTAATTCGCGCAATTCAGATATTTTCCCCATTTTCTGGATTGTGTTTTTTATCTAACGATTCAATTCCTCCGGACCTCGGAGGAAAACTTTCTATCTTCTTTTCGAATTTTCGAATTTGGAAATTAATGCAAGTGAAACCAATGCAAATTTTTCCTTCTTCTCGTTCACTTCTCTTCGTCTTTAGAGAGTGTTAACCCCTTGAACTGAAACGACGAGTCCAGCTCGTCGTGAAGTTTCTTGGGCAAACTGACAACGACGAGCTGGACTCGCCAGAAACTTTCGAGAGTTGAAGCTTTTTACATGAGAAGTATATGTAAGTCATAGCGAGTCTTTTGCCTTGATAGATTTGTTTGCATGCTTCTAACAACAGTTTCAATGTAATTTGTATAAATCTATGCAGCCAGTATCGCGTAAAGTAAATGCGTGACGCGACATACTAACGAAGTGCGATAGCGCTTATTTCAATAGTGATATCCGTCTATAGAAGTGACATATTTTTTCGGAGGTGTTGAATCTTACACGTTCACTCGAAGTTTATCTTTAGGATAAATATATATATTTACACTGTTTGAAATTGTTGCAAATACATTAGCATTATGTTGAAACACATACTTTTTTCGCTCAAATACTAGAACTGTAATATTTTCGTTAAACATTATTGACGAATTTCATGTAAATTATGAAACAAGTATTATTTTTACCAATAACAAATTACTCGAGCAACAGAACCATAAGTTTCTATATCAATCCCGCCTCTTAAAACTAAGAAAATTAAATCGCCTGCCTAATTTGGGATAAACATATCACCAGGAATGAAATTTTACTATAGAACGGCGATTCCCTTAGAAATCAGAGTATTTTCAATATCTGCTAACGATCACGAAGACTTCCCCTAATCTAGACCGTAGAACGAGCTTCCACCTTGCTCAGAGGAGCATAAAAGAGCGTGCTTTACTTTACAAATTACAGGGTCAGTTTTAGAAATTCGACACGAACGTGCAAAGATTCGTGTGACGAATTCCGCTTCGTTCGTTTAACCGTAAGTACCGTAGAGATGCATAAAGAGGCAGGCCGGTGGTGAAAACAAACAGGAAAAGAGGCGTCGTCGTCGTCGTCGTCGCCGCCGCGCGGATCGTTTCTCTCGCGCGGATAATTTTTATCGTCGCCAGTTTAATCGGATCTCCACTGGCGAACGTTGCTCGCACGCGATATCGTTTCGTGTCCGTGTTCACGCGGTTCTCCGTTCCTTCATTTCCTTTCCTTTCCTTTCGTCGGTATTCCGCAACGGTGCACGAAGAAATCGGAGAGTTCGACGAGGGGACCGGAAATTAATTGCTTGCGCGGCAATCGATCTCTGATTATTTCGTTACGTCGTACTTACTCCCCGAGAACGATTATCGCTGACGCGGAAAAGTCATCGTCCGCGACCAGTAATCGATCCTTGAAACACCTCCTCTCTTTCTTCCTTTTCCTTTTTTCTTCAACTTTTCGCCGAATAATTTCCTGCCGATTCGGCGTTACTCGAGCCCGCGCGAGCTTGTTACATTCGCGGAATCACGCGTTTCGTGACTAAGTATGTAACCAAATGCAAATTCCTACCACGCTGTCGAGCAATTTGTCAAGTGGACGAAGGCTCGTCGTTTAACCCTTTCGCTGTTGCGGATGGATACGCGCTATCGGCCGAAAGCTTTGGACCGCCGCGCGTTCAAAGTTGCACAGAGGTTCATAGAGGAACAGCTTTTGCTTCAATCGGGACGAATTAAATTGCTGTTGATCTTCAATTCTACGAAGAGTTGGATTCGTAGACGGATGGTTGCACGCTTCTTAAAATACGGAAAATCCTTATTCTTTCATTATTACAAATGGGATAAGGTCCCGCGAGAATTTGCGAAGAGGGTACAATTTTCTGTACAAAGAGCATCTAACGATTTGCAAAATAAAATTACCAGAGAAACAGTGTCGCAACGCCGAATGGGTTAAAATACGAGAGCTCGTATCAAATCCGCGCTCCCGATACGCGTTCCACTTTTCCATAAAACGAGAAAAATCCCGAAAAAACAAGATGCTTGTCAAGACAGAGAGATACAGAGAGAGTGTCAGAGGCGAGAAATCCTCCCACGACGACCACTCGAAATAATGCAACTCTTTACGGCGATGCTTCTCGAAGCGAGTTTCGCGGAAATAAGGAAGAGAAGGCGAGAAGGTGTGCTTTGAACACGGGCAGGAGGAAGAAAAAAATATCCTGCGGGTCGTTCCGCGCCAAGAAATCGGCCGATTTCGCGGAGATAAAAGACTTGGAGCGTGCAACAGAGAATCCAGCTGACCTACTTGCGAGTTGCATTCTTCCGTTCCAAGTGTCTCCGTTCGCGCTATCGTCGCCGTTGGCGCAGGTACAACGCACGATATAGCGCGTTCCAGCCCGTTCCGTATCGCGTATCTCGCGTTTTACGACCACAGCCGGACCAAAAAGTCCGTTTCAGGAAAACTGGATACGCAAACCAGTGCAACCAGGGACTATTCACGATGGATCGATAACGTTGTTCCTCGCTTTTCACTCCTTTATCTAAAACGAGCGCCGTTTTAACGCCGTGTATTTCCACTCTCTTCATTTTCTTGCTACTTTGCCCGATTTAAATTGCCCCTTTATCCGACACGGATTAATTAAGAATCATCAACGAGTAAACTGTTCAATTATAATCTCAGCTTCTTCGAAATCGAAGGCTACGAAATCTCTCGGTGATCTGATTTACGACGTGGTTAAAATTGAAATTTTTCGGGGAAGAGGAAATAAAGTTCTCGAAGCGTTTTTCCCCAGAGAAAGTATCTTTCAATAGTTCGTTTAATATGACAGTAACGTTAGGATTGATTACTTTTTGGTAAATTCATCGCGCTGGCAATTCAAGGGTTCGGGAGGAAAATTGACAGAGTTGGAAGAAAGGAAGAACTTTCGTATTTTTCCCAATGAAAATAATTTTGGAAATATTAGTTTAACAATTGCTACTAAATCTCTGACAACTCGTCAATCAGTTCGTCAAGTCCGATTTCTGCATTTTTCAGGCTTTGTCAATTTCCCCCACCGCGCCCTTAATTTTCCTTTCATCAGGCCACTCCGAAGGTGTTGACTAACGAACAGGGCAAATTGGTGAAACCAGGTGAACCGAATGCAACATCGAGGAGGTCGGTCCCGCGGGAGTTTCGACCGAGGCAATCCGATTAACGTCACATCTGGTCGGTGCACGTGTGTTGGTGCCTTTCATAAATATAAACCTCGTGCTGCATAATCATAAATCTAATGGCGTGTCTTGTCCGTTCCATAAATGACGCCGCTGGAATCCTCCGGGTGCAAAGACCCCCGATACGAATTCCTCCTCGATCGAAACACACCGCCTCGAATTTGGATCCGCGAAATCGACTTTCTAATCCTTCTGCCTCCCACGCGGCCATTGAGAAATACACACATTTCGACCATTACAGCCCAACTCTTTCACAACGGTCTGCGCTTCGCTCGAATCCAACCGAACGCCAATTGACACTTGTCGAACCTCATCTTCGCAATTTTTAACCATCACGTTGCAACAGTCTCTCGGAGAGTCCTTCTAATCCCTAGAATTTTCTCACAAATTTCAACCCCTTCGCGATCTTTCCCAGAAATCTCCTCAGAGGCCTGGAGAGTTCGTTAAGGAGTAATTCCTGCAGGCTGAGGCAGAGTGTTAATGCCGAAATACCGCTCCAGAAAGATTCACAGGGCCAAGAAGAAGAAGAAGAAAAAACCGAAGAGAGTGGCGAGAAAATCCGCTTAGGAACAATGCAAGGACCTGGTCGAGGTCCCTGGTGTGGAGAAAAGCCGACGTCGGACGCAATCAGCTGATCCACTTGGGACCAGTTCTCCAAGAGGAGAGCAAGAGCGCAGGTATAACACGGCGACGAAGCCATGCAAAATAAGGTGTGTAGGTGAGGCAGACGTGGCAGCAGTACAAAGGAGAAAAGAGAAGGTATAGCAGAGAGAGAGAGAGAGAGAGAGAGAGAGGGAGAGGTAAAGAGGTGGACGACGAAGCGTGGCGGGAAAAAGAGAAGAAAGGAAAAGAAAAGCTGGAAACGAGGCTGCTGGCGGGGACAGCTGGCGGCTGGAATGTGGGTTAGGCTCCCCATAGGTGGGCCGCTCTAATTATGAATTAATTCCTGAATAACGGTCGAACTCGCGCGACACGGGCAGAGCTCGTCGATGAAAACGCGATCCGGAGAACCGGTCGCCTCGTCATCCTTAGACTGTCCTCCTATGTCGCTGCTTCCTGTTTCGATACAACAGACTTCCTCCATTTTCTTCGCTCTTTTTCTTTCCCCGCCAAGGAGGATGTTTCAGGTCTTTTGTCGCTGGTAATGAATTCTTACCGTGTTCCTTCCTTTTTTTTAACGGAGTGCAATTTCCGATTTAGCGAAAATACAAGCTTCTGATCTTCTGCAGCTGGCGATTACGGTGGCAACAGAATTTTTATTTTCTGTCAAGAGCCTTCTTTTTAGCAGAGTGCAATTTCTGATCTAGCGAAAATTGAGTTGCCGTGAATTTTCAGATCTTCCGTCTTTCTCAAACTATTCTCAAAAATTACACTCCAATTTCCCAATTTAGCGAAAATTGCAGCATTGAAAACTAATGCAAATATTCCTGGTGAAGTATCCTTCCAGATCCTCGATTAACACGCAACGGTGGCTGGACCATTAACATCTGTTTCAGGAATCCCGTTTATCTCGCAGAAATGCTGGAGAACCCAAGCAGCAAACACCTTATCACTCGTTATCACCAACGTTAATTGCCCACTGTAAAATCGCGCGAACCCCTCGACATACGAAATCCACCTCATACAAACCTCCAAAGATCTTCCTCTGTTCTAATCGAACCAAGGATGATTTCGAGGATCAACCTCGACACAGAGAGAGAGAGAGAGAGAGGAGCACGCCAGCAGTCTGTGTGGTTGATGAATGATTTCTTTGACTGCAGGACGCGGCATTGACTCCGCCGTTGGATCATCGTGACAAACGATCTCGGCCGGTATATACTCCTTCTTGGACGTAATTAAACCTCAGTTCCTTTCCGCTAGCGCTTCGAAAGGAAACACACGACCGTTTTCTCTAGACAGATCGTCGATTTATACGTGGAGATTGGCCGGCTGGTAACGTGAATTAGGAATATTCGAATCGATGTCTGAACCGATCACCGGTGTTGCGTTATTAATCGATACGCGCCACGTGATCGATGGAAATCATTAATTCACGCGTAACTGGCCCGGTCTAGATTTATCTCGCGGGATCTTAATTAAAGCGTAAGTAGTCCCGCGGGCTCGGGTAATGCGCGTTATTGATACCACGTTCGACACACCGGGCAGGAGGAAGTCGCGTGAAAAATCCTGCGTTTCGTGCGCAGCCGGTGATAAAGCGACATTCCGATCGTGCTCATGTATATTGTACTATAAAGGAACGGAGAGACGTGCATTCCTTTTCTTTCAACGGATTTAATTTTAACGGATTTACTTCAAATCGTTCCTCCAAATTTCGTCGTGTATCATGTAGAGACGTGCATTCTTCTTTTTTCTAATGATGCATATTTCTTCAAATTGTTCTTCCAAATTTTGTCATGCACTCTCCTACACTTTCTTGTAATATGAAATACGCAATATGTGAGGTCTCGAGTGATTTTTGACTTTTCTTTCGTGACAGGTTTGTGTAATACAATTCTAGGTAAGTTGGCAGACACTGCGATTTCACCGTATCACACTATGAACAAGACGTGTGAATCTTAAAGGAAGCAATTGTTTCAAAAATAGCATACATGGAGAATTTAAAATGTCATAACAAATCCCAAATTTCCCCCGAATTTGCAGGAAAAGAAGAGTTAGCCAAACCTGGCTAAAGTGTTTCGAACAAACAAGCAACAAACACTGGAACGAGCGGCGCATCGAATCTCCGGCGAAGAAGCAGAGACGCGTGGAAAGAAAAAGAACGTACGGTCGGAGCGGCGGATCGATGATTAAATTCGATAATTATCGTCCCTTAATAACCAGCGAGGAAGAGTCGTGCGCTGTGCCCGGTCGTCGTAGATCTCGTTCCGTTCCTTTCCATTTCGTTCGCTGACCGAAAGGGTCCCTTCGGGGATTCTCTTGTGCCTCGAAGGACAGATATATGTACACGCCATCGCGTCTGTGCCGTGGAGAAGCAGAAGAAGAGGGAGGAGGCAGAAGAGCAAAGTCACCGATTTAAATTGAAGTCGGGGAACACCCGCGAGGGAGAAACATTCGCTGGCCTATCGGGTTTAATAACACCCGGCACCGACTCTATCTGAAATTACGGATGGTGCTCCCTCCGATCACCGGCCCTCCTCCTCTCGTTCCTCCTTTTCCACACGATGCCGAGAGATCCGAGCGATAGCGCTCGTGTTCTTCGAGAACCGCGTCGACGACGATCTCTTTGCGCGAATACGCCAATTCGACAACGACTTTGCCTCCTTTTCTTTCCCTTCGTCTGCACTTCCAGATTAACGCGTTGAACAGCGACACTCGTAGCAACTTGTCATTTCGGGAATAGATGTGCAGCAGTTTAGGTAGGAGCGAGAAAATTTTCATATTCTCAGGAAGGTTGTTTGCTTCCTTCTTCGCCGATCCTTAACCCTTTGACAACCTTTCTAATAATTAAACCTCGTCCCTTTGCAACTTTCTTCCTAAAAGTCTCTCTCGAGTTGAACTGTTCGCTGTTTAACGCGCTGGCCGAATCTCACTCGGGTTAACTCTCGTCGCCTCAGACAATTCAATCACCGTGTCTTTCGCGATACATCGACGATTTTATAGAGAAAGTAAGGAATCTTCTCGTGCGGTACGAGATACGTTTTTATTCGATCGATGCAGAGGAAGATTCAGACTCGTCCCCGAGCCACGTGGTCCGCAGTTAAGCACAAGATGATTAATGTGTAGCAATTAGAAAAGAATTGGAGCGTGGAAATGTTTGGTAAATGAAAGAATGGAAGAGGGAGAGGGGCGGTAGATCCGGCGTGATTCAATTTGGCAGCGGACACGCGAAAGGATTAGTAATTATTCTCGAAAAATTTGCGCCCGTGGGAGCAACAACGTTTCTCCTCCATATTTATAAGGCTGGGTATTACTGAATTCTCGCTTCGACGGTAATTGAAAAGCTGCTGAATTAGCTATTAATTCTTACGGCCTAATTTATGCGAAACGAGCCATAACTATTCATAGAGAGCGCGCCGATACTCCATTACAGTCTGGCAGAAAACTACAATCCGTATTCTCCGGTTTCGACTCGCTTCTTTTTTTTTCCCCCCTCCCTCTCTCACTCCTGCTCTCTTACTCTTTTACACGCGCGCGTTTCTACTGGCGCCAATTTGCATATCCGCGTTGTAACAATCATTGAACGCAACGTGGAACAAACGGAACACGGATCGAGAAAAAAATCCCTCGTTCCTTCCCCAGAATTAATCGCACCGAACACCCACATGTACCTCGCCACACATTTTTCCCTCTCTTTTTTTTTAATCATAAATTCCTGATTCTTAATCACCGTAACATCCATTCACAAATCAACCCTCCAGGGGAAAAGAACCTACCGAGGGATAAAAAGGAGAATAAACGAAAAAAGGAAGAACGAGTAAGCTGCGGTGTATAATATACACACTGTAGAATCGGAATTTTTCTGATCGTTACGAAACGATCGAAACGAATATTCATCGGAGCGGATTTGCATCCAAGACGTACAACAGTATATACACGTCTCGATCGTAAATCCTCCATCTCAACACTATTCCGCTCCAAATGGATCCCAGCTTCGCCGTAAGTCACCTAATAGAGCATATATACACACTGCTACAGACTTCGAAAAGAGGAGAAGAGAGCGCATCATGAGAATCGATCGTGAAACTCGCCCTCTCTCTCTCTTTCTTCAATTGTGTGTGTGTGCAGCGACAAAGCAACACGAGATCCTCGTGTTCAGCATCGCGGCGAGGCGCACGAAGAAGAATAGACGCGACGCCGGCACATGTGGCCGTCATTAGTCATTCGAAATTCTTCTGTCTTCGCTTTTTAATTCGTGCATCGAGATCGCGCGGTTTCACGGCCGCGTCGAACCGCACTGCCTGAGGGGAATACAGCTTGAAGAAGACTACGACGACGAAGAAGAAGAAGAAATAGGAGAATGGCTGTAAAGGGAGGTGAAGAAGTGCACATTCGGACTGGAAGAAGGCTATAGGGTAGGGGAATGAGAGAAAATCACGCGTGGTTCGTCATAAGAGGAATTCCTTTAGCGATACTGGGCCCTCCGTCTCCTCCTCCTCTTTCTCCTCTTCTTCTTCTTCTTCTTCTTCTTCTTCCCTTGTCCCGACTGTTACGTCCCTCTCGTCCCTTCTGGCCCAGAGACCCCGTGCTTTTTTACTGGTTTATGGGATTTTTTTCACGCGGACCGCCGAGTCGTACATCAGAGAAGGCTGACTGAGGTCTTTCTCTCCTTTAGCGAGCCTCTCCTCTCTCTCTCTCTCGCACGCCCTCCTCTCGTTTCTTCTCCTTTTCTCTCTCGCCCCCTTTTTCTCTCTTCGGCTCTTTCTTTCGTTCCCTTTCTTCTTTCTCTTTCTCACACCAACAGTTGATCGCGGTTGAAGGGTCGTGTGCGTGTTTGGCCGTGAGGGAGAAGGAAAGAGGAGACGAACAATAAAAAAAGAGCAAATGCCAGCCGCCATAAAAACAACTGAAAGTATTAAAAACTTTAGGCCTTTTACTGCCGGAGCTGCCTTCCACGGGAAGGTACAGTCGGACGTGTACGAACGACCCGCCTCGTCCAAGAGCCTCTCCATTCGATGCCTCCCGATCTCTTCCATTCTCGCTGCAAGCCAAAGACGTTTCGCGTCGATCGAACCGCGATAATTGAATAATTGTTTAGAAAAGACGCCGAGAGAGGACCTGCTACCTTCGCCCCTGTCGCTGCTACCACTTTTCGACACTCTCTCGTTCCCGATTTTCCTCCAATTTCCAAACGGTGGAGAACATAGATTTCATTGTCAAGACATTGTCAGAAATCACGTCTCAAGCCTTCTCCCCGAAAAAGAGGGCGTCTAATTGAATTTCACAGATTGCCGGCGAAAAAAGAGTCGCCGCTCCAATTTACCAAACACGCAATCCACACACAAACACACACGTAGATCGGTCGTTGGAGTTCGCAGAGGGTGAGAAACTGTCGAGAATTCAAGCGATTCAGAACGCGTTAGACCAAGAAGAATCCATTTCCACGCGAAATCTGATCCTGAAAAAGCGACTGCCCGGCCCGTGGCCGGGAATCGAAAAGTGTCGGCGGATCGGTAACGATAACCGTGAAACAGAGGGAAAAGGGGAGAGTCCCGCCTGGGTGGCGGCGAAAACAGGGACGAAAAAAGGAGCAGAAAGCGGCGGACGAGGGGGAGAAAGAGGAGTAGGAGGTGGATGGAGGCTGTGCCTCGTAAAATTATCGTACTTTAATAAAACGTGTCGTGCAAAACGCGAGGATAACGAGAAAATATAGGGTTCGAAAGACTCGTGAAATTTATAGAGCGATCGCCAACCACTCTCTGAGCGAACAGAGGTAGAACCTCGAGGAGTGAGAGAGAGAGAGAGAAAGCCGCTTTTTGGGATGGTCAGGCCGGGGTTTAGTTCGGAGGCACAATAAGATACCGAATAAATCAACGGAATACCGTGAGTATCGAGCTCGCGGAGTCCGATGGTTTACGATCGAACGCGATCCTCGGCAGCCTTGAATCATCGAATGGAAAAAGAAAAGGGGGAAGAAGAAAGAAGAAGCGAAGAGAGAGGAGAAGAAGAAGAAGAAGATTTTACAGTTTTCCATATTCTATGGATAAAAAGGTATCGGATGTAAGGATGGAACAAGTCGTATCTTCTTTATCGGCTTCGATAAATATTTCCACGTGTATTCGCGCGGAATGTACGCGCGCAGATTCATTAGGTCATTTTTACGAGCGCGAAAATAAAACCTGGCGACATTAATAAACACTGCTGACGCAGGGGTTCTCACCTCCTTTTCAACGTTCAAATCGGAATATTGTTTAAATCACCAGATACCCCGTGTTTCCGCGGAATATTTAACCCTTTGCACCCGAGCAATATTTCAACGTTTCCTTCTGTCAACTCGATTATTAGGAACTTGATCTGTCGCGGAAAATTTATGCCGAGCAAGGAAAACGTTGTATTTTAAAAAAACGATGGTCGAAAGAGAATTCTAAAAATAACAAGCTTCGAGTCTTCATTGGGCAAAAGTCAGACGGCAAAATGTGAAAAATTACTTCGCCTTTTTCTTCGAAGCTACGCGACACGGAGATGTCACGTTTCGCCAACTCTTTTGGAATTCGCCTAGACACGCGTCGAAGCACCACAGATTTGCACGTCGATTCACTTCTAAAATTGATCAAACATCGCTCAACGCTCACGCGAGCAAAACTGTCATTCCAAGCGGACAGGGTTCACCTGTTAACCGGGGAAGACGAGTTAACTCGTCGTTGATCAACGGATTACGTACCGCGCGGTACCTCATTTTTTATCACATTCCACACACGGAGATTCCGCTGCAGCCAACAGGTGTTAAAATCTACTTCGAAAAAGCCCAAGCTACTCGATGGAAGCTGTTTAATCGCCGCTGTAGATCGGCTAAATCAAACACGGCTAATCTACTCTCGCGTAGATTACGCGGAACAAGCCTGGACAAATAAAGCGCATCGCGGGGAAAAGAAAAAAAAAAACTGACGATCTCCGACGATTCTCTAATCTCTGCAAACCACCCCTCGAGTCTCCTCCGACAGGGCTACGTTGTACCGGCATGCAACGTGAGCGCAGAAGAGGAGAGGGCAGAAGAGAGCGCGGCAGCAGTAAATCTCGCGGACAAACAATCATAATTTTCGAAGAGCTAACAAAAAGCAAGAGACTCTTTAAAGGGAGCCGATGCCAGGCAACATGAAATGCGGCCGCCTCCGCGCCTCCAATTGTTTCGAGGTTTTCTTCCCCCCTTCTTTCACCCGCCACCGCAGCCACCGCCGCCCTCTTTTTCTCTCTCCTCGTCCTTTCCTTCCTTCTCTCGGATTCGCCACCAAGTTCTGTGTATCAACAAGTGTGCGCCTCGCTCACTCCCCCGGTTTTCCCCTTTTTCATTTCTTTCCCCGCTCATCTTTTTACACGCAATCTCTTACTCGTCGCCCTTTCCGCCGAGCTTCTCCTTCCAGTTGCCCGCTTTGAAAATCGCGCCGTTCGATCCTAAATGGAGCATCAGCGGAAGTTCAAGGGGCAACAAGAACGATCCTTCGCCTAATTTGGAAGAAAGAGAAGATCGTTCACGTGTTTCTTCGCTTTGTGGAATTCGACGGCTGAAGAGAGGAGCCTGCTACTTGTCATCGGTGCACCAAGAGCGAAAGAAACTCCGTGGAAATCGATCACGGTTCTCCCTAAGCAATCGCGAGAAAATCTGCGCGACCGGAGGAGAACCGACGATAAAAACGCGACGTGGTATAAGTGCAACGGCAGAGCCTCGAGATCGAGAGTACGCGATAACAGTGCAAGAGGGAAATTCTCGAAACGACAGCCCGTGGAACACGAAAACACCACCTGTTCCTAACATTCTTACCAGTTTTCCTTCGCCGCGAAGCAAATTACAGGCCTGATTTTCAACGTCTCCGCGAATACAGAGGGGGGGAAAGAGAGAGAACGGTTAATTGTACCGCGAGCGCGCAGCTTTTATCGATGGTGCTCTGAAAAGAGGAAGCTTATCTTAAAAAAAAAGAAAGACCCCTCCGGCAATTCTGATTACAGGCGAACGGAATCGTCTGGTTCTCCATAAAAAATTCACCCTTTTCCACCCCATCTGCACACGCGTCGAGCACCCCCCTTGATATCGCGTTTCTTCCCGCGGTTGCCTTTCTTAAATCTCCTCAGATAGCATCGTCGCGTGAAATCAACGAGCGTTTCTCGGTTATTTCCAACCGGCCAACCTGAGCAACGCTAATTTTCCGCTCTAACCGAACGCGATACTCTTCTCTCTTCCGTTCTTCTAGCTACACCAGGGACAATTACACGTCCACTCGTACGATTCACGCGATTCGGCACTTCAACGGAAGAACACACGCCCCACCGTGTGTAACGACGAGCATGAAAATGAGAACGGCGGCGGGGGTGAAACGAAAGAACAACGAAATCGCTGCTAAATCCGGCATCTAGACGGACATCGACGAGAATCCGGAGCTAAGTGGCTGCCAACTACTTTACAACCTCCCCTGCAATAACCCATCACTTCTCTGACATAATTCAAATACTTTGTTATGTGCACGCGGCTCGGCAATGTTCAACGCGGCTCGTATAAATTATAAATAAACCTGGTTTGCTCCGCGACCCGTTTTAACGGCTTTCCCGAAACTCGTCGGTTCCTTTCGGTCCCTCGCGCCTAGCTATTTTCTACCAGACACACTCGAGATAGTTTCGCGACTCTCTTTTCCCTAGAACGCGCGAGGGTACGCCGGAATTTCCGTGAATTTCACGCCGCCTCGACGGGGGGGTTGTGTGTGCGTTTACGAAAAATTCCTCAGGTATTTACCTCGACTTTCTCTCTCTCTTTCAACGAGTATCCCCGTTTCCACCGCTTCTCGACTGTCCTCCGTCCAGCATAGTCCTTCCTCACGGTCCTGGTGAACGCGTCCAGCGAGATTCTTCGCTGTTTCTTCTCCTACGTAAAGAAGAAATCTTCCTTTAGCCCGGTCTGGTCACCGTGTCTCATCACTCTCGCGCACACAACGATAATTACAGTACGTGGACGGTGGGGAGAAAAGAAACCGAAGGGACGTGTTCTGAATGGGTTCGTGTGTCACTCTGTCATCGTCGTCGTACGTAAAACCACCGCCGAATCAGTTCGATAGATCGGTCGTCCCTTCTGAGCGATCGCACACTGGTCACGGGGGAGGAAAAAACAACCACACTCTCGTTCCTTGCTTGAGTAAGAATATCACACGGTCCAACACGCGAATACGACGACGATCTTGTATTTCACTTAGCCCTGTGCCGTTGTCGCCGTTCGTTGCACTGTCATCTATCGAAACATAGGCAGGACCTTCTTCGTTTCTCCTCTGCTGCTCCTCACCCACTTTAGGATTCTCGATCTCGACGTTTAAACGAACCGCGACGACACGAACGGGCGGTAACAGTGGAACCGGAAGTGGTACCAAAGCGTCAATCCAACCAAGGAGAGAATTCGCGGCGCGCGATGATGCCACTGTCCTCTCTCGCCGCTTCGCCGGCTCTCCAGCTCCTCGTGGAGGGTGGGGAGAGGGTTCGTTTCCTAACTGGTGGTGGCAGAGTGGTCCGTAGAGGGTGGGGTGTGTGGCGCGCGCGCGCGCGCTTCCACGAGGGAACGCTCGTTGATAACACGCGCAAAAAGGAACGACGAAGAAGAAGAAAAGGGAGAAGAACCGAACGTAGAAACGTGGCTTTTCTTCGCGTCCTTCTCCCGAAAACACGGCGGTGTGCTTCACTGCGGAATATTCAACTCTTCCACCCTTTCTCCCACACCTTCCAAGAGGAGAGGGGGGGTTGTGCTTGATCGCGACGTTATTCGCGAGGTTCTCCACTAGTGGAACTCGGTACCCGGTGTGCCTTTCCGCTTCGACCGCGGAACACTTCGCTCCGCCACACGCTTGGTGGGGGAGGCTTGCCAGGTTAGAGCGAGAAGTGGGGGTGTTCCGTGGCTTCCGTCCGGAGGGGGCGGTCTGGTTCCGTGTGTCTAGCCCTGTGTGTCCACACTGACTAGCCTGATAGGCTATAGCTCGATCTTAACGTACGAGAAGAAACTTTTAGCTTCTTCTTCTTCTACTTTGAAGATCTTCGAAACCTCAAACGACACTGTGAAATTATTCTCGAACAACCCTCTCCTTTCACGGAAACAAGGGGTTGAGAACGATGAATTTTCTTTTTTTACTCTGTGTGTGTATTTGTGTGCGCGCGCGTGTGTGTGTGTGTGTGTATGTGTGGAAGGAACGCGTTGCAACGAAACGATATTAGTCGTCCGGATATCGTAGGTAGAGAGAGAGTCTTTCACCGAGCCCAGAACGTGAAAGAAACAAGTGCGCGTGGCTCGGCTGGCGCGAGATGACTGAACCCCTCCGAAGGGTGAGTGAGTGAGACAGAGAGGAGGGGAGACGGTGCCCACACTTCTTTTGCCCCTACTTTTCAGCCCGGTAGGAACGAGCCACGGTTCGTGGCCCCCACCAACGGCCTCTGGAACGATGCCCCACCCCGTCAGACGGAACGACACGTCGTGTTCTCCCCGCCTCCGCCGTCGTTCCACCTCGCCAACCCCGCCGCGCGTTCCCCTCCACGGTGGAACAGAACCGCGTTCTCCCCCACGCACACGCCATTCTCCTTCTCTCTCTCGCTCTCTCTCCGTCTTCTCGTGCACTCTCTCTCTCTCTCTCTCTCTCTCTCTCTCTCTCCGTTCGACCAACAACACCGCGATCTCGCCGCGTCTTCTGGCACGCTGAGTGAACCAGGCTTAGAAAGAGACGCCTACACCGTATGGTTGAATTGATAAGAGAAAGATAACGATACGTGTGTTTCTCTCTCTCTCTCTCTCTCTCTCTATACTTCGCTGCGTGAGTTTGTGTGCGTGTGCCACCGCGCGGCGACAAGAGCAAAGCGTTCCTCGCGGAGAAGAGGAGTTCTTCTGCTCTTCGTCTACTGTCGCGGCACTCGTCCACCGGCTGGCGAGCTGCGGCGTGCTGCGCCCCGAGGCTCCTTTCGATGCGTCGTCCACGTGCTTCTTCTTCTTATCGAGGAGTCACCCTTCAGTCGACGCGGTTGGAGGGGGCGGTGGGTGGGTCTCGGCGATTCGATCGCCGAGATGCTTGGCGGAGAGCTGCCGTTCGGGGTTCGAGGCTAGGCTGCATCGGATGAATTCGAGAGTTGCAAGTTGCCGGTGGCAGAATTTCGATGAGTTTAACAAGTCGGACGTTGCCTTTGATCGTTCTTCAAACCTCGATGTTGCTTGAAATTTAGTAGATCAAATTCCCTAACATTCTTCATCTCGGTGAGCGAGGAAGAAGTTGGCAATTCGTTCGAGGGAAAAGGAAGAAAACACCCCGAGTAGTAACGAAATTCGCAGAGTTCGAGCAGAGCGGGCCCTGCGCAGAATCGCCGGGGTGCAGCGCCGACCAATGACGTCACTCCGCCCACTCGAGCAACCCCCTCGCAAGTCCCTCCCACATTTCACCCCCGGGAACGAGGCGCTCGTGTCATCGTCGCCGCTTATCGGCGTTTCGTTTCGCAGGGGTGACGATTACCCTGGCTCTCTCTTCGGCTGGTCGCTAATTGAGACGGAGAGCACGCTCGCAAAAACGCACAGCCTCCGCTCTCGGGGAAATTAGAAACGCGCTCCTTATCGATCGACGCCCCAAATCCCGCCGCTGCTAACCACTCCCCCCGGTCTTTTTCTCAACGAGCCAACCTTACAACCTTACAAATTTAACGAAACTTTCTCGACTTCTTTCTCGTTACCGATACACAGAGGAGATAGTCCGAAATTTCTGAGGATATTCGAAAAATTTTGCGAAGAGTTGGACACATTTCGCTAAATTTTAATTAGAGGCTTGTAAAAGGGGGGGGATAAAATTCTCTCAAGGATCCCGTGCGATATATCGAAACGTTAGTTTGTTATTCGATGCAAAGGGAGAAGGCTTCTCCGGGGTTTTCCATAGTTACACCGGCGGAAAACAAAAGAGCGGCAGGGCGCAGGCTCGCCCTTCAAAGGGAAGCTACGAGGGGTAGAGCTGTTGTCCAATAATGTCGAGAGCCTGGCCACCCTCCTACCAGACGGTAGAACCTCCCCCTTTTTTCGCCGCGAGTCCCGTATGGACCAGAGGTTGATTCTTTCTCGAGTCTCGATTCGTAAACATAATGGAGTAACAATGTGCCGAATTAACTGGCGCTGGAGTTGAAACAAAGACGTCGTATCGGCGATTAAAAACCGATCCACCAGGTTGCTTGTTCCCAGGACCACTGTGTCGAGAGAGAGACCAAGGCTCGTTTTTTCTTCTTCTACGTACATATATATATATACGCACACTTCGATGTGTACCTTACTACTTGGTTTCTAACCAACCCATTCACGGCTCCCTTCCAACTTTTAGATTGACATTTCCGAGGCTATTTACATCGTGCGGGTAGTTTATGATCGCGGATTAAGGATGATTAAGGCTGAAAGGAGTGATGAGACGAAAATGGGCCTGATTCACGGGTACTCACTCGGCCATGTGAACGAACGTTCGCCTCCTTTTCGATTCAACGACGTCCATTCGACATCCTCATTTGTCACGATTATTCTACAGCCACCAGTCGCTTATAGATCTCCTTGGACCGTGTTCCGTTCGAGATAGAGCCCCGTGTATGGGGCTATTGTCACCCCCTGATCGCGACGAATCTGGAACAAAAGAAGAACGGAGGAGGTTAGGCAAGAATATTCCACTTATCTTTTAACACACTCCAATCGTCCCGGTAGGACCATTGTACGCCATGTTATTCGAGGGAACGGTAATTTGCTCCAACATTTATCGACAATGAAACAATAGCTACCGGTCCATTAAGGCTTAATTAAAGGTAAAATGATAGCCTTTAAAGAAAAAATCAAGCTTCGATAAATATCGAAAGGGGAAAAAGAACGTATTCTTTACGGTGACTGTGTGATTCCAACAATAGAGTTACGCGTCTATAGAGAGGCGATCGACCAAGCAGGAAATTAATTTCGATTTATTTAACCGGTTGCGTCACCTGCGCTACGAGGGGCTCCTCGGTTAATTCGACTACACGCTTTTCACCCCGTCCGTAATCATCAGGTAGGCCAACTTTCGTGGAAAGTAGAATGTGGGAAAAAGAGTCGCGGTCCGTTAGGCGAAAGGGTTGCTGCGTAACCCTCTCGAAATGGGTCAGAGGCCTGATCGTTTCCTTAAAGAGCCGTTTAACCTCCACAAAATATCGTGTTTCCTTCAACTTTACCTTCCATTTAACGCGCTTATATTTTAACGTAGAAAAAATTTGTGTGTGTGTGTGATGCACTAATGTATAATCCATTAAATTAAAGGAAGGATGTGAAGTTTTTATTTTTACTCGAATTTAGTTGAATGTTTTAATGGACGTAAAAATTGGAAGAACGTGTTCTTTTTCAGTCGTTAGCTTTCCCCCGGGGTTTCGAATATCAGGAAAGGAAGGGGTTTATACCGTTTCCAGCGCGTCCGTGTGAGAAAACCATTAGCCAAAAAGGAACCTTTAAATAACGGGCTACCGTTGCCGGAGGGGTGGATCGAGCGAAGGAAAAAATCGGTACTTTCGATCCCAGGTAGCCAGGTTCCGATGGAAATATCTTTCCACGTTATGGGATAGAGGAGAGGGGACATTAGCGGACACCTGGAGGGACGTCTCGAGAAAATTACACTCCTCGGACTTTCGTCTCGAAATTTTTCCCATAAAACGAGACTGACGATATTCCGTACGTTTCCTTCGCCCTTTCAATTTCCGCCTCGATTCGGCGCAAATCTTCCAAATTCTGCGATCCTCGTTTAACCCTGACGATGTTCTCCGCGTTGATTTCACCCTTTCGTGACTCGTGGCAAAATTGATCTCGACTCTGCGCAAATCTTCCAAATTCTACCGAATGGAGGGTGAGAGGATATTTCTCAGAGGACAGCGAGTGAATTTTTTCGAGAAAGAAGTAGGGATTCGGGAGAAATTCTCCGCGCAAGCGGGTAGCATCGGGGAAAGTTGAACGTGCTGAGTTCGGCGCGGCGCAACGTTTAAAAATACCGCGGCTCGGCCCTTCAAGCGGTGGAAATATGAATTTTTTATCTCTCCCTCGCGGACCATATGGCCGGTGCTCATCTCCGAGGAGGGGTGGAAAGACAAAAAAGCAGGCTGGAGAGAAAGAGCGGAGGGAAAAAAGCGGTGAAACCGCGCGTCGTACGGTATTTTTAGAAATAGAATTTCCAAGGTGGTTTCCGTGGTTCGCTGCGACAGCCATGAAAGAGGAAAGGGTTGCGTCGTCCCTCTCTTCTTTCCTTTTTTTCTCTCTATCCTCTTTCTACCGGTCGCCACCCCGTCGTTTCCGCGTCTAAATTCTTCTCACCCTTTCCCCTCGCGTCGACCCTCTATTTTCTTTTCAGACTCGAGCATCCTTCAGCTGTCACTGCACGTCCTTACTTTTTTTACCTCTCATTTCTTTACCTAATTCTCCTTCCTCGATCGGGAACGATATTCTCTATGCGCTAGTTTACCGGAACATTTCGTATAACTTGATTCACCATGGTTGGAACGTGAGGTTCTCGTCTGAATGGTAGCGATCAGAGAAGCGATTATCTACTTGATCAATTAATCGTCTTCCAGGAAAACTATTCGCTAGCTAACGTAGTCGTCGGATAGCCAACTCCTACACTCGGAGAAGATTGATGAAATTAAACGAATCTAGAGATGAATTTACCTGGAAGTTGGAGGTAGCGAGACGAGGGAGATCAGAGTGCAATGTTGTGACCTGTGAACGAATCTGGAGGAGAGTTTCTTTGGAACTTTGTCTTTTCTGATAAAGTTTCTGATAAAATTTCCATTCTTTCGAAAATAAGAGAAAACAGAGTTCAAGTTTGGGACCGCACTTCGATAGATAAACCTTCCAACGATTCTGAAGGAGAATTCCCCTGGAACTCTATCTTCTCAAAAACGAGAGAAGAGAGTGCAAACTTGTGACCAAATTTCGATAGATAAACTTCATTTCTGCTTGGGGACTCGGGAATCCCGTTTCCCTGTAACTCTATTCTCTCAAAAATAAGAGAGAACAGAGTGCAAACTTGTGACCAAATTTCGATAGATAAACTTCATTTCTGCTTGGGGACTCGGGAATCCCGTTTCCCTGTAACTCCATTTTCTCAAAAATAAGAGAGAACAGAGTGCAAAGTTACGACCAAATTTCGATAAACAAACCTTCCAACGATTCCACAGTAGAATTCCCCTGAAACTCCATCTTCTAAAAAAAAAACGGTAGAGAACAGAGTACAAACTTACGACCACATTTCCACGTATAAACCTTCATTTCTACTCTACAATCCTATCTCCTCGAACAAGCAAATTTCCCTCCAACTCCACCATCTGAGACCTCAAGAGACAATAGAGTACCAACTTATGACCACATTTCAACAGAGACAAACCTACTCCAGATATCAAAAGCCACACTAACCCAGACACCGATAGCTCTATCTTCACCTTCATCGATTCGAAAAAGAACTTCCTCCCATCTCTCTGTATATCTCTCCGAGAGCAACATTGCTCTGTGTGAGCGTTGAGCGCGTGTCGTCGTATCTACGAGCGTTGTACTTGAAGGCAATGCATTGAGCAGCGCGTACATACTCGTCCGACATGGAATGTGGTCCGGTTGCCGGGCGTGCGCACGCGGCCCGCCGCGCTATACTTCCCGTTTTTTATTGCCCCGTAATGCATTAGCCATAATAGCCGCACGCACTTAATGGACTGTAGCCTCGTTACAGTATGCCACGTCGTGGGTGGATACGCTGGCTGACCGCTTCGAGATCTCGCTTCTTTTCTGCCTCGCAGTCCACGGATACACGCATGCACACAGACAGAGGAGTAGCATCACTGATTTTCCACGGTGGAGAATTTCAGGATTTAAGGAAATTCACGGGAGAATCGAGGGAAAAACAATTTCTACGAGTTTATACCAGAGGCTATCTATTTCGTAGGGCTGATACTATTCGTGACTAGGCAGCGTGGAATGCGTTGCTGGTGTTCCTTGATAAAGAGTGAAGTATATATGGCGCCGCGGGGAGATTTAGCGGGCTGAACGCTGCTGATAGCGTGGACACGGGACGGATCGAGAGTGTGGAGCACGACTTATCCTCCAATTGTACGGTTTCTGTTCTTCTTTTTCAATTTTGCGAGGATGTGGGTATTAGGTCATCGCGTAGGCTCCAGAGAGAGGAACATTTTTAGCGGGAAATGGAAGAAATTTTACGGGGATGGTGTAATTGCTGATTCTTTTTATTAAGTTTGAAGATGTGTTGGGAATATCGATCTAAATTTCGGGAGAAAATTCTCGGGAAAAATAGACTCGGAAGTTGAGCGATCAATCTGTAGATAATTAACCCTTTGCATCCCCTTTTGATAGCTTTAATCCACTTTTGAACTGAAACCTTCGAAAAGCAAAAGTTTCGCTTCGAAAAAAAATAATTTGATCCACATTTGAAGTGAAACTTTCGAAAACCAAAGTTTCATTTCGAAAAGAAAAAAATTGATCCACTTTCGCAGTGAAACCTTCGAAAAGCAAAAGTTTCGTTTCGAAAAGAAAAAAATTGATCCACTTTTGAAGTGAAACTTCCCAAAACCAAAGTTTCGTTTGGAAAAGAAAAAATTTGATCCACTTTTACAGTGAAACTTCCCAAAAGCAAAAGTTTCATTTCGAAAAGAAAAAAATTGATCCACTTTTACAGTGAAACTTCCCAAAAGCAAAAGTTTCGTTTCAAAAAGAAAAAATTTGATCCACTTTTGCAGTGAAAGTTCCCAAAACCAAAGTTTCGTTTGGAAAAAAAAATTTTATCCACTTTTGCAGTGAAACCTTCGAAAACCAAAGTTTCGTTTGGAAAAGAAAAAATTTGATCCACTTTTACAGTGAAACTTCCCAAAATCAAAGTTTCATTTCGGAACGAAAAAAATTGATCCACTTTCGCAGTGAAACCTTCGAAAAGCAAGTTTCATTTCGAAAAAAAAAAAATTGATCCACATTTGAAGTGAAACTTTCGAAAACCAAAGTTTCGTTTGGAAAAGAAAAAAATTGATCCACTTTCGCAGTGAAACTTTCGAAAAGCAAAGTTTCGTTTCGGAAAGAACAAAATTGATCCACTTTCGCAGTGAAACTTTCGAAAAGCAAAGTTTCGTTTCGGAAAGAACAAAATTGATCCACTTTCGCAGTGAAACTTTCGAAAAGCAAAGTTTCGTTTCGGAAAGAACAAAATTGATCCACTTTCGCAGTGAAACCTTCGAAAAGCAAGTTTCATTTCGAAAAAAAAAAAATTGATCCACATTTGAAGTGAAACTTTCGAAAACCAAAGTTTCGTTTCGAAAAGAAAAAAATTGATCCACTTTCGCAGTGTAACTTTCGAAAACCAAAGTTTCGTTTGGAAAAGAAAAAAGTTACAAATTTTAACGCAAAAAAATCTTACCAGTAGACTGTTAAAAATTGGGCACTTTCCACGAAAGTTCATAGTTACCTAAAAGCACGAGAATTTGAATCGCAGTGGAAGACAGAGAGCTGTGAATGGAGGGTGAGAAGCGTAACGCAGCAAGTAACAACAGCTACAAAGCAGAGATCAAAGAGTAGAATCTAAGGGAGGAGTGTATCTAAGGTAGCCAGAGGCAGCTTCTTTTCGACGCTTATTTGTGTACGCGTGTGGTAATGAATAAATACGTTCCTGCCTCGGTACATTGTCATTATTGTTTCGTTTTATGCGCTCCACGCCAACTGGCAGAGTTCCCTCCCGCCACAATGGCATCTAACTCTCTGCCACGGCCAACACACACACACGTATCACGTACATACACCCCTGTGCTCGCGAGCAGTGCCATCACGGTTAGCAAAAATAGTTTACGTTCGTGCAATCCGGGGAAGCAATACACTTGGCTGCCTCGAATAACCCATTACGCATTCTTCTCCCTCTTATACGCCGAAACAATCATCATCCGCGAAACTCTTTAAAATTTCCCTCCCCTTCGACAAGTCGTGATCCTATCGATCGATAATCACGATTGTAAGAACGATATTCCCAGTCCCGTTCATACTACCAGATTGTTTCTACTTTATTTCAAGGTAGGGGGAACGACGATGCACGAGATGCAATGGAAACGCAATATTCGTGGAGACAGATTGAGAGCTTCCGACGCGAAACTACGCGGCTATGCAGATTACATTTTCTTGCAATAACGTGGGATAGGGAAAATTGTTACAAAATTTGTAACATTCGAGTAGTCACTTGAGCGATCATTTTCACATCATTTAAATTCGGATCTAACGTCAAATTTCGGAATAAGCAATGGACCGTCGTCCCTTCTTCGTAGATTCAAGGAGTCGCTCTCCAAGATTCGCAGGATTGTAGGTGCTTTACTATTGCAAGCGTGGTTCGCGGAAGATACTCCGCAAGAAAATTGCATGATAGAAGAGTTAACGTGAGAAAATTCGGAAATTTTTAATACTCGAGTGATTTCTCAAGCGGTCACTTTGCGAACGATTGAAAACCCGTATCCAATGTAAAATATCGTCGAGATATCAAAATAGAGAATTCTCCGCTCGTGAATTCGGCCATTTCACGCGGAATAACCTAACAGAACCACAGGTTCCGGGGATTGTAAGAGCTTTACATGGTCCGCGGAAGATGTTCAGGGAAAAAATTGTAAGACAGAACGATCCAAGGCCTGACCTATTATCAAATATCATTGAAATATCACGATAGCAAAATCCTCTCTTCTCCCACCTCTTCACCCTCGAAATCGGCGATTTCAAATGGAACAACCTACTAGAACGAAAGATTCCTCGGATTGTAAGAGCTTAGCTGCTGCAAACACGGTCCGTGGAAGATATTCAGAAGTCTCTCGGGCCACTTTAGAGGCAGGCGCGAGCGAGCGAGCGAGCAAGCGAGCGAGCGCGCGTGTGCGGCACAGAGAGCAATCGCTAGGACTGGTTTTCAATATGACTCACGCGTGTAACACCGTTCGATCGTGTATTGGTGTGCTCGTATATCAAAACCAGTAGGCACCCCCGACATTGCACGATCAAACACGCCGTTGTCCGCGTGTTTCGTACGTGTATTGGTACAGCGTGTGCGTGCCTCTTTGCTGTGGCATGTATACGCACGAGTCGCTGCCTCTCCACAACGGCGTGTCTCTCGATTTTTGCAGACTACCTTAAGTCTAAGTCGTTCTATTTAAGCGAGCGCATGGAATTAAGTAACAAGCCGGCTGTCTTTCAGCGCCACATCCGCCTCGTTTTCTTCTCGCTCCAGCGGAATACACGTATTCCCTCCTTCTCTCTCTCTCTCTCTTTTATACATAGAGACCGACCGGCCCCTGTTGTGTGTCGCACAGACTCCGGTAGAAAGGTTTTAACCAAGCGTCAACCGATGGACTCTGTGCACGCAGAAACGTGCGTACACCGCGAAGTAAGTACGATCGCTTTCCTACCAATTATCTTCGATCTCCTTTTCCTCGAAGCCTCTCCGCTACGTTCCGCTAGCCAACTCCGTCAACTCTACCCCGATCCAACAGATTCAGAGAGCACATGAATCACGTTCGATTCACCAGAGAGAGGGAGAGATCGGCCTCTTTCTGCTTCGCTACCACTGAACATTACGGGACGCTAACTATCCACGGGGTGTGAATATCGAACCTCGTTTACGTGTCATAAATCCCGCAAAATCAGCCCAACTAGTCAACGAGCTAGCAGAAACTGGTGGACTAAAGAGGAGGAAGCCAATGTAATTAACGCTTTGAACTTTGGCAATTTTTCTAGTTCGATCTGTATGCAATTTTAGTACTGTTTTCGAGGGAGAAAGCTGGAAATATTTGGGAATTTGATTTGTTTTAGTTTAGGGGAGTGTGGAGGGTTGAACTTGGTGAAATTCTGGAAGAAATCTAAGTTCTACTTAAGATACTCCTGGAATCAGGATTTTACAATTTATGAAAAGGACGTTTGGATTTTGCAATTTATTAACCGTTTGCTTTCCAGTGGTTCCATTACTTTCACTAGCGGCTCCCTAAATTTGAAATGAAATCTCCTTCAGTTCTTAACTTGCAAAGCACATGTTAAAATAATAAATTTCTCAAAATTGTATAATTGAAAAAATCATGTGCATTCTTATACCGAGGCATTCTTATTCCAAGCAACGACACGGTGATCGATGGTATTAAGGAGTTGTCAGCGAAGGAGGCACCACGAAAACAGGATTCTACTCGCTATATTTGTCTAGTCCCGATTCCCCCATTTTGGTGAAAAGGAAGGGATAATTATTCCCTCGTTGGAGCTAGAAGAAGGAGAGCATAGGAAGAGAAAGAGAAAACTGGCTGGCAACTAATTAGAACCTCTGGCTCGTTCCGTGGTGTCTAATTAAGAGGAGCGAAGTGAAATGAACGTGTTCGCCAGTGGAAAAAGCGACCGAAATCCAACATTTTTGCCCCGCAGTCACGGACACCGTTAGAGGCGTTCTTTCGGATCCGTGGACTTTAGATAGGTTTTTTGCGATCGTTAGCAGCCACAGCCTTCCACGATCTGTCGCGGCGAAGGAGAACGCGATTATTAATTTAATTCCTCGAGTACCGTTTAGAAAACTCCATTCTTTCGCTTCTGCACGGGCTCGTTAAAGGCCTCGCCGAGGAATGATAACGACGTGTCGGTTAAACCATGTTTTACATCCCGATAAAATGAAATTAATAGGACGCTAAGAAGGTGTCCTGGAATGGAGACGAAGAGAGAGAAGAGGAAACTGCACCGGATTATGCAGAAATAAATTGTCAAAGTGAAGGCTAAGGAATATGTTTCTAAACGAATTCGCATCAGTCACGAGAATCGAGGCTTCAGTTTGTGGATCTAGAATTGAAGAGAGAAAAGAAGAGATTGCACCGGATATTGCAAAAATAAAATTGTCGAATATGCAATTATTTTCTAAACAAATTCGCAGAATTGAAGACTTCAATTTGTGGATCCAGAATTGAAGAGAGAAAAGAAGAAACTGCACTCGATCGTGCAAAAATAAAATTGCCAAAGTAAAGGCTATGCAATCATTTTCTAAATCAATTTAGAAAATCGAGGGCTTCAATTTGTAAATCTAGAATTGAAGAGAGAAAAGAAGAGATTGCACTGGATAGTGCAAAAATAAAATTGCCAAAGTGAAGGCTTTGCAATCATTTTCTAAACAAATTCGCAGAATTGAAGACTTCAATTTGTGGATCCAGAATTGAAGAGAGAAAAGAAGAAACTGCACTCGATCGTGCAAAAATAAAATTGCCAAAGTGAAGGCTATGCAATCATTTTCCAAACGAATTCACAGAATCGAAGACTTCAATTTGTAAATCTAGAATTGAAGAGAGAAAAGAAGAGATTGCACTGGATAGTGCAAAAATAAAATTATCGAAGTGAAGAATATGCAATTATTTTCTAAACAAATTCGCAGAATTGAAGACTTCAATTTGTGGATCCAGAATTGAAGAGAGAAAAGAAGAAACTGCACTCGATCGTGCAAAAATAAAATTGCCAAAGTAAAGGCTATGCAATCATTTTCTAAATCAATTTAGAAAATCGAGGGCTTCAATTTGTAAATCTAGAATTGAAGAGAGAAAAGAAGAGATTGCACTGGATAGTGCAAAAATAAAATTGCCAAAGTGAAGGCTGTGCAATCATTTTCCAAACCAATTCAGAGAATCGAGGACTCCAATTTGTAAATCTAGAATTGAAGAGAGAAAAGAAGAGTATGCACCGGATAGTGCAAAAATAAAATTATCGAAGTGAAGAATGTGCAATCATTTTCTAAACCAATTCAGAGAATCGAGGGCTTCAATTTGTAAATCTAGAATTGAAGAGAGAAAAGAAGAAACTGCACCGGACAGTGCAAAAGTAAAATTGTCAAAGTGAAGGCTGTGCAATAATTTTCACAGAATCAGGGACTTCAATTCGTAGATCCAGAATTGAAGAGAGAAAAGAAGAGATTGCACTGGATAGTGCAAAAATAAAATTGTCAAAGTGAGGCTGTGCAATAATTTTCACAGAATCAGGGACTTCAATTCGTAGATCCAGAATTGAAGAGAGAAAAGAAGAAACTGCACCGGATCTTGCAAAAATGAAGCTATAATAATTTTCCAAACGAATTCACTTCACCCGCGAGAATCAAGGACTCGAATTCGTCGATCCATAATTGAATAGAGCGGCGAGAAGGAAATCGATCGGATGGCACCGGTGGAAACGTGGATTTCTGTGAACGCGTGGGCTACAAAGGTACCCCGAAGAAATGAGTGTAACCTCGTCGGTATGCAAGTATTATGTGTCTCGTGGAAACGGGATATCCTCGACCTGACTCGGCAAACAATCGATACCAGAGCAACGAGTCGATACTCGAGCGTACGCGACGCCCGCACATCCACGCACACTCCACTTTCGCGCTGAAAATTCTACGTGTCGCCATGTGCCATCCGTCTATTCCCACGACCACCAACGATCGACCCCTTTTCTTTCTCCTTTCTCCCTCTTTACTTCCAATCTCACAAACGGCAAAATTCCAAAAAAATCAAAAACTACACTATCACGGGGGACGAATTAAACTTCGAAATTTCTCCTCCCAGTGTTTCATTTTAATCGAGAAATACATATCTTCGCGAGTTAGCTACAACGTTGCAACGGTGCAGTGAAGAGGGTTGGCGATTTCGCGGGAAGATAAATCGCGGGACAATAAAAGCCAGGGCACGCGATCGCTAAAGTGACCAAAGGTTTTATTACAATACGTCGAAACAGCACGCGAAGACGAAAGAGAGGAAGAGAGAGAGAGATATAGGGTGGTTAATCGCGATTTTGAAAATTAATTGCCTCGTAACGTTGTTTCCCGAAAGGCACATAAAACGACGGCGTTTGCGGGCCGCGCGTCGAGAGACGGGCCTCGAATATAAATTACGCGTTCCATGAAACACTTGTACCTTCCTGTCCCTTGGCCACGTCCGTGCTTCCCTTCGGGAACACACGTGTACCTGCCACCAATAACATCTCCACGAGCACCGTCGATCCCTCGAAAAAAATACCCCTCGTCTCTCCCTCGCCGTGGCTTGTCGTTACACTCCCACGTGATTTACACAGACGAATTTATAGTCTTATTCGGCGGTGAGCGTCGTTACACTGCGCCACAAACTTTCCTCGCGTCGCCTTGCTCGCCTTTCGCCAACCATCCCGACGATAATTAATAATCCCGCGACGTTTATTTCTCCAAACGGTTACACCGGGGGTATACGTTTGTACTGTGTACAACAAGTTCCAGGATAAATCGTACGATATGGAAATTATTCCTCCCTTCCCTGATGGCAATTTGAAGCAATTTTCGTTGCGTCGATGGAACTTTGAGGAATTTTCTTTTGTCGTTTTGATTTAATGGAAACAAGATTCCCATAGGGAAAGTTTCGGTCTCATAAAGTGGAAAAAATCGAGATTTCGCGAACAGGTATCGAAGTGCAAAATCTCTCAGTTCCGGAATCATAGAAAGGTGTCCCCGTGAAGAATCTTCCAGTCTGATAAAGAAGAAAAACTGCACAGTGTTTGAAACGACACTAATCGAGATTTTTGCCAAAAAGTGGCGAACAACCATCTAAACGCAAAATCTCAGTTTCCGAGTCACAAAAAGGTGTCCCCACAAAGAAAATTTCAGTTCGATAAAGAGAAAAACATCGCACGGTATTTAGAACGCTATCTTAGCAAAATTTGACGAAAAAACCGCGGAAAGAGAAAAAAAACATTAATCGAGATTTTTGCGAAAAAGTGGCGAACAACCATCTAAACACAAAAAGGCGTCCCCATAAAGAAAATTTCAGCCTGATAAACATAAAAATGTCGCGCAGCATTTAGAATGATACTTTTGCAAAATTCGACGAAAAAATGTTTCCATCAGCCCAGCACGCACAATAATCTTATTCTAATAATCTTATTTCCATCAGCCAGATAACGTATCACACTAGGATACACGTCGACGTAATCGAATTTAATCAGAACGAGCGCAACTAGACAAGTCGAGGACTCGAGCCAAGGATCGATCGATCCAAGGTTTTCATTGTCTATCTAAACGCGACAAACTTCAGAATTAGCAGAACTTTCTACGACCGTGGAACTCCAAGGAAATCTAAATCTCTTTCTCTCTCACTCTTAGTTTTCAATTTCCAAGCCAGCCCGAGACAGCCTGGAACGATCGCGTACGTCAGTCAGAGAGGCCTTCTAAACGAACCGGTACACCCTGTGTAGCAAGCGTCTACACGACAACACAACAACACCACAAATCACACCGGCGAACAATAAAATACCAGTAGCTCACACCCACCACGTGTCTCTCTGCCTACATCACACACACACACAAGCGTGTAAACTGTCGCTATACCACATACCCCTTCCATCGAGCATCACCTATCGTCGCCTTCTTTCTCTCTACCTTTCTCTAGAAATTCCTTCCCGTTTTTAAATTCCCGGAATCGCGTGCTCGCCCATTCACAGCGGAGCTCTCGCGTGTATGGGGAACGTGGAGAGAGAGAGAGAGAGAAAAGGTGCGACCGAGGAGGCCGGTGAAACGGGAAGAGGATGAATCGGGGGACCGGGGGAGGGAGAAAGTCGACGACGCGGGGCATTTAATTGGGAAGTCGAGGAAACAATGGCAACTCGATAAGAATGCAACGCTGGTGCCACGAACGTCGATCGTTCGTGGAATTTCTTTTCCTTTTTCTTCTTCCACGCCGCGGTTTTGGGACGAATGTGATCGAGGAGGAGTCGATCGAGGCCGTGGTGTTCAATGAATCGCTCCGGCGGTGATTGAACGGGGATGAAAGGAGGATTAGAGAAAATTCATCCGTTAACTCGGTTTATTCGGGAAAATGGTACTCGTCAAATCTTTGCGAGGTAAATTGACGAAAAGGGGTCCACTTTATCAGACGAACTAAAGAGAAGCGTAGAGATTTTCGGGAGCTCCCAAATTTGCTTTCCCGAAAAATTCGCAAACTTCTCCCTTAGATCGCGACGGTGAAATAGAAATTCACAGCGATCCTATTTCCCCAATTTCCAAATGAAGAAACCTCGTGGTTGGTGAAATATTCCGAAGGTGTATATCGCTCGCGTAACGAGCGGAGGATTCTTTTTATCGGCAGGTTAATCGCTTGAGGATGTGTTAAGCGGCCGTCTAACAAGTTCAAACGTGCGGGGCCTCGTGGTGTGCTTTGTTGCGGCAGGTAAGAGGTTGCACATTCCGTTTGCCATGAACTTTCACATTCAACGACGAGCGTTTTCGCATCGTAATCGTTATTCCCCCCGTTCGACAGCCTGGAATTCGCCGATCAGCCACCGGCTTTTGTCCGTTTCTTCCGATAATTGCGCTTTCTACTCGCGTCGCTTTGTCAATTAAGATTGTTTAACGTTGCCCGGTGACGTTTCCCTCCGTGCCTTCTATTCCCTCCCCGCGTTCCATTCTATTCATCGATCCGACCGTAACCGATGATTCGCGGAATTCTGCTCAACAGGAGGCCAAATGTGCGATTCTACACCGACGGGCGTTCATTTGTGGGAATAAATTTCTTGCAATGCAAATCGGCGTCGAGGTAAAGAAGAAACTGGGGACAGCGAAGTTTCGCGAAGTTGAGAAGGACGGGAAGAATTAAGGCGAAGAGTAACAACGTGAAATCAAGGGTAACGACGACAGCGTTGAAGATGACAATTGCAGCGTTGAAGATGACAATTGCAGCGTTGAAGATGACAATTGCAGCGTCGAAAGAAT
The DNA here is from genome assembly GCF_001263275.1 of Habropoda laboriosa. Taxonomy (NCBI): domain Eukaryota; kingdom Metazoa; phylum Arthropoda; class Insecta; order Hymenoptera; family Apidae; genus Habropoda; species Habropoda laboriosa. Next base: position 641,748 of record NW_017100187.1, on the reverse strand, counting down.
AAGAAGGAAACGATAAAAGGAGGGAAAATAAGTTTGAAAAATATATTGCAAATAAAATGAAAATTTACATAATGAAGTGTAACTTTGAAACGTAACGAAGATCAGAGATGACAGAATAAGGAAGTTCCAACAAGGAAGAGAAATTTAAAATAGTATACTGCAAATAAAATGAAGATTTGTAAATTAAGTTTATGTTTAAAAAATAACGAAGGTCAAGAAGAACAGAATAAGGAAGTTCAAACAAGGAGAAGAAATTAAAGGAGCTATATTGTAAATAAAATGAAGATTTATAAATTAAATTGAACGTTAAAAAATAGTGAAGGTCCGAAAGAATAGAGTAAGGAAGTTCAAATCGGGGAAACATTAAAGAAAATGTATTGCAAATAAGACGAAGATTTGCATTATGAAGTGTAACTTTAAAAAATAGTAAAGGTGAAGGAGAACAGAATAAGAAAATACAAAAAGGAAGAAACTACTATTTAGTGATAACAATAGCAATATTTGTATCTTGCGAGAAATCCTCTGCAAGTCAATGTGTAAAAATTGTTCTTGCGAATATTCTAAGCGAGACCAGAGAAGAATGCACACAATAAGACGATTAAAGAAGAAAAAAACACGCGAAACAATTCATCGAGATAACGATCACCGGGTAAAATCGTTGGAAATTCCATTAGATCGGTCGATTCTCCCTCGAGATAAAGTCGTCATCGTTGTAACTACAGAAAAAAGGCGAGCGTTTCGCGTTTGGACAGGATACAGCAGAAGCACGCGTCATCCAGACGTCGACGAGCATTTATTGGCCGACAGTGGGGCCTCTTATCACACCGAATCCCTCGTAATTTCCCTCGGCTACTCGCTTGGCCACGGCCACTGGCCACGGACGCGATTAATCCCCGCCACGATATCGATAATCGATAGCGGCATGCGCGCGATTTACGACCGAGAAATTTCGAACACGTCCAAACTGTTCAAATGGACAAATAGCCTCGACTTTGTCTCTTTTTTTTTCTTCTCCTTTTCCCCTCGTCGCCGTGTAAATTTTCAACGCGGTTGAAAATCCTCTTCCCTCGTTTTCTGCTTTCCCAAGAGTTCTTCTTTTTTTTCTTCGAGGCAGAAAATTGGGCGAGAAGTGGGTCGTTCGTTTCTTTTTTTCTTTCTCTTCTCCTTTTGGGACCGCTGGTGGCCACTTTTAGGGTGAAGTGGATGGACCAGGGAAACCCATTCATGGGGAACTGCGCGATGTGTCTGCGGGATAAATGGCTGGAAGTGTGACTGGAGATTTTTGTATATTTTTTTGGTGAGATAAAAAACCTCTTCACACTACGGAGCTCGAATGTGTTAATACCGAAGTGTAGCTGCTAAAAATTAATAAATGTCGACGTGTTTTCGGAAAAGAAAATTTCACTGTGTGTCAGTTATTGATTTAATCGACTTTGGTGCGATTTGCTACCCTTGCGAATTATCCACTTCTGTTCAAGTTGCAATTTAATTCATATTCTCAATCTGTGATCAATTCTCAGTTTAGTTTATATTTTCAGCTTCTGTTCGATTTTCAATTTAATAATATTGTCAACTTATGCTCTATTTTCAATTTAATTCCCATTTTGAATTTCTGTTCAATTCTCAATTTAGTTCATATTCTCAATTTCTGTTCAATTCTGAATTTAGTTCATATTCTCAATTTCTGTTCAATTCTGAATTTAATTAATTTTATCCACTTCTGTTCAATTCTGAATTTAAGTAATTTTCTCCACTTCTGTTCAATTTTCAATTTAATAATATTGTCAACTTCTGTTCAATTCTCAATTTAGTTCATATTCTCAATTTCTGTTCAATTCTAAATTTAAGTAATTTTCTCCACTTCTGTTCAATTCTCAAATTAATTAATATTCTCCACTTCTGTTCAATTCTCAAATTAATCAATTTTCTCAACTTGTGTTCAATTCTCAATTTCTGTTCAATTTTCAATTTAATTAATATTCTCCACATCTGTTCCATTCTCAAATCAATCAATATTCATATTTCTCAATTTAACATATTTCAATTAAAAAGTCACACAAAAACTTAAGAATTTTTTATGGAGACACTGTATCACTTACTATTAATTAAAGCTACACCTTGAAACGTTCAAGCATTCAAAATTCTTCACATGCCTGTGACAGTGAAATAAATATTCAGACATCTCTCCGAGACAAGCGATCTCTAAACTTCCTTCGATTCGTTTCGTTTTCAAAAAGAACGAAGAATGGCAATTACGAAGGCAGAAGAACGACGAGATGCTGCAGCAGCATCTCCAAAGGAAAAATCCGTGGAGGTAAGCACAGTGGCACCTGACTCGACAACGAGAAAATTCCTCAGGGAATTTAGTAGGGTCCGTGTGTGAAATTGAGCCGTTAATACCTGACCGTTTCTCCCTCCACGTGATCCTGGGACAGTTCAAGGAACGTTGACCCTGTTCAAGGACCTCCCCTGGTCACCGCTCGAACCCCCGGAAAATCCACCGACAATAGAGCGAACGCGAGGAAATATTTTGACAGGTTTCGATCCACCGTTTCCTCCACGATTCACCTTTCAGAGAGAGAGAGAGAAAACCCGAGGCAATTTAAAGCTCATACGTGAAGGGGAATTTTTTTTCCCCCGAACAGGGAATTACGATTTCACGGCGTTCGAGCTGAGATAATGGTCGCAAAAAAGACTGGTCACACTCGTAAGTAGCTGCGATGGTGAAATTTACGAGGTGTCGTTCTCGTTCGTGCGAAAATTCCTTTTTCCGTCGATGATTCATGGAATAATATACGATCACTTTGAAAAAAGAAGGGACACTTATCGTTTTTTTTTTTTTTTCAAATTCCAAGTGGCTAACGCGATTTTTTCAGATGAGAATTTTTATTAAACTGATGGGAAAATTTTCTTGCCATTTTTTTGCCACTGTTTCATCTAACGATGTTTATTTTGCGAGAATTCTCCGTAAATCGAGGGGAAAATGTTAGATCGGTAATAATCGACGAACTTTGAGTTTCCGTGATGAATCACGTTTGGCGAATTGTTCGAGTTTGCACGAGAAAAGGAACGGTAAAAATTCGCGACGCCAATAAAGTAGCTTTCGGTGGAACGCAATCAAGCCTTCCAAACCGAGTCAGAGAATAGGAACAAAACGAGACTCGTCGAGGGGTGGAGGGAGATGCATCAAGCATCCAGCCGTACACATTACGAACGTGTGTAATGAAACAGATTTTTCCATAGTTCTCTCGAGTGTTGCCTGAAGCAAAACGATATATGTATAAAGGTACCGTCTGCGTCAAAAGGCAGCGCAGAAGACCGACCGGTTCGATCGTCGATATCTCGCGAACGAGTCGACGAATCGGGATGAAAAAAATAGCAATCGACGGATGGAAACGTGACGAATAAAATGGTGTCTCGTTTGCGCGGCAAGGATCGGCCGAAAATCGACGAAAAATTCGCAAAGCCGGGGCGTCTGGTCGAGGCCCATAAAGTGTCGGGCGTAAATCACCTGGTTTTATGGTGGTGCACGTTCGCCAACCTTTGGCTGATGAATTCCTTGCTCGGCCAAACTCGCGGTCGAGGTGAAATACGCCGAGAGATCCTTGACGGTATTGCTGGCTCTTCGTGGAAAGGGGATCGCCTGAAAAGGAGCGCTTCTACCTTGGAATTGCACGCGTATCCACATTTTCACCGCCATTTTACTTCATTTTCGAAACAAATTGTTCTGTTTTTTCTGGTTCTCAATCCTTTGGTATTTATGGACGGAATATCTCGCGTCTCTAAATTCAATTTTCAGGTGAAATTCGGTGCTGTAGCGATCAAACCCCCGTGAATGAAAAATTCAATTACCGACGATGGCGAGAACGAAGATATCTCGAGAAATTTGAACAGAAGAATGGAACGAGTGAAGATCACTTCTCGAGATACCTCCTCTGTGCATACGAATGGGTTAAAGGTATGAAAATTAAAGAAAAAGGGAAAATTCTCGAAAGAGTTAAAATTTTCTTCGATCTTTCGCCTTATCAGCCGAAATTTAAACGAAACTTCTCCCCGACAAATTTCCACGTACTCTATCCCTATCGGGGCGTAAGAAAGTTCCAAAGGCTTCGAACTGACAAGTCGAATGACGTCTTGCTCGTGTAGAAGAAGCACAGGAGAGGACAGAAGAAGCGGGAAAGGAATCTTTTTAGGTCGATTAGAGGAGGAAGAGGAGAAACGAGGGGGGCCGAAAGGTGTCGGCGACAGGCTCCGCCGTTTTCTGGATCCGCCCTAACGGCGTTCCGATTATACAGATATTCAAATGAGCCCGTCCCCGTTGTCTCTGGCCGCAACAGTTACGTATCATCGAATTATTCTAATTTCCTTAGGCAAAACAGCCACAAGGCACAAGTTGCCGCGGAGTTCGCAAGCCTTCCTTCCTTCCTACTCTCTTTGCCTTCCCATCGCGTCCACGCCGGGAGAGCTTCTCTCCACTGGGGAAAAAGGAACCGGTTACGCCCACTTGTGGGGGTGTCACGGGGGTTGGCTGGCCTTTATCAACCCTCGCTCATCGCCGGAATGGAGGTGGAGGACGCGAGGTTTCCAGGTTCCAGGGGGCGGATAACGCACCCCTCGTGCGCAAAATCCGAGCTCGGCTTGCCCATTCGTGGAATTCCGCGCAGCTCGGCGATTCAGGGCTGCCTACTCGAGGATAGATCATGCGCGTGTTTCGAGAACTATCATGGCTCTCGAGAGCTATGGAGAAATTACCGCTGACCCTTCGATCGAGCTTGGAATTTTGATATTTCAACGGAAGAGGGGTTTGCCCTTTGCGGTCCTACGTCCAGTCAGACATTTTGCCTTGTCGTGCCATGATAATGAATCATTCTTTTATGCATTGATGATACAGCGAAACTTGGTACTTTAGAGCTAATACTGCGCTGAAATATCGAAGTAAAGGGAACTGCCTAAATGAGTGCGAGCTAAGTGGACTATACGGACCGCACAAGACTCAAACAAGAAGCTTGCAGACCGGTTACCACAGAGCTAGAAAACATCGACGATCGTTCAGAGTGTCGTGAAATTTCGAAAAAATACAAAAATCTGAGAAGTATGCACGATCTTAGCGAATAATTGACAAAAAGTCGCAGTCGTGCAAGGGTTGAAGAACGCAAGATCTTCTTTAGGCCCTAATCATCTTTACTCACTTCTCGTTACAAACCAGAGTGATTCAATCTCCGTTTGAGAAGTGGACCCACCCAGCTTGAAAGTCTCTCGGAGCCCCAGCTCCGCTCGCAATTCGAAGAAGGGTTAAATCGACCACTTCTCCGCGAAGCTCGACGCGAGGATCGTCGCGACCATATGGGCAGAGTGCGCGCGGTTCACCGGTGGAATATAGCTCGTATGACGTCACGTACGCGGCCGGATGCCGTGAACGTGTCACACGGCCCGCGCGGCTCCACGGAATAATAAAGAAAATCGAAACGGTCAAAGTGGCGGGCGAGGACCGTGATGGAAAAGGAGAGCCTACCGGTAGGTTACTACTTCGGTTCGATCGTTCCAAGGGAGCTCTCTAGCTGGTTGCTGGTTTGCTACTTTGCGATCGCGAGGCACGTACGCGTACACGTGTCCACGTGAGCGTGTACGTTGGATTTATTTGGAAATCCAGATAGCTGGTGGGAACGCGTTGCCGTTAGTTTCCTTTGACCAACGCTAATGGAAGCACCACCTGGAGGTGGAAGAAAGGTGGGGACAGAGAAGGTGGCACGCCGTTTGCCTGCCACCAAAGTTCACTGCTCGCGATAATTATCCATTCTAATGATGATGGATGTCTTTATCCGTGGGCTTGGTTACGATTAGACGGGTTAATGGCTCACAACCGCCTCGAATGGCGAACTTGGACGATCGAGAAGTTACGAGGAAGTGCGGTGGTAGTTGGGCGTTTTTCTTCTTCTCGTCGAGACAAGCTTTTTCGGGACAAGTTCGAAGATAATTTGCCGGCGTTCGGTTGGACGAATGTTGACAGAGAGGACAATCTTTCGCGATAAAATTCCACGAGGAGGATAATTTGATTCGGCGAGCCAACTGCTCTGACATTGCAACCTGTTGCTCCTATCGTGCCTCCTCTCCGATCGTATGACATTTCATAAATGCTGCTCTTGCACCCCCACTGCGGTGTATCGGATTTCGACAAACGTTTAAATTAACTCATCTACTGTTTTCGTGGCACGCCTAACCCTTTCGTTGACACTAGTCCGTACTTTGGAGGATTCAGAGAACCCAAGGAAATTCTACAGCGACGATACAATGGTTTCTCTTCTTCTGAAATTTAAAGGTCCGTTGGAAATATTGATCTAAATGGTAAAACTCCACAGGAACATACGGGGTGACCTAATATTTTCCACTTCTTTATTTCGCTCACAGAGCCAGAAATAAATTTCGAAAAAGAGGATTTATTTCACCGTGGGTCACCGGTGACCCACACAGCGCTACAGACGACGATAATTCAGAGTGCCGTGAAATTTCCGAAAAACAGAGAAATCTGAGAGGTTCGTGGACAGGATCGATTCGAAAACGCGGGAAGGACGGCTGGTCCCCGGAATACACCGTCGATAGACAATGAAAATCGGCCGAGGACCGCAAAAGCAAAGAAGAGGAAGAGGGGAGGCTGAGAGAGTGGAAGAGAGTCCGGTCTCCGGGCAGCAACGTGTGTCGTTTCTCAGTTAAGTCTCTCTGTGGTTTGAAACACGATCGGCCTGAGAGTGTTCCATCATATGTGTCTATAAAACAGCGCGCTCGGACCACATCGTGTGGGTGCGTGCGTGTGCGTTCGCTGGACGTGGCGTGTCGGTGTGCTCGGCCGACTGTACTTGGACTGGTTTCTTAGAAGGAATCAGGAGATAATTAATTGTCCTCGCGAACCGGGCATAACGAACCGCCGCTAAACCCTCCCCTCTTTAGCCGGACCTCTTTTGTGCATAAAACGTGGCTGGTCGTGCGCACAAAGGGCTCCACCACCGAAATATCCTCTTCCGTTAAGCTTTCGCCTACGTTCGACCAACGTTCCCTCCCTCTTTTCTCCATTTTCCCAAGATTTCTCCTTCGTTTCGCGCAATTCCGCGCTTCGGAGAGGGAAATTGAGTCGAAAGAAAGACACAAAGTTCATTCGCTAAAATTCGCGATATTTTTCAGAGAGGGGACGACTAAATTTTAATTTATTTGGATTTCTCAGGGTTAAATTACTTTCGAAGCTCTGAACTCTACGTCTATCAGGAAGAAAAACGAATTGTCCTACGCTTCTTCTCTCGTTTGTTTTTTACGAAACTAAGTTGGAGGCAGGACGAGGAAGGTACGAAAGGCGACCTCGAAGCGCGCCACGGAACTCGACCGGGTAGAGATTTATTTTTCCGGCACGGTTAGCGCGCGCGCGCGCTCTCTCGACTTTATCTCGCGGCGCGCGAACAGAGGCAACGGCTGACCAAGATTAATAATCCTGAAATGGTCATGGCGACCGATAGCTTCGCGCTGTTCGATCTGGAGCACGGAACCTGATTCCACCTAGTACTGGTATTTCGATAATCTAGAAACCTCGTGGAACAGAATTTACGTCTGTGCCGGCGGTTATTGCGGATCAGGTTTGTCCATCTAGCAGCCGTTCAGACGTGAAATCTAGATCCGCCACGCGAGACCCGGCCGCCATCGTCTACGGTTCTACGAAACTGGAATATGTCCTTCCAAAAATAATCGATTGCAACATTATCGTTCGCGGCTTTGCGATCGTTTCACCACCGTCCTTTCTTCAGCCCGATCCTTACTCACAATCATCTCTGTTTCAACCTTCTCGATCTTCCTTTTTTAATAAATTAGCAGAGATGACTTTTTGAAAAAATGGATCAATATATAAGCGACCGTTCGATCTTTCCTCCATTTCTTTTCCTGAATAAATTATCAGTGATGAATTTTTGCAATAACAGATCAAGACTGAAGTGATCGTTCGAGAAATTATTAACCCTTTCGTGACATAATCGTGAAAAATGTTCAGTTACGAATTTAACCCCTTCGAGCACACTGACACTCTAATTTCTCACAGAGGAAATACGAAAACCATAATTTCCCTTCAAGCGAAGCAGTTTCATTCCTATCGATTTAACACGACTATGAATGTAACTAAACTAATTCTAAAAAAAATCCTCCCCGAAGAGGTTAAAGGATTCGCACATTTATTTCCGAATTTAGCGACAGATCGTTTGGCAGTTGGAGAAGAAGGAACGTGAATGATCGAACCTGAGGTATCCTATTGCTCCTGATAGGAAAGCGGCCGTAGAGATCGTGGCGAACGATCGGGCCGGACATACGGCCGATATCTGGCAAGTATCCGTGGGGCCAGTCACGATAGCCTCGAAATTCGCGGTAGTCGTCATAAATCTGCGGATCTGAAACGCTCCCACTGGCACGATCATGCCTGATCTAACAAGTTACACGGAATAACGGGCCTATTAAGATCGATACCGAAACATCGACTCCGATATTCTCGCGTGGAAACGCGACAACGACTTCAATTCCCGCTCTTTCTCCGTGTACAATTGAGCCGCTCCGGCAATTAAGACCGAACGTTTGCTCGTCAACGCGTTAATAACTCTCTGCGTGCGATTAATGACGTTGAACGGGATCGTGATTCGACCCTCGGGATAAAATCCTGGATTTCTTTTTTTTCCCCGTCGCGCTGAAGAATGAAGACTTCAAGGGTTAATCCTTTCGGTGCAGATGGAACTGATCGTATCTGGGGGACTTGCGATTCTTCTCTGCTGCTTTTAATAGGGAAAAGAGCTTTTTCGAGTCCTCGAGAATAAGACAATATAATATCGATTTTTTTTTGGTACAATAATTGACTTTTTCTTGGAAACTTTGAAGCTTCAATCTGAGCATAAACTATGTAAGAATAGTAATATTTGAAATCTTTTGCTTTCAAATTATTTTGGTAGGTGCTAGCCTCCACGCCAGCCAGGGGAACGTTGCCTAGAGGGCTAACTTTAAGTATAGAATTCACAATGACGCAATTCAAAATTACACCGAATAAAAATATGTCGTCGTAGACGAAGGATGCCCCTTTCCACCAAAACAAGAGGTATGACGATATCTTTACTAGTTTAGTCGAAAAAAATTCTAGAGCTATCAAACTGGACTAAATCGCAATCACTTTTCTATCGTTCAGCCATGACATCTTCAGAAGCAACTAATTTCAATTTTACTTAAATAAAGAAGGAACTGAATGCTCCAACAGACGGCTATCCGTTGGTAAGCGAGCGTTTGGTCTACGATTACCAAGATCACATCCCATTTGACTGTGCGAGAGGAAGGGAAGATCCAGGCTAATCAAGCACGACTCGCAACACCCATAAATCATTCCTCCTTCCGCGTTCGAGCGATCGCTAAGCATCTTCCACAGAGCGGCTAGAGAGCCACGGCTGGTATCTGGCACGATAGATCGGTTCGAAGCTCGTAAAATAATTCAGCCTGGGCCACGGCACTGAAACGATCGATTCCGTATTATCTGCCGCTTTTATCCGTCGATTTATCTAAGCTGAGCGCGGAGAGGGCAAGAGCGGATGCAAAGTGGAGCACAGCACAGCACACTACTCTCGCGAGCAGAGCAATATCTCCACGGGTATTGCTTGTGCCCTGGACAAACTGGATATCCAGTTTCCAGCATTTCTCGCTTCTCCACGCTTTCGAGGCCCTAATCCCGCGTGTGTCTCGAACCGAGCAGTAAAATCGCTAGGCCGCGTGTGCACAAGACACGGCTGGCTACTCTACCAGTGAAGAAATAATTTCATCACTCGGTCGTGCATGCGAAAGCAACGCTTCGTCGTTCTCGTCTTCGTCGCCGCTGTGCAACGTAACGAGAACCAGAATCTCCACACGGTTTGTTCCTCGGTCCGCGGGAATGCATCCTCCTCGCGGATCTCTCGTCTTCCAAACTCTCCCCTCGGGGCATTCTTTTGAACCCGTTCTTGCTGTGACTTCGGAATGGTCCACTTTGGAAACTGCGCTGCTTCGAGATTTTTTTCGGAGGAAGTACCGCGGATTTCTGAATTGGACGGATTTAGAGGTGATGCGTTGGGGGATCTCTGAGAGGACTTCTGAGCTAGGTTCTTTTCTTTTTAACTGGGAAATAAATTTCGAGGGCTGTGGTTTGTAGATTGGGTAGATTGTACTGTATGCAGGGAACTGTGCCGATCTGTCGTGGTAAAGGAGATCTCAATTTTTGTTTCGCGAAGGATCTCGAAGTCTGAAGAGTTTGTGTTTCAGTAGAGGTTCTACATTTCGTCGTGTGCCATTTTTAAGGGCTGCGGTCCAGAGAACGATAATTTCTACATTGTGTCGATCATCTCAATTTTCGCCTCCTGAGGATCCCAAAGCCTCCAGAATCTATGTTTCAACAGAGGTTAGATATTTCACAGTATGCGCAGAATATCAGAGATTTTCACCGCAAAAAAGGTCTGAACCTTCACCTCCCAAAAAATCCTCAAATCTCGATGATCTATATTTCCCCAGGTCCCGTAAAAAAAATTTCCACCGTGCGTGATTCTCCAATATCAGAGATTCTCCACCGCGAGAAGGAACCCCGATGCAATTTTGTCCACGGAGAGAAGATTGGACAGTTTTGCGGAACCGTGTTCTTAACAAAGGTTCTATGTATCGTCGGTAATTTTTGCCGAGTTCCATCGATCTGGCCGGCTATTCCAGGAGCCGTGGGGTTCGCAGAAATCCTCGTCAAGAGGGTCAGGCATATTTTTCGAGCCGGCAGGAGCGCGTGTCCCGTGGAGGAAGTGCGTAAAACGCGCGTGCATTCCTTCGATTCGGACGTGTAAACGCGCGGTGGAAGTGCGTGCGCCTCGAATCGAATCGAGATACGAATGCGTGTTGCGAATGCGTGTGCCACGGGGACGCGAGGGGATTTCGAGCCAGCTTGCCGGAGCTCTGGTTTCGCCAGCCCGGGGCTACTTCGAGTCGAGTAGAACGGTCAAGAACCTAATACACCTAATACGAGTATTAGGCTGGTTCTCCGCGTGCCCTATAAACCTCCGATGCGTACCACTAGATAATACCGTTCCAACTCCAACTGTCCCCCGTCACGCGGCAATTATAATCGCTGTCGCGAACAGAAATCGCCGACAATTTTTTCAATTTATGAAATCTCCAAATTATCCACGAAATACGGAACTTGTGTTGAAATAAAGAAAGATAGCGTTGAAATTTTTTCGCAATTTTCTTTAATTTCAATTTCCTTGGAGATTCGCTAGTTATCTCGAGGCGAAAAATTTGCATTCCCATTCTGAGAAAAATTAGCATCGTTACTGTGCAAACTGTCCCAGAAATCCTTTTCGAAGTCGCCAGGAATATTTTCTCTCAATTTCTGAAATTTCAAAATCGTCCACGAAATATGCAACTTGTGTTGAAATTAAGATCTTTCGTATTGAAACGAAAAATCCACGCAATTTTCTTTCATCTCAATTTTTCCAGAAATTTGCTAGTTACACTACCGTCCATAAGTATTTGGCCACCCTATAAAGCGGAATAACTTTTTTAAAATTGGGCCAAACGACTTGAGTTTTTTTTGAGAAGTTAGAAAGATTAGTTTACTAGACGACATGTAGAAAAAATTTTGAAAAGATTGCAGTTTGTGAGAATCGCGAAGAAAATTGTAAAGGTCACTGTTTACAACTTTTTTATCTAGGCTTGTGATGAAAATTTGAAACATACGTTTTCTAGATCTATGTGAATTATACACCTGCTGAAAATTTCATCGAAATCGGTTAACGTTGTTACGAGCTACAAATGGTTAAAGATTGCGAAAATCTCGATTCTTACATCTTTCGATGCCTGTCGCTTGTTGCTCCATCCACCGATTTCGATGAAATTTTCAGCGTGTGTATAATTGACATAGATCTGCAAAACTTATTTTTTAAATTTTCATTACGAGCTCAGATAAAAAAGTTGTAAAACGTGACCTTTACAAATTTCTTCGAGATTCCCACAAACTGCAATGTTTTCCAAATTTTTTTGTACACGTCATCTAGTAAACTAATCTTTCTAACTTCTGAAAAGAACTCAAGTCATTTGGTCCAATTTAAAAAATGTTATTCCGTTTTGTAGGGTGTCCAAATACTTATGGACAGTAGCGTACGTTGAGGCGAAAAATTTGCGTTCTCATTTCTGAACAAAATTAATACCTTGGGCCCTAAGTTTTATTTAAACATTGTGAATAACGTATTACAGGAATTTATCCGTGCAACAGTAATAGCAAAATTATCAAGAGACGAAAGTTTCACTTTTCCAGCAAAGATCTTTCCTATTAATATCGATTAATCAGTCGCGATGGACTCCACGCTGATCCCCGTAACAATTATAGAAACGTCTGAAGACGACGTTAATTCCTCCAACAAATAGCCAGATCAAAGAGGCTTAACAGAATTCTTTTAATTCCGTGGCGTAGATTACAAGCGAGCGGGGAGAGGCTAATTACCGAGAGCAGCGTTCTGAAAGCCGAGCAAATTGCTCTGGCTGTTGGAACAATACGAGAGGCGAGGTGCTAATAAGACCCGTAATTCGTCTCGAAGGATCGCCTCGAACCCGCGCGATTCTCGGAAATCACGGATCCTTATCGTCACTTCCCCTGAGAAATAACTCACTCCACCTGTTCGCCAGTTTTCACTTCTCGCGGAAATGCAGCTAATAAAGGGAAAGATTCAAGGCTGCTTTCTCACGATTCGCCGAGAGAACCAAGAGGACCAAGTCGATTCCAGCTGATTATTAATCGTCGCCGGATTAAGAGCAACCTGTTGATACCGGTTTCCAAGTCTCGTGGAATTCCATTCGAAACGAGATTCCACCGCGTGATTCTTCCCACAAAAACCGAAACGAACCACGAAAAAAACAAACGAAAAAAGGAAATCTTTGCTAATTTCTACAAACGAGACACGATGATCGAAATTCCTCGACGAGGCGGAACGAGTGTACATCGCGAAGTATAGCGATCAAAGAAAAGAAGAGATAAAACTGAGAGAAAGGGAAGAAAAAACTGTGAAATGGATTTGTACACAAGGAGAGTTGGTTGGAAGTGTGAATGAGGCGCTAAATGGCCGATTGTGGGACGCCTAGAGCAGGAGTGAAACAGAGTAACGAAACCGAACATGAACGTCTTTATTAGGCGGCACGGGGAAATTTTCGAAAGCGTACACCTCCTGTCGACATTTCTTCCTCGTTTTGCGCGTGACTGAATGCGACGTATATATACGTATTTCCTGGCGGTCACGCAGCCCGCGTGAAAACGTGTCGCGGGCACCACGGCGTAATGGTACGGACGAGCTCTGGCTCTCTGCTAGCCTAGCGCTGGAACGAAACGGAGTGTGTCGAAAGCGCGTACAAAGTATCTCTAATCGTCCCATTGTATCGTTTCTCCTTTGTCCATTCTCGCGGGTGAAAGCTTCGTTAAAACCCGATCGCTAATGCCCCTTGTTTTTTCCGAACGAAAGAAACCGGCTCGTGAGCTGTACCTAACTCGAGGTCAGATAAGAAGACAATGCTGGTAATTCATCTCCTACGATCTGGACCATTCTCGTTTAACCTATTTACTCACATTTTTTTCTCTGTCTTTCTTTGCGTTCTTTTTCTATTTGCAAGTTCGCGATGAACTTTGTGACTAGAAATCTTCTGGGTTCGCAATCGATGGATCGTACTACTTTGGTGGAAAAGGTATGGGATAAATCGAAGGAGTAATTGTGGGAATAGTGATTTGATCGGTAGAAAATGATGGATTTTTTAGAGTATGTCGATTATTTTCAGCCGGCGGGCATTTTATCATTCGCCTAATTAAGCACTGTGCGAATGTTTCAGTGTACGAAATATTCAAATTATCTGAAATTCGAACGCTTTGAGTATTTCAAGTTTCCG
>NW_017100187.1:590917-627755 GCF_001263275.1 Habropoda laboriosa | reverse complement strand
CGAGTATTCAAATTTTCCGAATTCGAACGCTCCGAGTATTCAAATTTTCCGAATTCGAACGCTCCGAGTATTCAAATTTTCCGAATGCGAACGCTCCGAGTATTCAAATTTTCCGAATTCGAACGCTCCGAGTATTCAAATTTTCCGAATTCGAACGCTTCGAGTATTCAAATTTTCCGAATTCGAACGCTTCGAGTATTCAAATTTTCCGAAATTTGAACGCTTCGAGTATTCAAATTTTCCGAAATTCGAACGCTTCCAATATTCAAATTTTCCGAAATTCAGCTCTCTCCGAAATTCGAACGCTTCGAGTACTCAAATTTTCCGAAATTCGAACGCTTCGAGTACTCAAATTTTCCGAAATTCGAACGCTTCGAATACTAAAATCATCCGAAATTCGAACGCTCCGAACATTCGAATTACCCCAACAAAGAACTGTTGGACAATTCCTCAGCCCCTACTTCGCGCAACGGAGAAAATTCGAGAGAATGGAAATACCTTGGAAAACACGGTCCGAAAATAATACGCGAGATAACGAGGCGAAATGCAGCAGCGGCGACAGGAGGTTGAGCGTGTTTCAAGAAAGACAGAGATGAAAAAAAGGCAGCGGAGAACCTTAAAATGTGTTCAGTTCGGTTGGCGATGTGACGAGCACGTCGAGGCCTCTTCCTGTCGTCAGTCGACAGGTTAAATATAGACGAGGCTCGCTCATTTCCGCAGCCGCGCATGATTTCTTCGTGAATGGAAGCCTGCCCGCTTCTTACTCTACTCGCATATAGATCGAACCTAGAACAGGAACACCTACAACACCGTCTCAAACAAGGGAGAGTCGCACGCGATATTTTCGCAACGATTGTTTTCATCCCCGGGGACCACTTATTCAAAGCTGATTTCCAGCTGACGTTCAAACCAGCGCAGCTGTCGTAATTAGTATTATGCTGATTAATCGGGCAAGTGCAACGTACTTGAACAATGTGTCTCTCTCTCTCTCTCCATATATATATATTCCTCCTTTCGAAAACGAGGAACGTTCGATGGTTTTAAGTCGTGTTTGGGACACTTTCTGTCGATACCAAGGATTAAGTTAAATCGTCTACCAGCCTCCCCATGTGTCTCATGCTAATTTCATTCTAATTACTTCTCTGTTGTTCCCGACGTAAAATTGAAAACTCTCTTAATCCCTAATCCTTTCGTTCTCCTTCTTCCACACTCTTCGTACCTGCTTCTTTTCTGTCAAACGTGGAAATTTCCAGAGTAACAATTTCTCTACACTCGTGCGAAAGAACGATCCAGAACGGACGGACAGAGAAGGATGGTTAAAGCGCACGCGTTAAAATCGTGCCAAGGAGTCCCGTTTTCCACGGTGGTGGTCATAAACGGAAGATGAATCGGCGAGTTTCGTCGCGTTTTCTTTCCTAAGCCGGTGAATTTTCGTGGCGAGAATTGGCGCGTGTCGGCCAATTGAAATGCACGGGACCTCACTTCGGTTCCAGTACGGCGAGAAATTCTTAAATGGCCGGCCCGTTGCTGCCCAGGAATGTATGGAAATGTTACGTACCACCTCTGTCCTTTATTGTCCTACATGGTGACTGGTGGCGGGTTAGGTAGATATATGGACTGCTGCGTGGCGCGTAACCTACGTGGCCGGCCGCGTGTATGTGCGCGCGTGCACCCGCGTGCAAGTGTGAAAAGATAGATGAACGCAGGTATGTGTGTGACGCGTGACACGTGTTAATCGTGCCTGTGAGGTCCCAACCCTCCCCCACACCCGCAACCGACCAGGTACACACCGTGTACGCATAAGTATAACTCCAATACGAACGCGAGTTAAGCCTCTTACACGCCTCCGACCGTTTCGTCCGTTTGATAATTACACTCGAAATTTCTATTACTATTCCGGATTAACGTTCTCTTCTGAATTTGGACAATAGGCAAATTCCTTCGATACTAATTCTTGTCGCCGTTGTCTGTCGTGTGAACATTCCAATTTTTTACGAGTGGAAGCTTTCATGATATTCATTTTGAAATTTGGTACAATTCGAGTGGAAGTGAAATGCGAAAATTCCAATTTTTCACCAGTGGAATTTTCAATAGCATTCATTTTCAAATTTGCTACAATTGGAGTGGAAGTTAAATTTTGGGAACATTAAGGAGACTTCAATCATGAATTTAGAGATGAAAAATGCGAAAATTCGAATTGTCCACGAGTGGAATTTTTAATAATTTTCAAATTTGCTACAATTGGAGTGGAAATGAAATTTCGAGAAACTGAAGAAAACTCGAATGATAAATTTAGAGATGAAAAATGCGAAAATTCGAATTGTCCACGAGTGGAATTTTTAATAATTTTCAAATTTGCTACAATTGGAGTGGAAATGAAATTTCGAGAAAATTCAGGACGAATTTGTGTGCACCAGGCATTAGCCGGGCAAGCGTGAAAGGGGCTTAAGGGTCGGGAAGCTACCGGTGGACACTTCTCGGGTCTGCTTTTTAATTTACGACTCTCGATTTTTTCCCCGATGGGCCGGGGTTAATGAAATTGATGCCACCGTGCCGCTCGTGCATCAGATTAGCCCTGGTAAACGGTGATTTAGTGAATTAGCGATATTTAAGATTATCGAACGAGCCAGTCTGTGGCACGGGCCGCTTCCTCGTCCACGTGTATTCTGGGACTCTCATAATGTACGACATTATGTGACCCGACGAATTAATGGAATTAGCTCAGACGAGACCTGGGAAAAGCAAGGAAGAGGAGACGGTTCGTTTCAGAAAGATTTATTTCAACTGCGGAATCACCCTTGCGAAGAGAAGAAGAAGAAAAAGAAACGTCGGGAAAAAGAGCGGCAACTTGAGCCAGGCATTTGGAAAAATAGACACGTCGTGACCGTGACGTATGCAAAACGACTCTCTGCATCGGCCGTTTAAAATGTACGATCATAAATTTCTTTTGTCGTTCATGAAAGCCGTGTCGCAATCGTCCGCCACCATTATGCCTGAATAACGCGGGCAAGAACGAGACAATAAAAACTCGTTATATGCGCAGAAATACGTGGTTCATAGTTGAACCGGAATGGTAATGTTCGCATTATCCTGGACGACTTATTGGAAAATATTATCGGCTATCTCAGCTGTTAGTGGGTCACAGCAATTGTAAATTTCACGTCGGAAAACGGTGGAACGTAACAAATCTTGCAAAACGTACGACGCGTGCGTCTGTTGCAAATTCTTCTAAACTTCGTCAGAACGAATCTTCGACGAAACCGAGGAGTGAGGAGGGAGAGAAAGAAACAAGGTTGAACAACTCGTCCAGCTCTAGTATCGTCCAAGTTCGGTTTATTGAAAAATCGGCCGGTGAGCTGGCCTGCTTACGCGTAATACTTAGTTCGACGAATACCAAACGCGAAACACCTCCGAGGAAGTGCAATATTTGCCGTAATCCAAGAAGCCTAGGCGACGACACTCGTAAATATTTATCGTGCCGGTTGACCGAAGGAAAGAGACTCGATCCAGATGGCCGGAGAAGTGTTTCGACGGATCCGCGGTGGGAATTATCTTCCTAAACAAACAATTTACGACAGGTTCAGGCTCGGTGTGATTGTTGCGAAATACCCGCGCACCGGCCATCCGTTATTGTGCCAACAAACCACGCTAAACTATTTAACAACAGGCTCGTTTCGCAACGATTTATCTTACGCGCGCGATCGCCGCGGTTAGAGGCGACAAATTCGACGTCGGGCCGGCGTCCTGGTCGACGCAAATAACCATCTGATCGGAACTACCCTGTGTAGGGCGACAAATTGTCCAATTTTGTACCGACTATTGTTCGAGCTTTGGAAATTTTGCGGGAACTTTACCGGTACGACAATTTTACGCTGTAAAATGCGCAGCGTGACGAGTATTCAATTTGGGCATATTTGTCATTTCTATTTGGTAAAATAATGTTTCGTTGCAAAAGTGTTCAACTACCATTCCTAGAACCTTCACATTAGAAATTTCTTATCAGTTCTCATTCTTACTTTCCCTCCCAATTTCTAACGATGTTATTATAAAGAAAAAGGTGAAGATCTCCCAATATTTCTACAATATTCCAAGACAGATCCAGGGTATGAAAGAAGTTAGGTTGGAGCAGGGGAAGGTAAGACTGGTAGCGTCCGGGCCTGGTGAAAATCAGCTTAAACGCGGCCCATTAATTCTGTTTTACGGCTTTGGGGGGGGGGGGGGGGGGGAGCCGTAAATAAGTCACGGCGATCGGATCGAAACGATAGAAAATCAAAGCACGTCTCGTATGACACACATGTTGCAACCGATGGAATGCAGCCTATCATACTCTATCAGTCGCGCGTGCCCCGGCGCGTTTCTTTTGTGGAAATCGGGAGGCGGGTGACAGTGACGAGACTGTGCGGCAGAGGAAGAGGGAGAGAGAGGCGTTTTGCGAAAAACCGTGACCTTTTTCGGTGAACGCAACACACAACCAGTGACCAACTGGTTGCATATCGACGTGATTTCGCGGCGGGACAAATTGCAGCCAGTCTGAAATTGAATACCGAGTAGGCTACGGGTAATAGACCGGGTCCCAGGGACGACAATGCGAATGCCAGAGCCCGCGACGCTGAGATTACAAGAGAGAGAGAGAGAGAGAGAGAGAGAGAAGGAGAGGGAGATCGATTGGGTGTAGACAAGCTGGCCTTTCATCGGTGTCGACGCATCGACTTTTAACGCTCTTACTTTGCGTCTAAATTCGTCGACAGAGAGAATGCTTCTGACCCTTGAATCTCGTGACGCCTGTTTAATTGATCTTGTAATGATAATAAATCTTGTGATTATGTGTGGGAATTTCATTTTCCACGAGAATTCCATTTTCCGCGGGAATTTGACTTTTCCTGAGAATTCCGATTTTCCGGGAGAATTCGACTTTCCGGGAGGATTCGACTTTTCCTAAGAATTCGGTTTCCCGGGAGGATTCGATTTTCCGCGGGAATTAGACTTTTCCTGAGAATTAGATTTTCCGGGGGGATTCGATTTTCCGGGAGAATTCGACTTTTCCTGAGAATTCGATTTTCAGGGAGAATTCGACTTTTCCTGAGAATTCGGTTTTCCATGAGAATTCGAATTTCCACGAAAATTCTATTTTCTACGAGATTTCGATTTGACAAACGCACATTTGTAATCTTCGTTAGAAGAAACGTTACCTTCAAAATTTCTCAAATGCACGTGCGCTTCGTCCCAGATAAAAATCCCGATCAGTTGCCTCCAATAGCGAGAAATTGGCAACTTTCAG
This sequence comes from Habropoda laboriosa, assembly GCF_001263275.1. NCBI lineage: Eukaryota > Metazoa > Arthropoda > Insecta > Hymenoptera > Apidae > Habropoda > Habropoda laboriosa. The sequence continues at coordinate 622,477 of NW_017100187.1, read as the reverse complement.
TCGGCGAGCAGCTAAAAAAAAAAACCTTCTATCTAATCTCAGAAAGTACTCGAGAAGGTTAATCCGCATCAGAAGCTATTAATGTCACCGATGACTTTATCGGAATCATCGGTTACCAGCTACTACAACTTGTTTATAACTTTCTACGAGATAAACGCGTTTAACGAGGCCGGATATCGAGAGAGTAAAACCAGCGGAGATTCGACGATTGCGACGTTTTAATAATTATATTCTCCATGACACGTTTCCACGGTTCGACCATGGATATTTCCAGATTTCTCGTATTTTTCTCATCCCGATAGGAGAAGGAGAGATAGGGGGAATCGTGAGGACGAGGGAAATGAGATACACCGGGTCGACAATACGACCACGCGGATCAACACGCCTCTTTTATGCCCAACACATCCGCGACAATGGAACGCGGCACACTGGCACGCACCCACCTGTGTGTGCCACGCGCGTACCAACATGTGGGTGCGCGTTTATTACGGTGTATGCGAGTTTATTTGAGTTCCAGAAGCGACTCCTAAGCTTTCGTGTGCTAGACGCTGTTATACGTGCACTTGACATTGGATTTTGAGAGCTTCGAGTGGGGGGGCACCTTTATGAGGTTCGCTAAGTAACACTTTTCACTGGCTAAACGATTTCGAAAGGAATTACTCGGAGAGAGTTGCTCGTAGAGTATCTCCTCGATTTTTTTGTTAAATATGAAAAATGGCGAAAGTATGGGGAAATACGGAGGAAAATTATCCAATCTTTGGCGATTTTCAATCACCCAATCAACTTTGAATATTTAAATTTAATTCGAAATTAATCAATCAAATTTGAATTTTCAAAATTAATTTATCACCCAATCAACTTTGAATATTTAAATTTAATTCGAAATTAGTCAATCAAATTCGAATATTCAAATTTAATTAAAAGCTATCCAATCAAATTTGAATTTTCAAATTCAATTAAAAATGATTTAAACAAGTATCAATTTTCCAATAGAATTCACGTATATATCATAAATAAATCGATTATATTTCTCGCATTGTACTTACTGGTACGACTCTTCCACCGAAGACGATACAAGTACGAAGCAGTGCTGTTTCTTCCATTTGTATCGTATGAAGAAAAACTTGCAATTTGACAAAAAACGAACGGGGCAATTCGACGAGAGGATTCTACGAATTGGAAAGTGGCACTCGAGTTCTAGGAAATTCACCAGTACACGAACTACGACCTCGACAACACGCCGTGTCCACGTTATCAGGCCTCGGACCAAGGACAGCAATAACCAACATGATCTCCTCGAGCGTTCGATTTTTAACAGATCGCTCAATAACCAGTGTAATTCGCGTCCGATTAAATCGCGATAACTCGAGAACGCAACGCACCAAACCACCCACGCGATCCAGCGCTATCAAGATGCTGGCTGCCGGGCTACCGATTTCGCCACGGAATATTATCAGCTCGTTAAGACGCTTTTTGTTCCTTCACACTGGTCATTGAACGTTCGAGCACGCATAAACCGCGATTTATTGAACAAAAGGTTAAAGAACCTGGCCCGATATGTTCATAGATATCTAAAGAATTTGCTAATTATTGGCGCTATTTCACTTTCTAAATCGTTTCCTAGAATATCTATCTGCTACGAAGCTACGAAAATCTCAAATCACAGCACAATAATATCGAAAAACGAAGTTCGAGAAACTGTATCAAAATGGCGTCCTAGTGAGGCCAGCCGCCATCTTGAAACACACTACCAAAAATCTTCAATCACACAAACATGATAATCACAGCACAATAACGTCCTAGTGACGTCAGCCGCCATCTTGAAGCAAACTACCAAATATCTCCAATTACAAAGAAAACGTCCAAAATTGAAGTTCCAGAAACTGTATCAGTGACGTCAGCCGCCATCTTGGAACACTGGGGTGAGCGTGTTCTCCAGCCGAACCAAAGATATCGAAAGATTCGCTCGCGCGTGTACGTCTGACGATCCTGTCTCCGGCACTCGAACGCTGTCCCCCCATCCCGAGATCCTCTTCTTCACGCCAGATGCAACCGGAAACGGGAGGAATCGCGTCGCCCGACCGCGTCGCTGCCACGTACGACAATCACTCGCGAACTGGGTCGAAACTCCGCGAAAGACTACGACTCTTCACGAATGCTTTTGTCCCTTTCGTCAAATTTCCGATCGTCCTATGTTGTTATTGACGAACGTCGAGACTTCGGTTGCCCTCGGAATATTTCGACTAGGGGACTTCGGGTGTATCACGTAGAAACATTGTGTCGAGGCGAATTGTTAGCTTCGAAGCCAGCGTAAAATTTTTGTTTACTTTTTTTTTTATTTTTGTACCCTTCGAATGTGCATGGTATCGTAGAATTTTTCGCTTAACGAAATTTAGATCAATATGCCAAACGTAGGTTCGAATTTTGTGAGAAAATTTAATCGCCTTCATCCTTTTCTTTTTTTTTTCTTTTTGGGAGTGTCGGTGTTTCTTTCTTTCTCTATGGGATAATTAATGCTAATTTGTGAAGCGGAGGAGTATGTTACATTCCATCACACAGCCCTTAGGTTAACTCTAGTCTAATTAACAAAATGATTGATGAGTCTGAATCATCTCACGACAAATTTCATCTCGGTACCGAGAGATTCGCGAAAATGAACGATCTATTCCCACGATCGTGCACTCCGACGAGCACACGAAAAATTCCCACAAGATAAGATTTCCATGAAATTCATAAAAGATCCTTTCCCACAAGACAACGACAGTAACATGTCCCTTTATCAATCACTCGGTCGTTTCGGTAAGGAGTGATGCTCGTCACCTGACAAGCGAATGACAAGATCCTCGACGATATCTCCGAGTGATTGCGTGTCCACGGTGGAGAGGAGAGACGTGTTCGTGAAAACTCGACGATCTCGTATGCAAGATGCGTTCCAGGTTAGCGCGTGTCCCCCTCGCGTTCGCGCTTCCAAGTCGGCCGTGTGCACGCGTGTCTCTCCCTTTCGAGCACGAGCACGTAGAAGAGAAAAGGGAGAAGGAGTAGGAGAGGCGAGTGTCCACGCGAGGATCGCCAGCTAGATGGAAAAACTGGCAGCTCTACGACTCTATTCTGCCTCTGGTTCTATTCCCACGGGGCGCTTGCAGGTACAAAGAACGAGGAGGGTAGAGAGATAGAGGGAAAAAGTTGATGGAGTTTTATGAATTATTGGCTGCTAGTACGAAGATGATTTAGGAACCGCACTCTCTATCTCTCTGAGTGGATGGGACTTGAAAGTGGTTGGAGTATTAGGTTTTTTTTTTTATTTTTGTACCCTTCGAATGTGCATGGTATCGTAGAATTTTTCGCTTAACGAAATTTAGATCAATATGCCAAACGTAGGTTCGAATTTTGTGAGAAAATTTAATCGCCTTCATCCTTTTCTTTTTTTTTTCTTTTTGGGAGTGTCGGTGTTTCTTTCTTTCTCTATGGGATAATTAATGCTAATTTGTGAAGCGGAGGAGTATGTTACATTCCATCACACAGCCCTTAGGTTAACTCTAGTCTAATTAACAAAATGATTGATGAGTCTGAATCATCTCACGACAAATTTCATCTCGGTACCGAGAGATTCGCGAAAATGAACGATCTATTCCCACGATCGTGCACTCCGACGAGCACACGAAAAATTCCCACAAGATAAGATTTCCATGAAATTCATAAAAGATCCTTTCCCACAAGACAACGACAGTAACATGTCCCTTTATCAATCACTCGGTCGTTTCGGTAAGGAGTGATGCTCGTCACCTGACAAGCGAATGACAAGATCCTCGACGATATCTCCGAGTGATTGCGTGTCCACGGTGGAGAGGAGAGACGTGTTCGTGAAAACTCGACGATCTCGTATGCAAGATGCGTTCCAGGTTAGCGCGTGTCCCCCTCGCGTTCGCGCTTCCAAGTCGGCCGTGTGCACGCGTGTCTCTCCCTTTCGAGCACGAGCACGTAGAAGAGAAAAGGGAGAAGGAGTAGGAGAGGCGAGTGTCCACGCGAGGATCGCCAGCTAGATGGAAAAACTGGCAGCTCTACGACTCTATTCTGCCTCTGGTTCTATTCCCACGGGGCGCTTGCAGGTACAAAGAACGAGGAGGGTAGAGAGATAGAGGGAAAAAGTTGATGGAGTTTTATGAATTATTGGCTGCTAGTACGAAGATGATTTAGGAACCGCACTCTCTATCTCTCTGAGTGGATGGGACTTGAAAGTGGTTGGAGTATTAGGTTGAATTTTAGTACTAATGTTTCGTCGATTGAAAGGGTGGAAGAAATGGCGGGGAATCGGGAGAGTTAAGTTTCTCGGAATGAATTTCGCGCGAAGGCGAAGTGGTTTTTTTTTTTGGGAGAAATTTGGCTCTCGGCCTTGGGGGAGAATTATGACAGTAAAATTTCGGAGAATTGCATAAAATTTTCACCACTTTTTTCACTTACAGCGTTAATACTTTACTGATTTAAAAAGTGACAAAATTGGCGGAGAACCCTGAAAGTAACATTTTCACCACTTTTTTCACTCAGCACTAATACTTTACCGATTAAAAAAGTGACAAAATTAGCGGAGAATCTTGACAGTAAAATCTGTGAAAATTTCATAAAATTTTCACTTAGCACTAATATATTACCGATTAAAACAGTGACAAAATTAGCGGAAAATCCTGACAGTAAAATTGCTGAGAATTGACCAATTAAAATAGTGAAAAAATTAGAGAATCCTGAGAGTAAAATTTCCCATGAAAACGCAGAGAAATTCCACTCCTAAAGAACGCTCCCCAAAACCACCACTGCAAAATACCTCCTTTCAACGCAAAACTCTCCCAAATCAGTACCACCGCCAGAAAAAATACACCCTCCACTCCGCTGGTACCGCACTATTTCCCTCACCGTACATCGTTCACCGTTTCAATTCCATTACCGGAACAGGCCGGCGAAAAAATGGACATCTGGTCTGAAATGAAATTTCGTCGAAATTGATCGGCAGAACGGTGGCAAAAAGTTGGAGAAATATCGACGTCTCGTGGTGTAATTATCATTCGCCGATCGGAGGTCTTAGCGAATCGTATTCTGCGAGCGAGCGAGCGAGCGAGCGAGCGAGCGAGCAAGCGAGCGAGCGCGAGCCGACAAAAACGTGGCGCGTTGAAACGAAGGAAGAAAGGGAACGGGGAGGCCTGGAGAATAGAGTTGTAAAGCGAACGACGAGAGCTGCCAGTTTTTCCGAACGTGTTTCCTCCGTGGACTCGTGCAGCGACTCGTGTAGATCGGCCACGGATGCACGCACACGAGCCACCGCGTTCCTCCACCACGCCACGGTAGACGCTCGAGGTTTTATCGCGCTATAAAACAATCGCGGGGTGTCTCGTAATAATGATCGTGGAAATTTTTATAGACTCGCAGAATTAAGCATCGTACACCTGTAGACACCGGCGTCTTCTCTATTGGAAAATCTATGCGATTTCGGTATTTTAACGAGGAGCACAGATTTAACAAACTTCTCGACTCGTTTTCCAATCAAATTTCAACGCATCCCGCTTGTCAATTTACACCGACGCCCAGTGTGCTGTTCATTCTTTCTCGGGTTTGAAATTGACGTTGGGAAGATCGGGTAATAAAACGGTGATTATCCTTAGTTTCGTATCGCTCGCGCGAATCAGAGTATTATGCGCGGTGAATTATGAAGTAAAGTGAAAAGATTCTGCAATGGTAGGCATGTTAAAAATCGAGGAGAAAAAATTGCAGAGAAGAAACAGGACGTCGAGGAAGAGAATACAGAAAGCAGAAAGTGTAACGTAAAACCAGATTGCGACAACTTCATTCTACAGCAGAGACGATCTTAAGAACGAGGCAAAATTGGAGCGGAACATTTGGAAGCGTTAGAATTCCTGGTTTAATTAAATTTAATTTCTGGCATTCAAACTTCCCTTTTTCCTTCTCCTCGAAGGCATACGAAAGAAAAAGGAGAAGAAATATCTGGACAGAGCGAGTACTCTGTGGTTCACGGTAGCAAAAAGACGGTCGAAAAATGTCTGGCGAGGTTTCTTTCAATAAAGTTGATTCGAGCAGCTGCTCTCCTCTCTCTCTCTCTCTCTCTCGCGCGCACGGTCCTCTACCTGGCCAAATAAAAGAACAGGATTTTTTTACGGGTGCAAACGAAAACCCAGGGATCTCTTTCTCGATGGTCGCCGATATCCGCCGCTAACGAGGTCGTCCCAATTAATTCCCGAGCCGTCGTCAAGGTGGTCGATCGATAATCGGGACAGTCGACACGCCGGGTGAAGACGAATCCACCGGAAAGGGAAGAAAAAACGAGGAGAAAATCGAAACGAGGTTGAACAGAAAGGCATAGAACGCGAATAAGAGAAAGAGAGAAGAAGAAAAAAAGGAAACGGCAGAAAGATAAAACTATACGCGCGGCATGCCTTACTCTTCCTCGCTTATGTAATTATAGCGGTATCTCCAGTCCACGATATTGCCTGCATTTACTTTACCCGATGATTAGCAAATTGCCGGCAATAAACGCGTTTTAATTGTCAACGCGGGTAAAGAGCGCCGACGATGATGTTAGCCTTATTCCTGTTACACACAGCAGAGCAAATCTTCCGGCTGTTAAATTGAAAAAGCCTTGTTCAAGTATTAATACATTTTCTCTGTTGGAGGAAGTGGACGGAGTTAACCGGTGATTTCGATAAAACGACCGCGGCCATTTTTAAGAAATTTCATTGCCCCGATAAGTACACGTCGGGTCACTCTTATTTTCGTTATTAGCGGAGTGATCAAAATTTGCTTCCCCAAGGGTAACGACGTGAGATTTCTGTGTCAATTGGAAACGGAAATACTGCACAACGCGATCACTTTTTTTCTCTCGTTGGATTTCTATATTAATTAGACAGAAATATGTCGCTATGAATTTTCCATAGAAGCACTCTTAACACTACGATTTACGGGTTACGAATTTCACTAGGAAAACTGCAGAAACCGTTTCCATTCCTCTCCTACCACTTGTGCTTGTTATAAACTTTATGTAAATATATCGTTCGTATTATCGATCATTTACAAGTTAATAGTGTGTAATATGTATGTCCATATACTATCAAATGGCTTATCCTTATCGTATTCTCATTCTAACTAATATACTTTATTTATTATTTATCATCTATACTTTGCTGCACTGTCCTTATGCTCTCCATCTCACTGACTAATCATCCTTCTTTGCCTCTGTTTCCATTTGTTTCCTCTGCTCCCTCCCTTTTCCTTTCCAGGTTAATCATCCACTCTTCCCCCCTCGCCTAGTGTATAATACGTTAGATAAAGTAAGTCGCCGTTTAAAGAAAATATGCGGTTTCATGCACGCGTCAATTTGAGTCCTTGGAGATAGGTACACAAGAACCGTCCGTAAACCTAGCGTTAAAGAAGAATCGTACTTCGATGATCGATGGAAAAAATTTCCGATCGGTCCACCGATAACGAATTACTTCTATCGCTCTCTGAAACAAAAAATCACTCGTCTAGCATGTTTCTCTACGCTAAAAGTGTACCAATCGATTGCGATACGGCGGCACTAGATTTTTCGAGACAGCGAAACAGCAATGAAGAATCGTCTGTCCACGCGAAAGGAGGCTACGCTGCGAAACAGCAAATCGCTGGCGGACACGCGTGTCACAGGAGAAGAGTAGGGGAGGAGAGGGAACGAGCGGCTCGGAACGATATGTAAACGAGCCACGGGCCAAGGGACGATAAATCACCAAGAAAATCGCTTCTGAAGTCGTCGACGGAGGGTAGAGGTCGGTGTCGATGACACCCGCCGATGGAACCCAGGCGGGTAGGACAATCGCAGCGAACGGAGTACGCGCGCATATGCCCGAAAAATGAGCATCCCACCACGGTGGAGGGGGTTATTCCTCACTCAGGGACCAACCCCTTACGCGAACACGCGTCTGAAAGTGCGTCGACATGCAAATTCCTAGCGACACAATGAGATCCCTGCGCTAGAAACGAGGAGGGGGTAGCAGCCCTTTACTGCACACGCGATTCCAACTGCTTACTTTTATTTATGGTTTCAGTTGTTTGTGCGGTTGTGCAAGGCTTTTGAGCATGTTGGCGATGGAAAAATTGCTAAATTTTGAGGTGTTTTTTTTTGGAACTAGATATATAATTTTACGGAGGATATTTACTTGTTGTTTTCATTTTTGAGCGGACAGTGGTGCTAGGGACGAACGAAGGGAGACAGTGTAAAAGATACATGTCAATTGAAATATGCGGTAAAAATTTGGGTTCCTTATCTGTTATAGTTTTTGAGAGAAAGGTGGATAAATTGTGAACGAACGAGCACCATTTCAGTTTTCCCTATTGAAATGAATAAAATCATTCGATTCCATATTTAACTTTAAAATATTAACTTTGAAAAAGCAAAAGAAATAGGATATTTAATCACTGAATTCCATATCTGCTGTAATTTTTGAGAGAAAGGTGCGTAAAATTTGACAATATCAACTTTCAAATCTAGACTCCTACCTATCAAAATGAATAAAATCAGTCGGTGCAAAAAACATAAAAAGTACTCAGTTCACGCGTGTTTAACGTGTCGATATTTCTGAAGAGTGGGTAATAAGTACCTTGGTTACCACGAAACCACTAACTTTGGTTAATTGCGCTAAACACTGTACCCACATGCGCCGCAGAAAGTCTGAAAAAAAGTAGCGAAGGGTTCGGAACGGAAGATTTTCCATTCTTCGTTGGAGCACGTCGATCTCACGTGGATCCCGGTTATTCCGTGTCCCGTGGCCGGTCCTTCCGCGGGAATCGTCTGCATATCTAAATAATCGAACGTAGCCATGTGTCGTGGCGCGACAAAGAGGAGGACGGTTTTCGTAGGAAGAGGACGTATGGCGTGTGCGGGTCTCTCGTTCGTCGGTAGCTACGACGCACGGTCGCCTGCTTTGCATTGCAAATACAGCCGCGGTCCCCGGGGTTCCTTGAACCAGATCCGATTGGCTCAGCCAGTACCGCGAATCTAGATCTATCTCTCTCCATTGGACCTTTAATCCCGCGGACGCGCTTCATTGATTGTCGATTGAAAACCACCCTATCCTCCCCGTTCTCTCTCTCTCTTCTTCGCTCCTTTCTCTTTATTTCCTCCTCTTTTTTTCCTCTCTCTCCTCTATTTTTCCTCGAGCTTTTCTTTTATTTGCCGGAGAGCGGGAGAAAATGATTGGGAGCAACCACCACCACCCCTGGTGGCGAGAGGTGTTGTCTCTCATTGTGCGACACGGCTGTGCCACCGTGAGCAGCTGCGCCTTTTTACGAATACATTAACGCGGTGGCCGGTTGATAAATTGTTGCTTAACGGGTACACGGCTGCAGTGTTCGCGCCTCGCGAGATAAATCGATCGCCGATGCCTGACGTCCGACGTTCGGCGTTAATCGAATCACCCGGGACGAATGTTTATCCGGGATAATTAGACGGAGTCGAAGCGATAAATGATTTTCGACGTAGAGAGGCGGTTATGTGGTTCGACACGGTTTCACCGGTATGGAGAAGTTTCAGAAGTCTGTCTTTCGATTTTATACGGGAACAGATTATGCTAATATTGCTGTGCACAGAACTTGCGTCTTATTAGGTAATACTTGTATCAGGTGCCTACTCTTACCCTCTGTCTCCGAGTAATTTACAATGAAATTAGAAAAATTCAAATTCGCTTGGATAATTTTTAATTAAATTTGAAAATTCACAGTTGATTCGCTGATTCTGAATTAAACTCAAATATCTAAATTCCATCGGCTAATTTTGCATTAAATTTAAATTTGATTGGCTAATTTTAAAGAAAATTCAAATATTCAAAGATTGGCTGATTTCGGATTTAATTCGAATATTCAAATTTGATTGGCCAATTTCGAATTAAATTCAGATATTCGAATTTAATTGGCAGATTTCAAAGTAAATTCAAATTCGATTGTCTGATTTCAAATGGAGTTGAGGAATTTAAAATTCGACGATCTCTTTTCTGGGCTATTCTAGATCTACGAGACGATTTTTCTGCTCCATTTCGACGTTCCTCCAGGCACAAGGTACTTTCGAATTTGAACGACGCTTACACGCGTCGATGGGTGTATCCACCCCGTGGTACCCTACGCGTAACTCGCGTCCTATGCTAATCAGCCGATAAATCAGCGAAGGACACGTCGGGTCCGTCGATTCATTACCAAAATGGCAGCTGCCAATTGGCGCATGTGCTATGATCGTGAAACGGCGCAGGGTGACTTTTCAGCCCGACGAGAGGTTTAATAAATCGGAGCACGGATGGTTCGATGATCAATGAACCGCTTCCGTGGGACGAGCATGCTAAGTGGCATCCGCTTTGCATCGCTTTGCGAAATGAATTGTGGCCCGCTTCTGTACACGTGCTCCACTTTCTTCCGTTCCATTGTTACCCGGCTCTCTGTTTGCGTTTCTTACAAAATTCGAACGTGAGCCCCTGCTACGATTATATTTATTCATACGGAGTGGATAACTGTGGATTATAGTTTCTAGTTTAGATTCACAACGGTAGAATTGTTTCTTTCTTCTTTTACACCGACGGATGATTCAGCTTTATCCTGGCCTACTTCCTCTGTATCACTACTTATATCGATGCTATCGCCAATCACTCGCTATTACGAAACTTTTATCGCTATTTGGAAAATTTTAAAAAAGCTTCAAAATTGAAATTTTTTATCTAAAATCACAGATTTCTTCGTAGCAGTAATGCATGCTCTCGTTGTTTGCAAAATTAGTCGCCGACGATTGTCACCGATACACTTCACAAAAAAGAAAAGAAAAAAATGTCACAATTGACCGTTGAAATGTTACAGCAATGATTCACGAGATTTCGCAGAGCGGCGATCGACAACGGTGTACCGGAACAGCGAGAGGCAGAGAGGCGAGTCTGCGTTCGCGCAACGCGTCGCATAGGCAGATTGAACGATAGGAGGGAAAGAATTCCGTTATCGAGCGCCATAGATACGGGGAGCCGTGACTCGAATTCGACTGACCGGGGAATTGAAATACGAGCGTTGGCCTTGTCGCCATCGCGAACAGTACCGGAGGACTTTATACCGACCGGGCGGGTTTACATCGCTCGGCGGATGTGTAAGCCGGGGTTCTGTGTGGGCAACCGCCTTCTGCATTGTACCTGCCCGAGAACAGGCCGCGTGAAATGTCGCGCCGCAGGTAGACACCCGGCTGACTTATGATCCGTCTGGGTTATTAACAGGTCGGATTCTGCGTCGGCCGTCTGCCCGGCGGATCCTCGCGAAAATTGCTCTTGGAACCGACGAATATTCCGCGCAGATCGAGAATTGCAGCTAAATGTAACGCGAATACTCTCCACCTTTGGAGTTGGTATGAAATTGACTGCCGAGGAAGTTGAAGAAATCGAGAATGTTTGGTAACTGTTATTGTCATCGCGAATTGGAGATTCTTTGAAGTGTCGAGGGAGATGGAGGATTGGAGCGAAGTGGCGAACGCTGTCCACTTTGGAATTACTTATGTGAAATTGACAGTGTCAATTATGTGATAATAGTGATTTGAATATTGGTATGAAATGGAGATTCTGTCAAGTGGATTTTCGCCAGGATTCTTCTCAGGGTCGTATCGATAGGAGATCGAGAACTGTCCACTTTGGAATTAATGCGAAATTGGTTACTGAGGAAGCTGAAGAAACCGAGGAAATTCGATAATTGTGATTTGAATATTGTCACGAATTGGAGATTCTCTAAGGTGTCAGAGTCCTATCGATAGAAGAATATTCAAAGGAGGCAGAGAATTGCAACTGTCCACTTTGGAATTAATGCGAAATCGACTACTGAGGAAGCTGAAGAAACCGAGGAAATTCGATAATTGTGATTTGGAGATTCTCTGAAATGTCAGGACCCTATCGAGAAGATCAGAATATTCGAAGGAGATGGAGAATTGCAGCAAAGTGACACACGAACGAGAAGAAATGGAAGGCGAATTTGAAGATTCTCTGAAGTGTCAAGGGAGGATTAGCGGTGGTATCGACAGGGTCACTCGGACAGGTGAGGCAATCGGTGTCCCATAGAAAGTGACCCGTCGAGTGACCTGTCGAGTCCCCATCTGGTGGAGCCGCAAAAGCTAACAACGCGGATATTGTTGCGACCAGGTGCTTTTGTCGGCTCGACCGTTTCATTACACCTAGCCGCAAGATTATCGCATGCTTCTTCCGCTAGGTGAGTAATAGTCCTTGGAATTATCTACTACAAGGTCTATTCTCCTCGGAATTTCTGACAGAAGGAGACCACGAAAATCTACGTGTATTTGTCACTTTTTACTCCTCGAACACTGAACGTATTAGAGCTTTATCCCACAGAAGAAGAAGAAGAGATCTAAAGAGAGAAATATTTGTCCCTTTTTACACCTCGAACACTGAACGTATTAGCGTTCGAGAAATCCTGCAAGTGACACGATAGAGAGCTTTATCCCAAAGAAGAAGAAGAAGAAGAGATCTGCGTTGAAAAATAATTGTCACTTTTTAACATTGTCCTCACACTCCTTCGAAGACTAGACGTATTGAGATTCGAAAAATCCTGGAAATGACACGATAGAGAGCTCTGTCTCAAAGAAGAAGAAGAAGAGATCTGCAGAGAAAAATAACGAAGGAGAAATTGTATACGCGTATCAACATTCGAGAAAACCTGCAAGTGACACGATAGAGAACTTCATCCCAAAGAAGAAGAATAAAAATAATTGTCCTCACACTCCTCGAAGACTAAACGTGTCAACATTCGAAAAACTCTACAAGTGACACGATAGAGAGCTCCTCCATCCCAAAGAAGAAGAATACGACGAAGAAGCAGAAGAAGAAGAAGAGATCTGCGGAGAAAAATAACGAAGGAGAGGTGAGCGTGCAATTGCAGAAATCCGAACCGCATCGGAGCGTACGGTTGCTCGCCCACGCCGCATGCTCGCGTTATCTGGGCCTTCGGGCCCCGACAGAAAAGGGGCCCCGGCTCGGCGGCGGCGCGAGACGCGCGGCAAAGGGCGACGGGAAGCCCCCGGTGAGTTTCCAGGGATCGCGCGGACGCGGAGAGCGCCGCCAGGACGAATGGAGCCCTACGGACCACGCGGACAACCACGGTGGTATCGCTCCAACGATATCAACGTCGCCTCGCGCGCGCACCGGCTATATCAATATTATGCTTACTCGTTTCTCCGTAAAACCTGCCCCACCACCTTCGAACTGTTGCGTCTGCAACACCGGATACACGCACAGCATCGCTCCTATAGAACAGAGACGGCGAATAAAAGAAGCCTGGGATCGTCTTTTCGAAAATTAATCTCTCCGCGATCGTTTTCAGAATAATTCCAAGGAATGACTCTGTATGTTCCGATTAGGGATGTGTGGAGTGTATGACATTTGAACGACTCCTGTTTCAACGCGAGACAGAAATTAACATATCCGATGAAAGAGTAGAGGAATTTTTCTGCATAATGAGCGATCGAGGAACGATTCCTGGCACCTCCTGTCTCGACGCCTCACGATCGATACCAAATGTCATTTACCACGCAAGAGTTCCGGGAGCGGGCGAGGAGAGACTTTCGAATTTAAATTGCGATCGGTTTCGCGGATCCACGAGTCATTCTATCCGTTACCTCACCTATCTCTCTCTCTCTGTCGGCAGGTATATCTACTGTATAGCTAGCTTTCGAAATTCGCCGTAGCCAAGGAAGAAAAGAGAAGAAAGAAGAAAAAGGAGGCAATCTACGCGAGATACAAATCTCTATGGTTTGATTTCTACGGAAAAATACGAGAAATCTGTTGGACAAACATGTTTTGGAAGCGGGGAAGCAGCTGAACCGGACGTGACGATTTTACGACGTAATACAGAAAGGCGTGGTGGAATTGGGACAAAACGATTCGCTCAATCGCTTCCTCAAACGATTTCCAGTGTGCCAAGTGACGACAGCGATCCTGGAATTCGCAACGGACGAAAGGGGACTCCCTTTTTACGAGGAACAGGCATCGGAAGGTATAAGATTTCCACGCACGACCCTTTCTAGGGGCCGAAAAACTCGCTAAATGCGTCCTTAATGCGAGGACGGGTCGCCTGGTGGCCGCTTTTGCGGTTACGCAATTCCTTCACGATGAATCGGAGCTGCGTGCCCCTCGGACACAATGGCGACCAGCTTGAAAACTCGGCTAACAGTTCCGAAGGTAAATAAGCGTTACCTGCCACGTCGATCTTCCCGCCAATTTCCGCTACTTTCTCCAGGTCGAAGAGATCCAACAAAATCTTCCTATCGGTCTGACCTCCGTGAAAAATAGAGAAACACGAGAGGATGTTTCTCAATTCCTCGGATCATACTCCGCGTGTCACCGCGCCTGTCCTCTCTGCTAACACGCAGTACAACGTGGTACAAGAGACGCATAGTGTTCGGTTTGTCGCAGCGCCACTCCTTGAATCCTCGCGTCGAGCACGAAGAAAGAGCGAAGATTGCTAAACGACGAAGGGCACACGATGACGAGGCCGAACGTTAAGAGAAACGAAACGATAAGCGTTCGAGAAGAGAGAGAGAGAGAGTACACACGACAACGTGTGGTAGAAGAAGACTGCAGAAGAAGAAGAGGAGAAGAAACGGCAGCAAAAGAAGAAGAGAAGAGTGAAGGAGGCAAAGGATCGGAGGAGCGTAGCTGCCGGTGAGAGAAAAGAAGCAAAATGCTGTTCCTCGAACCGAACTCTTCGTTTCGGCTCCTGCTGCACCACCACCACCACCCCTGACTCTCCTTTTTTAATTTTCAGAATCCAGTTAGTCCCGACGATACATCGAGCAATCCTGGCTTCATTTGAATAAGCCGTGTAAGTACTAGCCGGGCTGGGGCGAACCTGGCGCTGGGCTGCAGAAAAGAAGAAGGGAGCCCCGGCGAGGGAAACGATGAAAGAGGAAACGTATATACGTATACCTACCACTGTCCAAGTGAACGAGGATAGACACGGGACGAGGGGAGTGTATCGAGGGGGGCGGCATATCACTTCACTACCAAAGCTGCTTTCACGGACAGGTGCACATACGTGCACCAACACGATAGCGTTGGAAAAAAGGCACGGGCATTATACATTATGATTCGTCATTTCGGAATAACAACGAAGCTCGCGCCACGCCCTCCGCGCGAGGAATTCTACATTTGGAACACGTCCACGCACCGCGGAAAGATGGAAACCTACGGGGTCTCCTCTCGTTTCGCTTTCGCTCTCTGTCCCTCTCGATCACGAGTTCGATCGTACCTTTGCTTTACACCCTGTTACCGAGGAGGGTGATACGAGGTAATTGGATCGTCGAGGAGATCGGGTATTTTCGATGTACTATACACTCTGTCAGCTGCTCTGAAATTCGACGAACCACTGTTGGAGGAGATCTGGAAATGCACGAGAAGTTTCTTTGTCAACGGCGAACGAGGAGTGTTTCCATTTTTCTGGCACTGACGAGATTGGCATTAATCTATTAAGCGAGGAGGATGAGTTGAACTCTTCGTTGATCTTCCGATACTTGGAACTCGATTATTGAGAATCCGAATGGAATAATTGGTTAGAATTTTTCAATTTCGATTTAGTCTGCAATCATTTCTGGAATTATCTCAGAATCAGAATTAAGTAATTCCTAATTAAGATCGTCAAGGGGTTAAAGTCTCTTTATTGTAATTTTTGGAATACGGATGCACTGACGTGCTTAATACCTGAATAAACGACCTCCAGAAGAGAACCATAATCTCCGAAAATTCTCAGAAACGGAATTGAGTAATTAAGGTCGTCGAGAGGTTCGAGTGTGTTTATTGAAATTTTTGGAACATCGACCCATCGACGAGCCTAACCCAGATGAGAATTACAAAATCCCTAAAGCCTCAGACCTTCTCTCCCAACACCCTGGAAATTGCGATATTTGCAAAACTATTTCACGTTGCTCTCGCGAAAGATTCGCGTTAATCGCGACCGCGCACGTGGGTGAAAACACTTAACGCAATCATCCCGATCCTCTTAGAATTCCCTCACGTAGGCCGGCCTCACGTGAAATCCGATTTCATGGTCGTCGATTATTCCTCGATCGGTTAATTGAACGGAATCGAAGGGGATCGTCGCGGAGGTCAGGTTAGGCTTGTCGTTAAAAGTACGCTTAACGGATCTCCCTCGTTACCCTATCGTTCGATTACACGGTAAAAATTCTGTCCTATCTATTTCGTTCCTCTGAACGTTGACAGAAATGATTAAGACAGAGCAGAAGCATACTTTCGAACAGCCAGACAATAGACGCTACCTACGTAATTACGTGCTGTCAGACAAAAGAAGAGAAACCTGGCGGTTTCAAAACCTCCGAACGCAATTAAACATCGCTGGCTACACACAACTCTCTTACTTACCAACTTCTATCGACCGTATCAACGAGAGATAGAGACAAAAGGGAAGCGAGGAAAACATTGTCCAAAAATAAAGATTTATCGAGGAAACACAAGGGTTTCCTCTATTCTGGAACGACTATTTAGCCCCGTAGCTTGTTGTTCCACGTCGCGTTTCAGCATCTTGGATTTCGTCCGAGACGTCAGCCTGGCTGAGTAAACGTTCCTCAACGTCGTCTGAACGTTTCCTGTCGTCGTCACGCCGTTCCAAGACAGCTTCAAACAAACAGTCAGTCACGATATCAGCGCTGTAGGGAAGATCACGAGGAAACGGGAGAAACACTGGTCAAGAAAGGGACACGGAGAACTGTGGCGGTGAAGAAGAAGAAGAAGAAGAAGAAGAAGAAGAAGAAGAAGAAGAAGAAGAAGAAGAAGAAGAAGAAGCTGGGCTAATGTAAGGGCAGAAAATTGATCGTCGAAGGGCGATTCCTGTGCGCAATAAAGCGGCGGCCACGGCATTCGTTCATTTACGAAGCGATACAAGACACCGAGGCGCGTTTAAATTCGAAGAGCGCGTTCGAACAGAACCGCGATCGACAGCGAGCAAAACGAACCAAACGAAAACGAAACGAAACGAAGAGAAGAGAAGAGAGAGTAGTAGGCAGAGAGGTATGTACACATATATACCGAGCCAGTGCAAGTAAGACAAAGGAGGACAGAGGATGAAACTGGGAGAAAGAGAAAGAGATGTGGCGCGAACTCGGGTGGAAAAGGAGCCACCCGCGGCTGAAGAAAAGGACGAAGAAAAGCGAGCAAGTGAACGAGGACGACGACGACGACGGCGGCGGCGACGACGACGACGACGATGAGAAGAACTCTCTGTGGTCCCTGAACAGAGAGAACGATGGAGGTGGTTGGAGAAGCGAGAGTAGGAGGAGGAGGAGGAGGAGTAGGAGGAGGAGAAGAAGAAAATGAGCGAGACCGTGAGCGATAACGCAGAGAAAGAGAATGAGGGCTATGCGAGGGAGAGAGTGTTTGCTCGCGTTCGAGGGGTGGAGAGAGGAGGAGAGAGAGAGAAGGAGAGGAAAGAGTAGCAGGCAGCAGCAGTGAGCTGTGCAGCAGGGAGAGGCTGAAGGACGGAGGAGAGGCTGCAAGAAGCGAGACGAAACTGGTCGCATTCCGCGGGACAAGAGCCGTGTGGAAGAGACGGAGGGAACGGGACAAAAGAGGATCACGCGGGTGATTACAACATTAATAAACAAATGAGCCTCGAGGCGGGAGAATTTGCCATCCAATCGGGTACTGGAGGCGGACACGAGGCGGAGCCACCTCCGACCAACCTCGAGGGCCACCGGAGGACGCTCTCTCCCTCTCTCTAGCTTCTCTCTCTCCTCCTCTCCTTTTGGCCCGAGTCTCTCGCGAGCAGCGCAGACTACACACTCCTTCTCCCCCTGAAACAGGCCTCTACCCAAAGACTATAGAGCCGCACTTTTACGTAGACGACTCGATACAGCCGCCGCGCGTTCCCCGATCCGGAGACAACGTTTTCTCCTACCGTCGATGATTCTCTTCTTCTTTTCATCTCTCTACTCCCCCACCGACTCTCTTTCATCCCTATGCATTACTCGCTACCGAGATTTCGTTGAAATACGGATGTCTCTCTGATTAGATTTCTGGGAACGGTGCGATCGAAGATGAAGAAGAGACTCGAGCCTCTTTCGAGCTTATCGCACGAGTATAGCTACACGGATGAAATTGAGTTTCTCGGAACACGGTGGAGAAAATAGTTTCAGTAGATTAAGGAACGTAACTGTCTGACGGGGGACCTTCGTCGACTACTCGCATGTAGGTTAAACGCTCGAAATTAATCGGTCGTGGACATTCCGCTCACGACACCGGCATCGACACGCGCTAACGTGTGTCGCTGCATTCTGTCGGCTATTCAGCGGTTCGAACGCGAAATGGAAAACCGCCTTGCTCTTTTTTTTTTTCTTCCCCTCGCTCGTCATTATCATGAACAGGCGATTCTCATTCCCCTTACGAATCTCGCTGTCCAAGTTGGAAGAAAAAGATACACACGTAGCCTACCACTCGGACTTGGAATAGCCTAATACCAAGTCTCCAAGAACAGATCTAGTAAATTTCAATCTTCTTCTACCAATGGCGAATTAAAAAAGAGAATTCCTCGAGGCGCGTTCGATTTTCGCCAGGAAGATCCGAAGAGAGTGTGCCCTATAGCGGAGAGAAGAAACTCGGCTGGTCGAGAAAGGGGAGCGAGATCTCGCGGTGGTATCGATCGTAAATCATCTAGCCCGGGTCGAATCGCGAGGGAGGACAAACGACGTGAGAAAGGAAGGCGAAATAGCCGCTCGTTCGTGGATAACGAGCGTTATAGCCGGTCAGAGAGGGTAAAGGTGGACGGGAGAGGAGGTCGCCGGTAGAAATGGAGGTCGAAGAAGCGGAGCCCCCGATGCCTCTCCTTAATCTTTCAAGGAATTAGGCCTGCGGCCGCGCCCTTTCCTGCATTCGACGAGTTCCAGCTTGCTGGTAGGAGACCCATTCTGGTCATCCTTCTTTAAAACCGGAAGTGGATCATTACCGGACACACTTAATAGTCCGTGAAAACAATAGAATTACGCGCGCGCCTCGCGAATCGAATAAAAATCGAACGCAGGCCTTGTGCGTCTCGGGAGAGACGGCAGAAGAGCCGAAGGCTTCTACGATAAAAAGGGAAGGAAATTGAGGGGCTAATCGTTCTGGAAATCTACACGTAGACGACGATGGAACCGACGACGTTCCGGAAAATTGCCTCGTCCAAGCCCTGTTTCCAAGCTTCTCCGGGCTTCCAGGCACGCACCATTGCTCGTCACGTTGCGTGCAACCACACGTGACCGACCACGCTCGTTCCGGCCTGTTCTTCGGCCACTTTGATTGAGAATCGTGCCCGACCGCCGATGGCACGCTGTCCCACGCGGCCACTCGAGCACACGTGGGAAATTGCACACGTTGCATTCTCGAGAAATTTGGAAAATTCGAGACTTTCGATCTCTGCACCAAGTCCCCAACGAAGATACGCGAAGAATTCCTCCTCGAGAAAAATGCAACGCGTGTAAAAAAAGCTTTGAATTTTCCATAAAGAGGAAAAAAGAATCGACGATCGTCGTTGACGATCGACAAAATGGACAGATTTGAAGTGAGAGTGGTTAAAAGAAGTGAAAAGTGGACGATTATACAAGAAGGAGGATACGAAGAGGAGGATGGTAAAAAGGAGCAAAGGCTCGCAGGTTGATTCTTATTCATCGATTACGCGGTAGCAGTCCGGTTGACGCGGCGAGGGAAGGGTAACCTGGACACAATTCCGGTAGTGATAAAACTCGCGAAGAGTCTTCCTAATTCGAGACGTGGAAGCGCTCCCCGTGTGTCCTTTTAGCATAATCCCTCTCGGACAAGGGACCCACGGTGAGTAGGAACACAGGAGGCAGCTCGACACAGAGCCGTAGGACACACACGGGGACATAGGATCGTCTCCCAGGCAACGTGTCCACGGTCAATCCGCGTCTATGTGTCGTGGTGAGGTAGCCTGGTGCATCAGCAACAGCAGAAGCAGCAGCAGCAGCAGCAGCAGCAGGAGCAGCACCAACGGCAGCCAGCAACGTTGGCCATCGCGTTGTCTGATCATCCTCGCCCTAATGAAGGCTGGTTTATCTGAAGGCTTTCGATTCCCAGTAGAACCCATACCACACGTATGCAGTGGTGGTGGTGGACACCTTCGCGGTGGTGCTAGCCACCAGCTCCTCGTACATCCTGAGACAAAAGTCTTCGACTTCGTTCCAAGTGAACTCTGGTTACCTCCGGTAGAACCAGACGGAAGAATTCGGGATCCGTTTCGTCGAACGCTCTTTATGATCGAGCGTTTCCTATCGACGAAATATCTCGAAGAGTCGAAGGAGGAGGTTCGCTTTTGGAACGAGATGAATGGGAAAATGAACGGAGTGATATATCGAAGACCCCCTGGTAAGAGAGGGAATCTTGGATCGATTAAACTGCGGTGATTCGAGAGGTAACAATGATATCGGCGATTTATTCTTCGAATCCTATCGAGGATCGTTCTCCTCCTCTTCTGAACAGTTTCTTCCTGAATCGATACGGTTTTCCGTCGATTTCGTTCGTAGGATCGCAGAAGAGGATACGGTAGAATAGATTTCACGTGTAAATCTGTCGTGGAACGTGATCGATAATCTCAAGTTGGTTTTTGGTAGCGGCTGTACGCGGTTCAGGCCACCCAAAGCTGGAGAGGAGTCGAGGTGGGTGCTCCCTGGAAGGGAGCATGGGGAAGGGAGAAATCCACGATGTTAATTTTAACTTAATTAAGGCTTAATTGAGAGGAAAACATTATACTCCGCGACCGCGACATTGCCCCAAGGGGGCTTCTGCATCTGCAACGCAAATCCGGATTTGAAATTTCAAAAATCGCGCCCGCCCGCCCTGCCTAACCAATCCCACTCCATCGTTCGGAGTTCTGGCCCCTATGGGGGTGCAAGATCGCGGATCGTGGTCAATTAGAGAAGGTGGAGGAGGCTCGTTCGCTGATACAGAGGCCACCGGCCGATCCGGGAAACGAAAAAAACCAGGATGATCCCCTTGTGACGTTGGCTACGTGCACGTTTAATGGATTTATTTAAATTCGTCCGCTTCGTGCCGAACCTCTTCATCCTGTGAGGTAATTTTCTGCGTTTTTTTCTTCCACTACTGCTGATATTAGGTCATCCCACAAGTTCCTCGCGAATTTCGTCAAATTTACCTTTAAATCTTGCAAGCAACTTCCCTATTTTTTGGGGTTAGCTGAGAAACATCTTATCGAAGATTGATTACTGAAAATTTTAATATTCGTGACAGGAAAAATATGAAAAATAGAGTTGTCCAGTGGCAAGTTTTTTCCATTTTTTTTCTTCCACTACTGCTGATATTAGGTCATCCCACAAGTTCCTCGCGAATTTCCTCACATTTACCTTTAAACTTTGGGAACAACTTTCCCATTTTTTGACGATAGCTATGAAACTTGTAATCAAGCACTGATTATTGAAAATTTCAATATTTGTGACAGGAAAAGTACGAAAAATAAAGTCGCCCACTGAGAAGTATACGCCTCACTCGAGCATTTGGACAGAAATTAATCTGAATTTAGTACCCATTACAGGATGAACAAGAAGTTTTTTTCAGAAAAAAGAAATTCTGTCACGAAGGAGTTGAAATACATTTTCCTTTCGACTCGATAGCTCAATGGAGACACTTTACGTTCATTCTTGAGAAAATGAAAGGAAGCGTTACACACGTGTCGCGTGTAGAGCGTCGCGTTTAAGGAGTTTCGAAAGGGCATCTCCCTGCGTGTACAGAAGGCACGTACGTTCCCTGAATGGGCCACGATTAGTTCGAAAACCTTATCCGATTCCCCGGTCAGCGTCCATCCAAGAATTTAAACAGGTCCCCTCCCTGGCACGTGTTGGAACGATCGGTGAACCGTTTAACGCGAGAAGCAGGAAACAGTTTCTGCATTCTCGACCCTCTCATACCCTCGTGTAACACGAATTTTTATCTTCCGTGTAACGTTAGGTACATCGATAGCTTTCATTTCTTCGTTTCGGTAGCAGATTCCTCAGGCTTCTCGACGATAAGTCTTCCAAGTCTTATTTCACTAAAGACGCGTTAAAAGTGTTGTGCTTTTTAAATCTTGTGATGTCATTAATACGAAATTAGATTCCTTAGATTTCTCAAGGACAGCTTAAAAAGGATCGAAGCAGCTTCCAAGCATTATTGCAACAAAGATATTAAAAATTTTCTCCTTTCTTAAATTTCACGATGTCCTTAGATTCTTTAGATTTCTCAAAGCTAATTCATCAAGAATCGAAGCTTCGTTAGATTTGCATATCCCATCGAAAGAACGTGTCCACGATAAATTCGCTTCCGTAAATATTTTTTCACGAGCTTCTCAGCGCTCGATCAATCACTCGGCAGCTCGACCGATCACTTCGCGAAGGATTAAAAAATCCGAGATTTCGCGTTATTCTCTTCCTCGTTCGTCGAGAAGGTTGCCCGTATCCTCGAATCCTGATTAAAATATGTCTTCACTTTAAACGCCGGGAACGACAGAACGGCGAAGGGGGGAGAGCAAAGTCGAGACCGCGTCGATAAAGTTCCATCGGGGTCAAAGAAGACAAACAAACGATTCCAATAAACGAAACGAGCGGCTCGGTCGCTCGCACGGAGAAGTAGCTGCTCGTCGGGGGGTGACGTCACTTCCGTTTCCTGGTACACCGTAGCCGTGCCAGGAACACTGTCGCTCATTTTAATCGAGAAAACGGAGCGCGATTCGACGTATATACCATACCAACGATAAACTGTCGGATCTCTTTCCTCGCACTTTTCTAATCGCCGAGTCACTCGCGGTATTTATGTTACCGATAGTTTATTGGTCGTAATAACGCTCCGGAGTCGTTAATTTGTCGCCGGTGATCCGCCATGACGGGGAAAAATTGCGTCTAATGCCGGTATCGGGGATAATTACGAGATAATCGAGTGTAATGATCGATCGATGGAGAACAGGTTCGCTTCAGACTATGGTTCGCAATGTTTCTAACTTATTTCACGGAGTTGGACGGAAGCGATGGAACGAAGAGCGTTTTTTCAGAGGGAGTCGCCTAAATTTTGCATCAAGATCGATGCAAATCGAAATTATCAGCTTTCAAAATCGCACCGTGAAGAATTCTTCAGCAAATAATAATAAATAATACGTCTTCCGGTTAGAATAATAAAAAGGTAACATATCCCATATTGAAACGAAAAGAAAATGACCCAACTTGCGCGACAACCCGAGGGATTGCAAATCGATTCAGAACTTACTGAACTACATTGTATAACAAACTGTGAACCTAGACATTAAGTCGCTAATAAACCGTTAATGTGATCGATGCGACTTTAAATAGCGAATTTAAAAAATAGAAGAAGCAAATATGCAAAATGTTGTATTCCGCGGCTCGCGATTCCTTGCGTTGGTTTATTATTTTCGATAGGTACGCGGTAGGAGAGCCTGACGGAAACTGGGGCGAAATAAGGATGCTATTCTGCGCGTAGTACTATTCGACTTTATTCGACAGTTCGGTGACGTTCGGTGCGTGAAGACCACTAGACAAAAATCTGCTGTTTCGACGGAAAAGGTTTCTAGATATAGGTTCGGTAAGTACGAGAGTAGGGGTTGGTCTCAGAGGTGAATGTAGGGAGAGGCGGTGAGGTCTAGGTTCAGCGATGAGTAAAGGATGATGTGGAGGTCTAGGTTTCGGGTTGACTAACGTTAGGATGATGCGGATTTGTTTGCAGTCAAGGAAAGGAGGCAGGATGACTAAAAACTAATGAAAGATAGGAGAGAGGTATACGACACTACTTTAAGGAAAGGAAGGCAGAAGTGTGAAATAAAATCTCATCGCTACATCGCCATCTTCTAGAACAGAGCAGCGAGGAGTTACACCAGTCCCACCTTGATCGATAAAACCAAATCCGCGAACATTTCTAATTACCCACCGCATCGTTCCTTTACCTCGCACATCTACCGCATCGCCTATCATTCACGCTCACCGGCACACAAAGAAATCACCGAGATACAATTACACCACACCAGCCTTGCGACATCAGCCGTGCCGCGAATCATCGTCCAACAACAATGGAACATTTTTGGAAAGGAGATTCCCCTAAGAGGAATTCCGGCGAGGTCTGAAAGGCAATTTCCATGTGACCGAGCAGAGCGATGCATACATAATAGACTGTCATAATTAACGAGGCGGTCGATTAATCAACGTGGCGAGATATAAATAACGTCGAAGCGCAAGCCCCCTATCGGTGGGGGGATTTGCATTTCGCGCGATCGCGTACCACGCCACTCGAAAATTTCAACCGCATTGTTCGCGAACTGGAGCTTTTTTGTCAGAAAAAAAGAAAAGGAAAAGAGGAGAGAAGCCGCGTTTGCGATGGGCCTGCCGTGGCAAGGTCGTCGCTGGGTTGAAAAAAACCATCGGCTGGGATATTACGTGGGTTCCAGCGAGATATGTACAGATATACACGTCCGCGGGATATTCAAAAACGGCTTGCACACGTGGATCGGCATGACGGATCGGTGGCCTCTCGTGATGAATCGCTCCGTTATAATTCCTGACTTGGACTGATGATGAATTCGCCCCCTCTCACTCCCGTGACCCCCCTCCTTCATCCTGGTGACCCTCCCTCCCATCGACAAGTCCCCCTTTCCAGCCACCTTTCCACAGGTTTTACGCGATCCCCGACCCGTATGCCACAAATATGGATAGCCAACTGACGTGTAGACGAAACAGAGAGAGAGAGAGAGATTTTTTAACGGACATTTTTACACACTTCGATATTGTCCCGTCGACATCCACGTGATCGATAATGTACTAATTTGAATATACCAGCGACGAGAGCGTTTGATCCGGAAGGTGATTAGGCCCGGAGGTATGTATATCGGTAAAATGAAATAAAAGAAGGAACGATACTACTCCTACGAAACGCCGTCCTCGGGAGAGATATCACAGACGGGAAGGAGCGAAGCGAATATTGTGAAATCGTAGAGAACCAGTTTCCGATCTCGAGCGCGTGTACAGATTTCAGACGTGAGTTCGCTTCGAAAAAAATTGATTTTTCTCTTTTTCGCGGGATTTGAAAGTGGAGCAGCTTAGAAACACGGCGCGGAGGTATTAAAGACGATTTCTTTGGTAGGGAACCTTCAAATTTTCCCCACTGTAGTATCTGAAGTTTGCTTTTACGATAAAGTAATAAAATGTTTCTCACGAATGCTCCTTTTTATCGGGGAAAAAAAAAGAAATACGGCGAAAATAAGAAATGGGTAAAGATCTGTCAAGCTTGATCAATTAGTCACGCGAGTTGCCAAGCAGACTCATCTCGATGTATAACAAACGAGGATAATAATCTCGCGGGCTGTCTCTTCTCCTCGTCGCCGGTCTGTTTCGTGCTTACACACCCTTTCGGTAGTGTTTATAAGCGAAGCCAGGCCTGGAATTCGACGTGTTTAAAAATCGGCCGCGGCACGATACGACAAATAACAATTGGAGACGATCGAACGAAACACGACACGCGATATTCCTGGCGAATGACGCGGTTGACAGGCGCGGGTGGATCATAGAAACGGATCGGTGTTGCCCGACCGAAACGATTTAGGAGTCTCTCTCTCGTGTCCTTGTTTCTTGCGACGCGATGGCCGTCTCTCGACGAACGTCGTACGCCTTGAAACTGCCAATAAAATTTTTTACACGCGTACAAGATGCGCCGGGAGATAGCCGGCGCCGTAGAAAGGGGCTTAAAACGGGCGTTCGTTAGAAAGACGGCTTCTTCAGGAATCGATCGACAGCTCTGGGCCTGATCGTATTCAAATAAAGGGATGAACCTCGCTCGGAAGATCGATGAGGATATGTAAAGGGACGGCTTAACTCGAGGAAGCTTAATTCAAAACTGCTGTCCCGATCTAAGTTCTGTGTAGAGTATTTTGGTGCAAAAATGTTTGGTCTTGATATTGGTGGAGTTTGGATTTCAACGAGTATTCGGTAGAATCCGAAATTTGGGCGCTTGGAATATTCGTATTAACGGAAATTTGAACGCTTCGAGTATTTCAATTTTCTGGGATTGGAGCGCTTCGAATATTCAAATTATCCGAAATTCGAACGCTTCCAGTATTCAAATTTCCCGAGATTCGACGCAATCCGAAATTCGAACGCTTGGAATATTCAAATTTTCCGAGATTCGAGCGCATCGAATATTCAAATTTTCCGAAATTCGAGCGCTTCGATATTCAAATTTTCCGAGATTCGAGCGAAATTTGAGCGCTACGAATTTTTAAATTACCCGAAATTCGGCAAAATCGTAAATTGGATCACCTCCAATGTTCAACTTTCCCGAAATTCGAACAGTTGGCCTACCGAAAGTTTCCCAGCCCCGGTACCCGCTCTCGAGTTAGTTTCAATCATCCATCTCTCCTAAAGACCTAGCTTTAGATTTTCGAGTGTCTATATAGGTTCGTAGAGATGCAGTCGATAAAATATTTCTAGAAAGGTGATTCCTCTTAGTCGAATGCATACCAGAAGCGGTATATAACCGGATAGCCGGGGAGAGATTACGCTGGCTGTCAGAAAAAGCCGGGGAGCCGCTTATTAACATCCTCTCCTTTCGAAGGAGCGCGCGGTTTCTTCGGTTTAGAACAATGCTAAATAATAACAGCTTCTCTGACCAACGAAAAATAAGAGGAATAACAGTCGGAAGAGAGAGAGAGGTGAAGAGGAAGGAAGAGGAAGGAGCATTGGCATGGACGAAAAATTGGCAAGTGTGTACCCCGGTGGCGGTGGAGGGCAATACGAGAAGAAGGAAGAAGGACGACGCGAATACGAAGAGAGGAAGGAAGGAACGAAAGCGGTTCGAGGAGGGAAGAGGCAAGCGGACGGGGAGGCAAATTCGTAACGAATTCTTTTGTTTCGAGCCACCCCGAGAAAAGGAGCAACGTGAAGAGAAAACGATCCCAGACTGCTGCTACTTCGTCGGTGGTGGTATATAGACGAGGAGAGAAACGAAGTTCGGGGCCCAGTCTTTCGCGTCTGGCGAAACCTTTTCTGCAGCCGTGTGTATGCAGCCTCCTGCAAGAGTCACAAACCCACGAACTAACTCGCACACATTTGCCCAAGTAGAATCGTGAACGATAGTCGATGCACAAACGGTGCATTGGTACGTGTGGCATGGAGCACGCGCGCGCCGGAATATAAGGTTTTATTTTCGAAATTTATGATTGTCAATAAATTTTAAAAGCGTTCCGTCTGGAGCCCTAAGGGCTGGCAGGGCTGGCCAGACCGAAAGTAGTCGTCGAAGAGGGCCACATCTCTCTCTCTCTCACTCCTCTCTACAAGCGATGCTTGATGCTGTGCTCTCTTTCCTCTTTCTTCTTCGTTTCTTCTTTTCTTCTTCTTTCGTTCGTTCGTTCGTTCGTTCGTTCGTTCGTTCGTTCTTTCGTCCCGCTCCTCGTCATCTCTCTCTCTCCACCCTATATACACCGTATCCCGGGCCCCTATGGGGATTCGGGTTTAGCGGTTAATTGCGTTTGGTGCAACCCGCGTGGATTTTACAACCGCGATTTTCATCCTTTTTTCTCCCTCCCGGACTTTCGACTGGCTGCACTCCTACTCTCTACCCCCCTATACTTCTTCCTTCTGCTTCGTTTCTTCTGCTTCTTCGTTGTCGTCGTCGTCGTCTTCCACTCCCGTTTCATCATTGCCTCCTCCTCTTCTTCTTCTTCTTCGTTTCAGCGACGTTTAATTGTTCGACTGGTACTCAGATCGTTTTCTCACCGCGGCCTTTTTTCGACCACTCCCATACGAACGCGACGTATCGATCCCGATTTTCTCTCTGTTTTGCTTGGTTTTTTCGCCAAAGATTAATCCCCCGGAGATGAATTAATGAGCGTAGAATTAGCGCCCGGCATTATTTATGGTAGCGAGGGAACCACGAGCTTTTATACACCAGGCCGAAATCCTCACTCGCCGAGGATGCTCGCCTTAGCCGCACACTCTCTCTCGCTCTACTCTCTGCTCCATTTTTCGTCGCGAAACCCCTCCGCATGCGCCCACCTGTGTAATTTCTTCGTATACGAAAACCGATATTTCACGGCTAATCACCAACATTTCGGAGGCGTGGAAAAGACGTTCGTTATTCATCGGGTGTCCCCCCGGGACATGCGTGCGAACCATCCGGAGTATCGAACCGCTCCGCGATCGAACGTGTCGAGAACCCCTTCGATTTCCATCACTTGTTCACCCTCGATCCTCCGGTCCACCCAGAAAATCGCCGTGGACTGGGAGAACGTTGACAAGCACCGAACCTTAGACAAATTCGACAGATGAACGAAGATACTAATGCACGAAAGAAGCGACGAGGAAGAAAAGCAGAAGAGATGGAAGAATAAATAAAAAAAGTTGAAGACAAACGATATTAAGTGTCAACGCGACCGTAAATTAGCGCAATTCTAATTACCAACGTTTCTCGTCTAAACAGATAATGAAGAAATTAAAAAACATTTTCCTCCGATTTCATCTCTTCCCTGATTTCACGAGACGACGTCTTCCTCGGTGAGATTCGTCAGACGTACGTTGAAGTATCCTGTTCGAAGGACTCGATTCGAATGGGAGAAATCGCGCGTGGCAATCTTTTTCCAAAAGGTGCGCAAGATCGAAGGACAAGGCTGATCAATCTCTGAGGTCGACGCGTTCTGCGTGCCGGCGATGTGTATCTCGATCGAGGCAATGATCAAAGATCGCCGGCCTCGTTACCAGACGTTATAAGGACGTACGAAACCGTGCTGCAAGAATAATTACTCGTAATCAAGCTCAATCTAATGCTTCGTAGGATGACTTACGTCATTTTTTTATTCCACGTTCCCCACTCTCTAACACACTCGCATTAATTACAAATCGTCTCTTCCTTTGTCGATCTCTTCTCTCCATCTCCCCCTCTCTTGCAACGTTCGTCGCTTGCGTTTCTTTTTAGTTTCATCTCCGTCTCAATAGCGTCGTTAATATCCTTTGTCGAGGGATAGGCGATCATCGAGCATTCGCGAATCATCTTCCTTCTGCCCCGCGAAAATATTCGAATTATACCGTTTAACCTTTAATTCTCCCTTTCGCGCTACTTCCACTCCTCGGTCCACAAAGTGTTCGCCACTAGGATTTCTGCAATTTTTCCTCGCCGAAGAGATATATTCCAGATAAAACGAGGCTCGAGTGTCCCTCGAACGCAACAGGCACGAACGAAACGAAGAAGAAGAAGAGGAGGGAAGAGAGGAAAGGACAGAAACCGGCCGACGTGTTTCTATCCTGATTCTTGTTCCCACAATGTTGAAAGGCGTCGAGTCATCATTTCGAGTTCAGAGAGATGAAAGAACATTATTATTCCAATTTTAAAGGATGCCTCGGACCCCAGTGAGCGAGGCGACTCGCTCGATGGATCTCTCGCTTCCATCTTGCCACCCCTTTACAGACTTCGATCTCGCCCCTCCCTCGCCCGATCCTTTTCTCTTGTTCGTGGGCCCATCAGGACCGTTTAAATTTCAAACGCGCACAGCTACCTTTATCTCGGTGTCATTTCACCGTCGACACGTGGACAGATACCGATAATACACCCGGTAACAATACCTCGATATCGTTAATTATCCTCGCCATTCATCCTTGTTGTCCCCTGCACCTTCTCACCGTGGAAAAATCTCAAACTTACTCTGTTGCTACGATCGCGGAAAATGTACCATCTCCGAGCGTCGACGAGAGCACGCCGTAGGAATGATAAAGGAATATCGAGAGCGTTTTACAACGCGAGCAAGATAAATGGTTCGGCCGAAAGTGGCCTGTCAAAGGAATCGTCGAATAAATTTCCCCGCTCACCTTCCACACACACATACACACACCTGAATACTTCGTTACCGCGTTTAAACAATGTCCAGCCCGGATAATAAATAACCGGTGAACAATGGGAACCCGGGAGAAGTAGCTCGCAATTACGAGTCAATCAATGCATATTCATATTCGAACGAGCGTTCCTGGAATACAAAAACTCCTCTCTTTCGTCCTTCGCGTCTTCTTCTCCTCGTTCCTCCCCCGGCGTCCTTCGTCCCTGCTCCCTTGCCCCTCTACCGCCGTATTTCTGCGGTATAGCGTCGAGTCTGCCCACGCAGAACACCAGGAGAGATACAACAGGGGACGAGGGGGGTTGGGATGGGGTGGGATCGAGAATCGACGAGCGATTCGAGAAACGCGGCTGAGAGATTCCATAACGTTGCACGAAGAGAGCAAAACGATCGACGGAAGAAATTAATAAGCAGACTGGAGGAAGGAGAAGAAGAAGAAGGAGAAGAAAAGAGAAAAGGGAGGATGGAATGGTTTCGCGTACGATTTCTTACGAAATTTCGTCCCTTTTT
The DNA here is from genome assembly GCF_001263275.1 of Habropoda laboriosa. Taxonomy (NCBI): domain Eukaryota; kingdom Metazoa; phylum Arthropoda; class Insecta; order Hymenoptera; family Apidae; genus Habropoda; species Habropoda laboriosa. The sequence goes on along the minus strand of NW_017100187.1, from coordinate 592,057 downwards.
CCACGTGGAAGAGATTCCATCGTAGGAAGAAATAGATAAGAATTTCGCCGTGATTTAATTGGCATAACTTCGAACCGCGATACGCCACAACGTCGCGCATATTTTATCATCTAGAACGGACCGCGAAGATCATTTCTCTTGGTTCACGTCCGTTCTGTTTAACACTTCGGACGTTCACGAAAATTAACACGTCTTCGAGTTCACGCGCGTGTACGCGCGCACTCGTCAAGAGCGGAGGATGTCGGTAGGATGTTGAAGTGTTAAGGAACGATAAAGGTGAAAAATGGTGTTCCTGGGGGCGATGGAGGTGAGGAAGCTTACCTCGCGGAGTCGAAATAAAAGGAACGGTCCGAGGAGGCGAGCGAGTATTTGGTAAATACAGAGGTGGGGACCACCCGATGAACGGTTTTATCGAACGACGAACCGGGGCACCCCGCAGATTTATCGGCCGGATTACCGCGAATCGACTCCGATTTCGTCGCGCCCGTCCAACCTGATGACACGCGAGAAAGTGAAACCGGCTGTCTATATTATTTTTCAACCGGTTGACGTCACTCGCCGCCGCTCCTTTCCATCATTATCGAGGCCGAGATTATTCGGAAACGCGCTCGTAAATTCGTCGAACGCCCGGTCTTTGACAGATGCTCCTGGTCAACGTCCCATTCGAACCAGATTGATTTCACCTAGAAGAATTTTAGAAACGCCAACCTCCTTTGTGATATACGAACCTCTCTTTCTCTCAGAGACACGCTTGTGAGAATTATTTCGATTAGCAGTTATATTTCTGTTGAAGGCAGATTGCGATGAAAATTAGCATACGCGAAATTCCGCGAATTTCAGAGGAGCAGCTTTTTAAACGGACAAGTCGTTAGAGACGCGAGCGAGTTAATCGGTAAATACCAAGAGATGCTTTTCAGAGAGCAAGAGAGAGAGAGAGAGAGAGAGGAGGTAGAAAAAAGGAGGGAGAGAGAGAGCCGGGGCCTTAGCGAAGGCTGATTGGCCGTGTAATCCCCATTAGGCCCCACGAATCGATTCCCGTCCGTCCGCGTACGTTCGATATTCAAATAATCGAACAATAGAGCCTGCCGCTCAAACGCCGTTCTCTCTCTCTCTCTCTCTCTCTCTCTCTCTCTCTTTCCC
>NW_017100187.1:565130-590867 GCF_001263275.1 Habropoda laboriosa | reverse complement strand
TCTTCGAGCAACTCCTAAAAAATCTCTCCGGCGATTTTCCTTTTTGGAAAAAATTGGAAAAGTATCCAACGACCAGCAGATTCCATTTCGCTAGACGTCCTCTGCAAGATGGACGAGTGAAAGATTGTTTTCTAAAATAATAAAAAATCGTCCAAGGAGCGGTAGGATTTTCGTGGAACGAGCGCAAGGAAGAATGCTACAGGGAATACAGAAAAGGATTCCCCGGTGGAATCGTGGCGCATAGGTGGAGGATTTCGAGCCTTCGAGCTGCCCTCCTCCTTCCTAACACCCCTCTTACCCGCCCACCGAAAAACCCGAGGCACCGTTTGGTTACACGTCAGTTTGAAGAATTCTTCACGAGTCAGAAAAATGAGCATCGTCATGATTTTTGAAAGTAAAAAATGAACGACTGGCCCGGGGACCAGACGCGTGTGTGTGCAAGAAAGAGAGAGAGAGAGAGAGAGAAAGAAGGAAGACGGTGAGGAAGGGAGAAGGAGATAGGATTCTGGGCCCCACGGACCCTTTCTCGAGCCAGTCTCCCTGTTTCCTCCCCCGCCTCACCCCACGAAAGCCCACACGGTTGTTCACACACGCCGCTCGATATGAGTACACGCACGTTGATTTAATCTCCGCGTACAAGTCCCTTATATGTATGTTAATGTAACGTGCACCGGGGAGGGGAATCGGGATTAGGTCGAGGAGCGGCGGTCGGGTAAAACGATATTTCGTACGAAAAGTGAGATCGAGTTTTGTGGATTTCCAGACCCTGTGGCGGCAATCTCTGCAACACACCTCGGGCAACACGTCTCTCTCCAAATGATCTCTTTTGGGAAACTTAGATCGCGTAACACGAGCTGTAGAATTTGTTAACTTCGTCGACCTTTTTCTCGGGAACTGTTAAGGATACTTGCTTCCAAATTTTTTTACTCGTTTCTCGGTCCTTCGCGTGCACACCGATGTCTTTGGGTTTTAGCGTCATTGCTTGGAACGGAAAATATAAATTTTCCAAGTACACAAGAATTTGTTCACACTCGACTAATCTCTGGAGCGATAAAAATAACGAGAAAATTCGAAACTTAGTACTGCGGGAGCCGAGAGAATTGTTCGCGGAGTGTCCAAAAAATACTCGACGAGCGAATTGGCATCGGGATGGAATCACTCATCGGCGGGGCCCGGTATCGTGTTGCAGAAGCGTTTAATTCGAGACCCGGCGCAGGCGATCGAAACGCGAAAACTGAAACCGTGGACGACGGTTGCGCGCTCGTCGGAGAGACGAAACTGCACGGAATCCTTAATTTTCAATCTAAATTCTAATAAGGCATCAGGCGGGGGCCACCACGATTCATTCTCTCGGTGAAATTACACCCGTACTCGGTTCTTGCAACAATAATACGAAATACACACGCACGATCAAAGAATGTCGCTTTAAAAGGTTGCGGTAAAGTGATTACCGCTTGGAAGTAAAGCGATGGACCACGGCGAGGGAGGCGGACCTACGCCGAGGTTCTTGCGAGGTTTACGCGTGCACACGCGACCGCTCGCGGAAAATAAAAGACGAGACGCGGCCGACTGACGTTTATTGCTTGTAATACACGATCATCTATTATTATTATCTCGTCCACGTCCCACAGATTCGCTCTCTAGTACGCTTTAACCCCCCCTTCTCTTACTCTATCGCGAGCTTCTTGCTTACGGTAAGACTCCGCTACACTTTCGATACGCGAAACGAACGATTGCCGATCACCGGTGTGGAATTTCCACGGGGGGATTTCATCGACTTTAATTTATCGATACTATTAGCTTTGCCAATGAGTGATCCATTCGGTTTTTAAACGAGATACGGGGATGTACTTTACGGCTTGTGCGCCGGGCAGAGTCGTAAGTAACGTGGTTTTTTCTCGGTGCTACTTTCACACTGCGTTTGCTACCTGTACAATGTATGGATCCATCGGAATACTAATTTACCGTGCATGTGACTCGGAAAGAAAAAGACGAACTTGCTGTAACATTGGACGATTGCAAAAGTTCGTGGCCGATTTTCAGAGAACCTTATCGACTTCGGCACAGATGTTTCTTTTTAGCGTAACGTGACATTCTCGTCGAAAGGTACTCCGCCTGCGTTTCATTTTCAAATCGGGCACGAACACTTCGTGGTACTGGAATAAATGGCGAATTTAGCGGTACAGCGGAGTAAGAGGGGACGTTCGAAAAGTGGAGGCGCAAGGTGTTAATTAATCACATGTTTCGCGATCAGCGAAGATGATCGTGATCGGGAAAGAAAAGGGGAAGCAGGGAGGGAAAAAAAGGGAGAAAGAGAGAGAACAGTCGAGTTGCTGTGGTAATGCAGGCATTCGGTTTGGCAGCGGGCAGGAACCAAGGGGAAAAATAAGAAACGAAGGAAGAAAGGAGAAAAAGGAAGGGAACAGTGGGGGAGAGACTGGAGCAAAAGGCCAAAGCGAACGAGAGGGAGAGAAAACGAAACCAGCACTGACTGCGCTTATAATATAATATTCATATTTCGAACGAAAGATCTTATCTCTTAAATGAATCGAACGCGCTCCGATTCGAGATATCTCGAACTCCGTAGAGAGAGAGAGAAAGAGGGAGAGATCTTCTCTTGGACGCATTGTAATGGCCACGAAGCTGAACAGTTCTCTCTGTATGCGTTGAAACTAATACATCACGACCAAGAACAGTTTCTCTCTCTTTCTCTTCCTTCTCCCATCTACCTCACCGTTTTCCTCCCCTGTAATCGTTGCTCTTATTTCACCGTCCTCCACCCTCCATCCTCCTCCTCCATCGCTTCGAATCCACGGTGCATGCAGTTCGACGCACAATCGAAACTGTTATTTCGTCTCGTACGATCGAAATCGACACCTCGATTGCCACGGATCTTTCTTGGAAACTGTACACGCTCCACGGTCGTCGAATCTCCGAATTCACGGCCGGAAATAAGGACGTTCTTACCACGAAGAAACTACGTACGAGGTCGAAAAGTTTGAAAAATTTACACGGACCTCGCTTCGAAGGGTGAACTTTTCATTTTTTTTTCTTTCCCCTCCCTTCGCCCCGCGATATGTGTGTCCCTCTGTGTCGGTGTGTGTGCAGTTGGTCTCTCCCGAACGAGTTGGAATGTATCAAAGAAAGGAAAAAGAAAAGAGAGGAAAAAAAAGAGAGGAAGAAAAGCAGACAGGAGAGAGATTCTGTGCGGAGAGAAAGAGGTTCGCTCGGTCAAACACCCTGCGCGTATAGTTGGCTCCCTATGACTCTGGAGTTTCGAGGAGCACTCCGAGACTCTATCTGCCCGGCCAGATCTCAGCGAGGCCGGAATGATTTTCGAAATATGATTAATTGCCCGACCGTGGCATTTCTACCAGAGCTGGACTTCCAGGGGCCCGGGCATGTCGGGGAGAATTTTTCTGCTGGTAACGATCCGTCCACTGACCAAACTAGAAATACGAATTCCTGGTTTCTCCCGCTGTCGCGTGTCCACTCGAACGTGACAGATCCCTTATTTCTCCTATGCAAAATTATCCTCGTCGAACGAGACATCCGGAATTGTTCGAGCACCGGATAGATTCGCGGGGAAGAGGAGAAAATATAATTACGCAGTGTGACGGAAACGAGAAGGAAAGGAGAGACCAGCTCTCGAGGAATTGATTAAAATTTCTGTGTGTCCTCGGGCGCTCCGAATCGACGCGCACCCCAATTCAACCCCCAGAGTTTCGCCAATTACGAGAGAAAAACAGAGAGAGGGGAGGGATGGAGGAATACGGGAGAGAAAAGAAATTCGAATCGTGGCGCAAATGCGTGCGCCTGGGCAAGAACAAAAGGAGAGAGGCGAAATACGAAGCGACGTAAAAGCAGAGCAAAGGGAGACCTTTATCTCCCCTCCACCGTTCCCGCCGCTGCTCTGGGCCCTACTCCCACCACCGGACGTGCCTCGGGCGGGATTTTTAAATTTTGTCACGTTCAAGTTTAAACACAGTCATTTGTTGCGATCTCGACCGACCCAGTACCTATGCCTTTTGCCAATGCCGATCTTGTCTCTCTCTCTCTCTCGCCCCTTTCTTCCCACCGCGCCGCTGTTCTTTCTCTTGTTCCCTGATTTCTTGATTGCATTCCTCCTTTGTCTCCAGAATTCATAGGTACGCCTTTTGCTCGTTTTATCTTCGCTCGAGGAACGAACCAACTCACCCTTCTTCCTTTATGCAAGTTTCTTCGCGGATCAGAGGTAACCTCTTCAGGGACACTGACACGTACGTGTGTACTTTTAGCTTGTTCTTTTCTATTTCGATATTTCAGACACTCGGAGGCCAAAGTGACTGACTCAAATTGTTAAGTTTTGCTTGCTTACGAAGAGTTAGGATCGTGTACGTGCTTTGACACTGAAATTCGAAGAATTTGGAAAAGTGAAGCTTCTGAGTGGCTCATTTGTGATAGGAAAATTTCTAACGTTCGAAGAATCGTCCCTGAAGAGGCAAAATTAAATTTTTCAAGTGTAAAATACAGCAAGCGAACGATTCAAGCACCATGCACGTGCTTTGACATTAAAATTGACAAAATTCCAAAGAGTGAAGCTTCTGAGTGGCTCATTTGTGATAGGAGAATTTCTAACGTTCGAAGAATCGTCCCCGAAGAGGCAAAATTAAATTTTTCAAGTGTAAAATACAGCAAGCGAACGATTCAAGCACCATGCACGTGCTTTGACATTAAAATTGACAAAATTCCAAAGAGTGAAGCTTCTGAGTGGCTCATTTGTGATAGGAGAATTTCTAACGTTCAAAGAATCGTCCCTGAAGAGGCAAAATTAAATTTTTCAAGTGTAAAATACATTTCTAATAAGAACTACATCATTCGCAAACAGTTTCGACCTGAATAAAACACACTTTTTTATGCAAAACACGGAACAACCAGATACATTCACGGACAAGCTAATTCCTCTCTCCGAAGACGAGATACATTTCTGAGACGAAGCATCTGTTCCATTAAATTCTTCCCCCGATCGCGTCTAATCGATCTTTTTTCTCCCAGTCACTGTCATTGAAGATGCAAGATACTCTCCTTCCTTTCTCCCCACTCGAGAGTTCCCCCGATATAAAGTCGATCCTGCATCGCTGCCCGGAGAATTATGCTATTTCGAAATTATAACATCTGCAACCAGGGGCGGATGTAGTTTGGTCGTGGCCGGTCTGAGCCTTTCTAAAGGGGGAGGCGAACGTATCAATGGGGGACCATTGTTTTTCTGGGGCAGGTAATGACGCGAGGAGGGGTTAAAATCGATCCTCTCTCGAAAATGCATTTCGTTCCTCTCTTTCTCCGTGATCGAGATCCAGCCAAGATTAACGAATCGCGGACCCGTGAATCTCTCCCTCTCTCTCTCTATTCCCTATTCAACGCGTACACATACACGATGAAAAGAGTCCTATTATCTCTAGAACGATCGAACGGCCACGATAAAGTGCTGGACTACGATAAGCCCGTCGAACCACGAATTCGCGTTAATTAATTCTGTCACCGAATCGCCGGACTATCTCGAAACTAGCTGAAAGATAAGTAGAGCTCGGAGAGAAAGGAAAGAACTGGAGATATTGTTAGTTCTTCCCGGTGATACAGCAACAAAATAATCTAATCTAATCGTGTCGGTGAAGTATTTAAATCTATTTCTTGCAACGAATCTACGATACACTCTTAGTGATTTTCCAATAGAAGAAACTTGGAAGAGAATCTCCGAGCGACTCGGTCGTCGTAGAAATTCGACGTTCGACTGTGATTTCCATCGGTGATTCTCGAAAGCGCGATGGGTGCCGTGTTCAAAGAGTGGCGTGGATGCAAAAGAAGTAAATAAAGCGGGGAATAAAGAGCGGGAGGCAGCAGAGAGGGTACAGAAAGAAGAAGAGGAAGAAAAAAGACGAGGAATAAGGGGGAAGAAGAAGAAAAGAAAGGGAAAAAAGAGGGAAGAAAAGGGGATCGAAGGTTCGAGGAGGAGGAATCGCGATACCATAATATCGCGGTTATACCAGGGTCTGTCTCTTTTCAAATAATTCAAAAACCGGCCGATCGAACATATATTCCTCGGGCCGACTCGCAGCTCGCACCGTGTAATTATCGTAGAAGGGCCCAACACAGACCCTGAATCGCTGAATGCTCAACAGTGGTGATCAACCTTCGACGGAGCGAGCTACGAGTCGGGCCCGCTTGCCCGGGTCGTTGCTAAATTGCTTAAACGATAAGCCCAATTATCGGTATGCCGCGCTAATAGATCAATTATCGTTTCGCAAAAGGTGGGTGAGGTGGAAGGGCGGAAAAAGAAGAAAGGCTGCTATTGTACCGTCTGGTTCGTACGCGAAGGAAAGCTTCCTCGAGCTTTCTATCCACGTGACGATATAATACACCGTGTTTAAATAATTTCGAACGAAGGTCGCAACGGGGGAATTTTTCGTAAAAATTCAAACTTCCACTCGTGCGATCTATTTACGATCTATCCGAGCGAGAATAGGTTCCTCCGCGGAGTTCTTTATCACGATCATTATCGCGATATAAATCGCTCCTACAGCCTGATAACTCGTTCTTACTCCCTCTCTCTCTCTCGCAGCTATTCGTTATTATTATACGTGTCTTCCCCCCGAAGGGGAAAAAGATCGATTCTACAATATACCTACGCGCAATGTAGTTTTTGCCGCGTGGAAAAAATCAAGCTGGCCGAGAGAAAGCATACAAAGAAACAATGTTCGAGCAGGGTGAGCGTCAATTATTCCCACGGAAAGGAAGATTAAATAATAAATACCGGCTGGTAGATAGAGAGAGAGAGGGAAGAACGTGGAACAATGGAAGCATAACCGAGGCGATAAAATTTCAAGATCGACTCTCAGCTGAAGATGAGAAGAAGAGAGAGAGTGGTGGAGGATCTATGGATCGAGATTTCGCGATTCGCACGACGCCACCGCCGCCACGATCTGTTAGATCATATTATACGTTTGTCCTTTACCTTCTCTGCTACGGGGCGGCGCGAGGATGCAGCTGCGGCTCTCTTCAAGGTCCCTCTTCACCGGCTCCACGATGTGTATACGCGTGTAGGCACACTGGCCAGATTACCGTTTCACCTTTCTGTACGTTTTCATCGGCAACGTGGATAACGACGATTCGAACCGGACGATTGAAAAATTTCCCCCGCGCTGGGAGAGAGAAAAGGAAGGATCGTCGATCTCGCGTGGACAATATCGTTCAACACCCGGGAACAACCCGAAAATGTCAACGATCTCCTCTACACGATTCTCCTTATTTTCGGCATTTCGTTCGCGCATTATCTTATCGGTGAATGAATTTCAGGTCTCGCGGTTTTCGAGGCACGGGGAGCAGGTGAAAAAATACACCGATTCGCCTTATCGTTTTATATAGGCGATCCTCCGTGACGATTAGAAACTACTTTCCAAGCAAACGATTATCTAACACAGCGCTGCTTCGGCGAGTCTTTCAGCTACGGTTTTCTGTGTTTCTGTGCATACTGCTTTAGGAGTTCTTTAACTTTCTACCATTGCGAGTCGCGATGGTTTCGAGGATGTGCTAACCTTCGATTAGGAAGGACTTGGTTATCACAGCATTGCTCGTGCACGGTAAGCAATACAACAATACTTTTTCCAACATTCTTTCTGTTATACCCTCAAATATTTTCTTAGCTTAGTCACCATTACTCAGACTGGACTGTTCACTTTCCAACTCTCCTACACAGTAATAATCCAAAGATCATCTTCCTCAAACCCTTAAATAGCCCTATTGTCATTCTCTATTTTGTCGTCCGCCAGTTTCAATAAAGTTCCCTTTCCACGTAACGTCGATCTTTAGTTCCTCCGATTTAAGTGTCACCCCGATACCAAGGCAAAATCACTTTCGAGAAACTGAGGCATCACACTTCTCTCTCGAACAGTTTGGATGAGAAATGGGGAGGAAAAAAGGTTTGAACGAGCACGACGTGTTTCGGTGTAATATATGTATCTACCGGGAGTTTTCGATGGGTTTCTCGAAAAAGCGTCTGCTTCCACCAGACGATACGTATTTAAATATAGTTAGACTAATCTGGTCCCCTAAGCCTGCATCGAATCGTAGCCCGCGCGCTTTTCCATTCGGTTCCCACGACAATATGGCGCGTATTTGGTGAAAAACAAAAAAATTCCGTGAAGGGTTAGAGGTTCTTAGGAGGCTGCAGTTGGATCAGGACTTCCGGCGCGACAAAAACTGGCTTTCCTCGCGGGGACGCGTTTCCACGGGAAGGGAGACACCGGCTGGCAGATGGAATTAACACGAAATCAGGTACCGAGTGCGTCCACGTGTTGGAACAGCCTCGAGCCGCCGAAATGCATTACGTGGGAAAGGGGAAGAAACTCCGAGTGCTCAAATTTGTCTCGTACAGCGATAATTTTCTAAGGCCGAACCAGATTCTCTCTCTTCTCTCTCCTAATTTTTTCATCAAACTCGATCGAAACGGATTCGAATATTCTCCGTCTACTCTCCGATCGTACTTTTGTATCTCTGTTCGAGAATGCAAGAGAAAACGTTACGTCGGGAGGAGAACGATTAAGAACGTTCTCATGCCGTTCGATCATTAGAATTTTCACGCTGCCATGGAACTCTTTCATCGGGCGCTGATCGATGAATCGCAGGAAGAAAGAGGAACACCCCTTCCCGATGAAAAGTCTCGCGAGGGCGAGTCGAAGGATGCGTGAAAAGGGCGTCGAGAAAAAAAGGAACCATACGTGATCGAGGAATTGGAGAAAACGAAGGAATCTCGAAAAGGTCTATCCGCCAGAGAGAAAGAAGAAGTAGAAAGAAAAGAAAGGAGAGGAAGGGGAGAAAAAAACGAAACGAGCGATCAGGTACGAAGGTAAATAGAAACGAGAATGATTAATCGATCGGTGCATCGGCTGACCCCCTGCAGTTTCCCCGATTTCGTCGGAAACCCTCTTTCTTACCCCATGCAGGCTGGCGTATATATATTTTTCTCGTGTTTTTTCCTCCTTCGTTTTTTTCGCAGCGACCACAGAAGCCCAGACGCAAATTACCAAAACAGAATATTCCTAAAAATACACCGTTCGGTTTTTGTAGCCGGAAATTGGTGCTCTTGCAACCCTTGAACACTTATACGCGAGGGTTGTTTGTCAACTGTGGAAATTAGCTTGTTTCCCACAACCTGTCACGTCCACGAAGATTCCCGATTTCGACGAGGGTGTGTCGGGAAAGAAATGACGAGAGAGAAAAAAGTGGAGCAGCTTTTAAAGCACGAAGGACAGAGGGAATACGTTGAAACGTTTCTTTGTTCTCGATTCTCTAATTGAAGGAATGACGCAGAAAGGAGTTTCGAGAACACGAATCACCGGTATTCCGAAATCTAAAATTGTAAAGGAGAGCGATAAGTGGCGGCGAAAAGCAGGCCATGTGCATGCTCCTTTCTTAGGAATCGACGCGCGAGAGGGAAAAGGGGATGCTCGATGGCCTGCTGTTTCTCAACCGCCTCCGTATCTCCGTCGACTTTCTGTACGCCTTCGAAAAATGACGAAGACGATGAAGAAGAAGAGGAAGAAGGAGCGATGTGCGCTTCTGGTCGGTGATAGTGGCACACAGCAGCATGGCCAAAATTACACGTTCTCTGTAACTTCTGTACGATCAAAAAGAGACCAATAAACGAACTCGTGGCAAGCTACAGGAATTAATTGAATCGCCTGCTGGTGCTGCTGCTTCTGCTGTTGCTCCTTCATGCTGCTGAAACGAGCCTTCGAGTGGTTCGGTTAAGAGAAACTCGCGGTCGGAGGATTTTTTTGGTTAGGAAGAGCCACTAGAAGTGTACGAAGTGAGAAGTCGACGCGTGGGGGTGGTCGAGAGGACGAGGGGCGACGCCTGGAATTTGAAGGGCGAGACAGGGTGCAACGAACTCTCACCGATCACTTTCCTCCGATTTTCGAGCCGGCACTTTTTTCGGTACCCGTATTTCTGGGAATCGTCAAAATTATTCTGATTCCGGAGCTCAGGAGCTTCCCACTTTTTAAGCGAAATCAGAAGAAACCTCGAAATGTTAGGAGAATTCTCAGGAGTGTCTCACTTTTTAAGCAAAATCAGAACGTTCTGTGTGCCTTAGAAACCTTAAAATTAAGAAACCTCGAAATGCTAATTAGGAGAATTCTCGAGAGTTTCGCTCGCTTTTCAAGCAAAATCAGAACGTTCTACGTACTTTGGAAACCTTAAAATTAAGAAACCTCGAAATGCTAATTAGGAGAATTCTCGGGAGTTTCGCTCACTTTTTAAGCAAAATCAGAATGTCCCACGTACTTTGGAAACCTTAAAATTAAGAAACCTCGAAATGCTAATTAGGAGAATTCTCGGGAGTTTCGCTCACTTTTTAAGCAAAATCAGAATGTCCCACGTACTTTGGAAACCTTAAAATTAAGAAACCTCGAAATGTTAATTAGAAGAATTATTCGCAAAAATTCAAGAAAGATATTTCCAACTTCTTCATCGGACACGCGTATCCGTTCGACGCTTTCCATTATCTCGGCCTATTTTTACAGTGACTCTTTCCTTTCACAGAGCCGCGGATCCTTTTGGTCTGGTACACGGTTCAGATCCATAGACGACACTAAGCCGATCCACGATCCCCAAAACAGGATTTTTTTTTCTTCTCTTCTCTTCGACGCTATCCTATTCTACACGGAGCCTGGTAAGATCTCGAGAATTTCACGCGAGTCACGTCTCGAACGGGGGATCACGCCTTGGGCAACTCTGACTCGAGATTTTTCAGACACACGCTACATCCCCCTTCGCCACTCGAATTCAATTACCCAAACGACGAGGCTTCGAGACGATGGAAATGCCTTCTACTCTACCTTCTAAATATTTGCCCGCGATAATCACCGAATGGTGTGAAATCGCGTGAGAACGTACAACTCTTTATTATTGTAGCGCTCGGAGAAGTATCGCGAGCGTTAGGAAGGGTCGCGCGAGAGTGTCTCGTTTCAAATAGGCCAGATAATTATCTCCGTTGGTTTTAACGCTCCGCAACACGCTACGAGACTTGCAAGCTTTTGTTTACACGATAAATAAATAAGACAGATCTGTGAAAATTTCTTTACTCCAATTCCCAGCCACTTTGTCGATAAGAAGAGCTTCTCCCAGAATATAACATTACTGTATAAGATAAGAACAGCTCCTCTCGTAAGTTTTCTCCTCAAGAACGAAGAGCAACCGAGCCGCAGAAGGTTAAATACACCATTCAAATTCCACGTAAAATATTTCTCGTATCATTCCCACCCTCTCGGAAGAATCGGTATCGTTATTTCCGCTACGAGTGGCGTGCCGAAAGGACCGAAAATACCAGTCGAACATACAATTTCACGTACAAGTTCCTGCAAAGATATTTTCGGCGGAGCACAGAGCCTGCAGCTCCTCGAGCCTCTGAAAAGAAACAAAAAGAAAGACCTCGGTGAACCCTTAAAGTCACCCTTTCTCTCTCTCTCTCTCTTCGACAAACAATACATCCAGCCAAAAAACCGCCTCCCCTGTCGTTCTCTCTGGAGAACTCGCGTACAAGAGAAAGAAACTCGAAAATCCCATAAAGCGTGACAATGGGTCCCCGTGGACGCGGGAAATCGTTCGGCCGGCGCGGCGATCCCTCGCTCAGATAAGGACCGTTCGCGGATAATATCGAGGCTCGAGCAAACGAGACGCAACAGTTGACGCGGTCTCTGCGGCGCGATAGAGCGGCCCACAACGCCGCGTATACAGCTGTTGCGTGGCAGCTGACGGGGGAAAAAAGGGGTTAAGGAAAGAAAGGAGGAAACGTGGAAGAAGGAGAGAAGGGCCTTCTTTAACGGGACGAGAAAGGGGTGGAGAGTGGGAGAGAGATCGAGGGGAGGCCATTGAGAATGGATCGAGGCAAAAAAAAAAAAGAAAAGGGGAGAGAAAGGTCTCTCTCTCTCTCTCTCTCTCTCTCTGTACGAAGCCGGTCGAGGTTCGCGATTTCTGGATTTCCGCGTCTTTAGTAACCGGAGAAGCGAAAACAGTAGGGCAGGTAGGTTCGACAGAGAAAAAGGGTGAACGATGAGAGGAGGGGAAGAAATCGAATACCCCTTTGAGTGTGTCGCGCGACTTGAATGAACGGGCAGACTCGTGGAAGACGCAGTTGACAGTGGGAGAAAGAAGAGAGGAGAAGAAAGGACAGAGAGTTAGAAGGGAAGAAAATTGCGCAAGATGTCATCTCACGGACGTGCTTTCTTCCAGATTGACGGAACCCTCGCGTCGCTTTTACCTGCTCCTCCTCGTCCCGCCAGCTGTGTTTTCTCAAGGGATTCCGAATTTCTGGACTTCTCCCTTGCTGGTTTTAAGCTCCTTCTGGCAGAGTTTGATACAAGTTTCGGTCGTTTTTTCGACGGTTCACCAAGCCGGTTCTTCTCTCAGGGACCAGCAGTGGCTTTTGATCGAGTTTGACGCTAGATCGTGATACTGTCTGCGCGCGGAGATCCTGATCCCGCGGCGGAATATCCTGGAGCACGCGGTGTCGGTTTCGTTCGTGGCGATCGCGTTCCAACGGAACGGATGGAGCCAGGATCCATTAACCTTTCCTCTCCTCTTCTCGGTTTCTCCTCGTGTCCGCGATGCGTTTCCACTCTTCCAAATTCTTTCGTTTCCTCTAATCTTTTCTTCCTTCTTTTACGAATATTACGAGCCAACCGTCTCTCCTTCTTTCTTATTGACAAAAATGATTATCGACGAAAGGATTGACTCGAGCGAGAACAGCCCGAATTTCGAATTATTCACGATTTCTCGACTGTGGACACACGTGTCGAGGCGAAAAAAGCGAGGAAAAAAGTGGATAGAAAAGTTGAAAGTCCTTTTTCCCATGACTCAGGTAGAAATAGAGGTAGGTAACGGAGGATCGTGGGGTACCTAGCTCGAATCCAGGATATCTTGTCTTTCTATTTGAATAAGATTCACCCTGTTTATCATTTTCGACGATTTCAACCAGCCGTCTCTCCTCACCCTTTCGTCCCGCGTAGACGGCTGCTCGTGTACGAGCATAATACGTAAAAATCCTTTCCCAAGGGGTGAAATCAACCCCACCGTCTGTTTTCACCCTTTTGCTCGTCAGTTTCTAACGTCAAATTAAAATTTCCTACGGATACAACCTCGATTTTCACCTGGTCCACTACCCTTTACTTCCCCTCGAGCATCCCTACCGAGTATAATTCGCGAATTTCACAACAGGGCTCTCCTTTCACAATTCACCATTGGTACATCTTCAAAGATCTTATCTCCCTCTTCTCGTCGTACACTCCAAGCACAAAGAATCGCATTTCCAGCGCTGCGCCTCGTAATTCGCGAATTTTAAACCGTACAACAGCCGAGCAATTCTCTTTGTACACTCTACATATAAATCTTCCGCATCGTCTCTACGATTAACTGAGAAAAAATCGCGCCCCTTTCGGAGAAACGATCGAAAATCTCTCGGGATTCGTCAATTCTCTAGATCTCTAAAAAAACGGAGAGAAGCTTGGAAATTTTTAGACGGCAGAGAAGGGAGATTCACGTGAAAAAAGAAGAGAAACTTGGAAATTTTAGTCGGTAGAGAGGGGAGATTCGCGTGAAAAAAAAAAGAAAAAGAGGAAAAGGGTCGGTTTCTCCCAAGATCGGACGCGTGGAATGACAAATGGATCTCTGGACTCGATTACACCCCGCTAAAAATCTCCGGTTGCATCCAGTGTGTGAGAGAGATTTGATGGATGGAGAGGCGCGATCATGTGTGGAAAATTCGCGCCGCGAATCACCGTGTTTCGTCCAACTTTTCACCCAACCTTCAGAACCGATCTGCAAAATCCAAGTCACCCGAGTGTCTCCTTCCTCTACCCCTTTTTTTTTTCTCTCTCCTCTCTTTCGGTCCCTCCTCGTCGATCGTTCAACCGTAGAGCAGTGTCTGTCTCCGTCCTCGGGCGGACTATTTATTTTCACCGTGTCAAAACGAGTGACTGATGACGGGACGATGCTAATTCCACCATGTGGGAACCGATCGTTGCCAGATCTCACCGCGGCGAAACGGCAAAAAGCCGGATCGTACGATTCGACCGCGAGATACGGAATCGGTTTCGAAAAAACCGCGCGGTACGCTTCTTGGAATATCAGCGAGGCCGCTTTGGCGGTCCTACTCGCTCGCTGATTGGATTAATTAATTTGCTAAGTGGAGGAGAAACATTCGTGGGGACAGCTTGGTAACTAAAACGACTCCGACCATCAGTTTCTTGCTCGTCATATTTGAAAACTCTTCGAAACAAATAACCTCGATTTTTTCCAATCCCAGACACAAAGCTGTCCCTTTCGCGAAGGAGTGGAAAGGGTGTAAGGTAAACTCGCGTGCGTGCAAATTCCGAGGGAGCAGGAGAGAGAATGCAATCTTTTAAGACAAACAGATTGGGTCCATAAACTCACGAAATCTGACGAATTGGCTGACAAGGGTCTCCATTAGTCGGTGTTCGAAGGAAACGCCGATGAGCGTGACCGATCCCGTCGAGGCATCCATCAGATGGTCATTGCGAGGCCGTCTGAAACAGAGGAGAAGAAGGAAGGGCGATAAATTTCTCGGTGAGCAGTAAAATGCATGTTATTCTCGTAAAGTGGCGTCTATTCGCGAGAGAAAAGAGAAAAAAAAAGTACCGGTTCCATCTTGTTTACAAGGATGGGAAGGGAGAGGAAAGAGCAAAGAAAAGGAAACGAAGGAGAAATGAGAAGAAAAGGAAGGAGGAGGGAGGAGATACGCGCCGGCAGAGAAACCTGAAAATCAAATATTGATTCTCAGTTATGCGCGTGTAGAGCGTCACGCGATGCCTGGCCGCCTTTATTAAGTGATTACTCTCATTAGCTTGCACGCGATGCGCTTTGTGCCGGTCGTTACAAGCCGATGAGACACAAAATGGCGTGCTCCGGTTGCTCCTCCTTCGGCCCAACCGTGGATTCTCCGACGTTTCCACTGGAATCCGTCAAATTAACCGTTCGTAGACGGATCTGTACGTGTCGCGTCACGTTCTCATCAACTGGCCAACTGCGACCCCTTTTTACGACCTATGCAAAGTTCGTCTTCCTCATTGAACAGCGTCCCTTGTCAACTACGCGTGCACATGGACCTATGGGTGTCATTAACTCGTCGAGTACCATTGGATGGACGAGTAATATTTCATTCTCACGCAGAAAAGTGTAGCGATAGAACGCGCACACATTTTCTTACAATTTGAACAAGTAGGTACAATGGATGAGCGTTCAATTTTACAATTACGGCGACATACGTGCTCTGGTCCTGCTGCGTCCTTCCTTTAAGTGTAACACGATAACCGAAAGCCAAACAGCACTTCTTCTGCGACTGATACTAACTGGCGGTCGCATCCAATCGTTCTAAGTCACGAAGCGTCAAGTAAACATTTATAAGATAAACACGGCCCGCCTTTCACAGCGCGACACTTCATACTGCCTTCGATCATTGTTTACAACTTCTCGTTTACTGTTATTCTCGGAGATGCGAGACTTTCATCGTAGTTTTCGCTGTCGAGGCTTTCGAGTGTAATCAGTGTCCTTATTTATTATCTCAGCCAGTAAATCCTTCTCCGAAGGAACACCAAAGAAGCACGGTCTCTGAACAACCACTCAGGTTTCTCGATCGAAGTGACCAAAGGGCAGAGACAGAGAATTGCCGGAGCGATTCGACGTGGAAAGAAAAAGGAAGCGAGAGAGATTAAGCCAGGGTGGGAAAGGAAGTGTATCGAAAGAGCGACATCGAGAGTTCATCGATCGACCCGCGAACTGATTAGCCACTAGGGAAGGATCGAGCGAGCGCGGTCGTCTTTTTGCGTCGCGAATTTTCACCGCTCGCTTATTCCTCTTGTCCCGCCAGTGAAATGAGAGGCACACACTGGTATCATACCCTCTCCCACCCCCCTTCTTTCTGTATCCGATCGGCGTGTCCACCGATCGAGTTCGACGCGCACGCTCCTGTCCATTTGCTCGTCATGGTTTGAATTCTTACCGACCGTCCGACCGGACGACGAACCAGCCATTTGGAATTCGATCAGAAATACTTAAGGTGGCGTCTGCACTCCTCCGCCTCTCTCTTCCTCTCTCCACGGGGCTGTGTAAGTCACCAATCAGCCCCCCACTACCGAAACCTCTCGGAGAGCGCTCTCTCCTTGGTTAGGTTCGACTTGGTTTCTTCGACGAACGTGTGTTTCTCTCTCTCTCTCTCTCTATCTGTCCACCACCCGAGCGATCGCGAGGTCCCGCGCGCGCGATTCCAAAGGCTTCCGAAAGAATTTAAATTAAGCCAGACCTCGGCTCTCTGTATCGACTACGGGGCTAAAATTAATTGATTTATGGAGCGAGCGGGACCGTTTGTGTTGTTGTAGGTTGACTAGTCGGTTCGCGGGGACGGTTCAATGGTTCCGGATGACGACCAATTACCGGGCAGGACGCGCAAGAAAAATCTCGAAGAGGACGTCGTGTCCTGCGGGTGGACATGGATCGAGATCGAGGGGAGCATTCCTCTTCTTATCGTTGGCGTTCGATGGCTCAGTCGAGACGCGGGGAATTAGAATAAGGAAATTTTATGCTGTTTTTAACACTTTGCGTAGGATTGATCGTGGATCATAGGTAGAATAGACTGGTCCTGAATCGACCTAGGTATACAGTAGATTCTTGTACAACGCGGCAAAGATATCGCGACTACTAGTTTCATACAACGCGCTAAACAATAAAATACAGGAACTCTCCGCATTTCAAAGTTAAATCTACTTTAGTTGAGCGTTGCTTACTTATAATTGTTTCTGCTTTAATATGTTTTTTTTAACCCAACAGCGAATATATGTATGTCACTTGTTTAAAAAAGAAAACTGTTCTATTTGATAGAAAATTAAAGTTGGTGTGACAGTGACGGATTACCGGCGTAATATGAGAGTCTACTGTAGTTACTTCCAAAAATATTTCGAAACTAATAAAACAAACAGGACGCGGGCAAAGATATTAAAAATATTCATATTTTAAGAATTGCGACCACTGGTCTCAGAGACTAGTCTGAATTTTCATTCCACTGTCACAATCGTACGGAGAATTTTGGAATTGGTAACTTTTCTTTTCACAAACGAAGGAAAATTAAAATTACGATGCTTCTTATAATATTTAAAATACTATTCGAAAATTCTTCGCATGGTCGTGATAGCAAGGCAAAAGTTCAGGCTACTCTGCGAGCCAAATGGGTTCTAACGAAAGGTTAAAAAACATCGCCCAGGTAAAGTGTAATATTTTACGATCGCCGAGTTCACTTCGAACGCCGATTGTTTTTTCCTTCAAAAAGAGCTGGTGAACTTTCGACGAAAGGTGGAAGCTCATCAATAAGTTATGCACGCGTGCACATTGCCCTTTGAAGTGCCGCGCTCCCGGGCTTTTAACCTCGCCCAATACGAATCGACGAGTTGAACGGTCGTGAAAACTACGATCGAAACGTTGAGAAATTTCTCTAACGTTTTAGTGGCGATACGTGAGACTCGTTGATAATGATTTCGAACCGGGATGAACGGGGATAGCCGCGTATCTGAAAAGCGGAAACAGCGTCCCAGAAACGTGAACGTAATCGAAAATTCGTTCGATCGATTGTATCGTAATGGTACATTTCCCTTTCGTGAAAGAAAGTATGAAAATTTATGAGAAAAAGAAAGAACGTAAATCGCGCAAGTTGAGCGGTAGTGACACCTGTCTCCTTCAAATTTCTGCCTCGAGGATTCCCCTAAATCTAGTTATTCCAAGGGAATTTACTGACCTTCGGAAGATAGGTAGGTTGGGTATTGTCCGTCGGTAAAGTAGAGCGCATAGGGACTTTTAAGGAAGTGGACTCTCTAGTGATATAAAAGAACGTACCAACAGAGGACAACTGCAACGAATCATTACTATTAAACTAACTTTTCTGCAATATACTTTTAAATAAACACACTATGTACAAAGTACTAATAATTAATTTAATTCGATCGAATTTTAATTGGAAGAATTGATTTTATTGATAGAAGGTACAATCGCAATTTCTCTCCTTACCATCGAGCAATACACTCCCCCAAAGCTGATCGAACGCAGAAAAATCAGCGTGCCCGAAGAATGTACAACCGTAAAGTTCAAAGAGGCAGCAATTACCCGATTAATTAACAAAGTAGAGCGCTAAGCAGTTGGCAAACGTTCCCAATCCCACCATCCCTCGAATATTACTATCCAGCCAGGAGGGAAGTTTGTCCTGGGCGAAGTTTACCAAGAGAACTCACGAAGAGTTAAACTCGACCGGGCGGCAGGGTAATTTCAGTTAACGCAATTCCCGCGCTAGTTTGGACATCTTAGGCGTAACTTCGTCAACCGTGAAGGATTGCTTCGTTCCTCGAGCAAACAAGACAGGCTTGGACAAAAGATCAACCGCGCGTATCCGGCACCCAAGGCCCTCGAGAATCGCGAGCTCAACAAGTTTGCACAGAGCAAAGCCGAAGTGAGCAAGAGCGAGCTACAGAGAGAGAGAGAGAGAGAGAGAGAGAGGAGAGGAAACACGGACAACGGTGTTTCTGGCTGCGGTACATGCGGTGCTCGAGGGGCGTTGAAGAGTAGAAAAAGGAAGAGGAAGAGGATAGAGGTCGGTTGAACTGGCGTTTCCATGAATGGACGTTCATTGAAAAAAAGCCTCTTCAACCGTCGCTGCGTGTAACTTTGAGGTAGGAGAGCGGCGGTGGCGCGGCTCCCGTGGACGATTCCAACGGAAGTGAAAAGAGGAACGGGAAAGGTGAAGCTTTGCTTCGGAATCGATTGCGCCTATGCTCGAGCCCGCTCGGGCTAATTCGGCCCCCATCGGCCATTCAAAACTGTTCGATTCGCAAAGTAGCCGCGGATGACACGGTAAACACGTGATTCTTCCGCTCTGCCCCCAATTTTTTTCTTCACTACGAATATCCGATACACAACGTGGAATTTTCATGAAACTGCCAGACAGGAGAATTGAAAAATATTCCACGCGTATCTCCATGCAGGGTGAAATCGCCGTTGAAACTTGGAGGATTGAGGGGAAATTGGGATAATTAAAAATGTGAAATATCGGGACAGTCGGTTTCTGCGATTTTTATTCGACTAAAATTATTTTAAGGTCGTAGGTCGTTGACCCTTTAAGTTCGGGGGTGTTTTAAAGTTGTCTTAGAATTTTTCTCAGGGTTGAAATAGTCTGCTTTATATTTCGAATTAAGAGATTCTAAATAGAGACCCACTCGGACTTGAAGGGTTAAAATCATTTTGAACTTGATATGAATAGAAGATCTGCAGAGAATCGAAAAATATTCGACGCATATTTCTACCATTCAAACTTCAAGAGAAGTTTCGGATAATTAAAAATATCAAATATTAGGTAAAATTATTTTAAGGTCGTTAAACTCATCTCGAACTTAACACTGATCAAAATTTCAACAATCTTGAAATCTTGCAGAATTCTATCACTAATTTCTCCTCATTTTCACTATCAACAAAACTAATTTAAATGCCCGTTAAAAACGAGACACCCTGCAAAGTGGACACCAATTGGAAATTCATGAGAGATATTTCGAAGGACGTTAAAGGCCAGGATAAACATGGCTGGGGAAAAAACGACAGAACATTCCGGACAGACCTAATACTTTCGGTCGAACGAACGCAATGACTGGCATTCCAGTCACGTGGCGAGCATTCCAGAACCAGAGTACCAGCCACGACGCTAGACACTATCCCTGATCGATCTGGGTGTAATCAAAATTTCTCGATTACACTTTGACAGTACCCCCAGGTGAACAGAGACAGAGAAAGAGAGAGATTCTTTCTTTCCGGGAGGAGTCGCTGTAAATCTTATTCCGGCCATTCGTCGGGGCTGATCCTCGAGAGGTGCTTGAGATTTGTACTCGAGAGGTCGGCGGAGGTTAGACGCTTCAAACTCCTCCATGCTCTGATTGGATTCCCCTGGGATATACTCTACGTTCTGGGGCCAGTCTTTTCTAGCCGGTAGTTTGGGTGAACGGAAACTCGTGAGAGAGAGAACTCGAGCTGTTTTTGGTTCCCTCGTGGATGGATCAGACGAAACCTTGGCTCCATTGTTCCCAATGTCAAAGCACCGTTCCCTTTTACCCTCCTTTCCGCTCTTCTTTCTTCAAATAGAAAGCCTCTAACTTCACGTGATAATTAAGTCAGCGAGAGAGAGAGAGAGAGTCTCTGCCCTGAAGTTCTTGATCGCGATAAAGCAGCTTGACGAGAGCAGCTATTGCTCCTTATCATAATTAGTTCTCGAGACGGTCCAACTCCCCGTCGACGAAACCACTCGACGACAGGTCTCTGGTATACGTTATTTTCTTTTTCAAACGATTACCTTCGATTTCTCTTCTCTTCTCGTTGTTTCGAGATGTTCAACGATTGCCCCCCTTCCCAAACTCCACCCGTTGAAACGCAAAGCTTCTTACTTAAAGAAGTTTCGCCTCTGTTGGAACGAAGGGGATTCTCGAAAATGGGATTTGCCGGCGAGTTATGATCCGGCAACCGCCTCTGACATGGAAACTCGACCGTTCTTCTGTTTTCTTACTCGGGGAAAATGCAATTACACGTTTCGCAGGGATTCGAAAGTATATAAAACGAAACTGGATCTTGGGAAATTTTTCAATCTTGTTGAAACTGTTTTGCAAGATGTATCCATACAGTTTCTATCGTGTACAGATCGTTCGATCTCCGATAGTTATGGATGGGGGGCGGTTTCGGTACGACGAAATTTCCACACAGCTTCTTTCACAACAGACGAAAACAAGGAACGTCGGCGGTAGCTATCCCTTATCGCAGCTAGTTGGCGTGCAGCTCCCCAAGGAACTCCGTGACTTACGGTCCGCAACGTCTACTCTATCTTGATAGTCCAACGGTGATATACAGGCTCGTGTTAAGTGCTACGACAATAATTCCCAGAGAATACCCGGAATAATGCGGTTAACCGGTCGTTCCGCGGTTTCTCCAACTGCTGACGTCCGTCTCGATGACAGTCGTACACAATTACCATTTCGGATCATTGATCGTTCGAGACAGAAGTTGCTCGGCACACTCCCTGCAGGATACAAACATCGTGATGTCAAATTACAGCTCGTCAGAACGGTCTGGTTTAACGTCAATTAGCTTCGACGGTAATTCCTTCTGCGTTTTTCCTTCGATTTTATCGAAAAATCGCTTTTCCATCGCAGAAAGAGACATTTTTTTCGTAGAGCGTTGGATGTTTACAATGTGACTTGTGATTTGTTTACGTTTCGAAATTTCACGGTTAAAGTTTGCGAATATCAGAGAGGAAGTTGCGACAGAAAACTCGTGTGCTGATTTTCGAGACAACGTTGTGAACGTTAGAGCAGTGCTGAGGTTGTTTGCCAACTTTCGAACTGGGGATTTGAGCCGTGAAAATGAAGCTTGTTCGAAAAGTACGTCGAAGAAAAGAGCAGTTGAAAATTATTGCCACGAAAGAACGGAGATTCCTATGCGAAAGGAACTGACGAAACATCGCAAGTCCAACGAAATACAAAGTTAAATAAAAAACACAAAAAAACAGTAAACAATCTCCTCTCAAAAATGTTCCATTTTAATTCGCTCAACTTACGAATGCTCCATTTAAACTCCATTTCGTCGGCATATCAGCCACAAATTAATCCTCGAAGCACCTCTCGGTGGATGAATAAAATTCTATGGGATTCCAAGGAACGAACGCGGACAAGTCAGATTTCATTCGATTCCTCGATCGATACGCCCTGATTTTTATTCCGTCCGAACGACACACAGGCTCCTTCCACTCGGCAGATCGATTCCATGGAAAAGACTCGTCTTGGGGGAGGCGAACACGAGCAGAGATCGAGGCAGAAAGAAGAAGGAAAAAGATCAATACCCATGTCCCATTTACTGACCCTAACCCTACGAGAGGCAACCCCATAAAGGAGCTGGCTCTCTTGGACTGATCCCAGAGAATAGGGAGAAAGTCAGAGCGCGGTGTGGATATATGTATAGAGGGGACGTCGCGTAATATCCAAGATCTCTGTGTACAATACGGATTTGCGTTTATAGGAAGGGACTGTCGTTAGGGGGATTCAATCACGTGCCATAACATTTCGAAAGCATTAGCATGCACGAAGCCTAGAGGCCCAGTTCGTGGAAACGTGCGACACGTACGACTAGGATATCCCAGGTAAGCGAATATTCGGATGCATCCTCGTGGCTCTGGAAAAATGACATAGCCGTGCTCTACTTTCTCTTTGATGTAGAATTCACAAAAGTCGCGGCTTTCTCGACTGTGATTCGGTAGGAAATGCTCGCTCGCGTGTCGAATTTTGAAAAAAATACCTTACGCCTCGTTAATCCTGTTAACCCCTCAACATATGACAACTCGCCACACTCGTGGCAGAGAATCTGGCGAAGATGCGAGAAAAATCGTTATATCGATAAGAAAAATTCATCGTAATCCTAAATTTCGTTTGAATTTTGTCAGACCGAGGATTACCTGATACAGTAGTAAAATAGAAAATGGCTGACGCTTAGATGCACTGTCAGAAAAGAAATCATGCGTTAAGGGGTTAAGTATCCCGTATGTTATTGAAAATATAGTAAATTCTCTACAAGAGTCAGTAAGCTTGGATTCTACAAGTGACAGTATAGCTCGCAGCCAGTCAGCGTGTAAGGATACACCAGTCGGTTTCCTTTACGACAAATCATAATAGAAAAATATCATTTCTTTAATTTTGCTTTTCTTCATCTGGAACTTTTTTTAACATGTTGGTGAGATTTTTCTGATGAAAATGATATCAAACACGATATAATTTGAACAACATTTACTTATTAACACGTTCCCTGTCGCGCCAGATTTACAGGTTGTTGTCAGGCGGCCACAAGAAAATACATTTTAAGCAGCTCATATTTGAGCTGGCAATACACAACACAACTAACTACTAAACCAAATCACCAGAAAAATTTTCAATATTATTATTGAAGTAAACTTTCGTAGAACGAGAGTGAAAAATTGAAAGAATCAAAAGAAAAAACGCGAATTCGTATCTTTTTCGATTCTAGAATATAAGAAAATTTGAATAAAAAAAATGTAGGGTCGATAGCAGCAGAAAAGCTGCTAAACAATTAGAATTAAATGTAACGATAGAAATTATTGCAATAATGGGTAATGCAATTGAAAAATTGCAGAAACGTCGGATACAAATGTTTGAAAAGTAAAATATATAAGATGAGATACAGTATCTTACCACGTAATGTAACTTTTTATTGTGTAACATATTAAAAACACTGTTTGGGAAAAATTTGTCACAGAATTGCATTTCTTATTTAATCTTACGTTACTGCTACTTCTTGTGAAATTTTATGTCAGAAAATTGAAGAAATTCTTCTTTGTGTTTCGTAGGCAATTGATTGCTAATTTGCTATTGACAGATCGATGTTAAAATTTGATGTTAAATGGAACTTTCATATCTACCATAGAATCTGAATAACTTTTCAAAGTATTTTATTAAGAAACGCGCATATAGTGTTCAATTTTCTATCTTAGAATTAACTAACTTTATCTTACGAACTACTTAAAGTTAAAACTTTCAACTGTGTGTGAGAATCAGAGTGTCGACGGGTACGCGTAGTTCTTAGCTTGGTATCCTTTTGCAAAAGTGAGAATTTTCTTTGGAAAAGGATACCAATTACCAGGTCCCACCACGAGGAGGTGACTACGCAAGGGACCCGACAAAAACACATGCCCTACTGGCAGCTCTCTATCTTCAGAGATACGCGATTCTCATTCGTAGCAAAGGAGATAAGACACTTTATCAAAAATTCGTGTTCTTAACATAAATTTTTAAGGAGTGTCTTATATTTTATTCGAAATTGCAACGCTAATCATTTTGTCATAGTTAATTTAAAGATTGGAAAAATTCAATGCTCTCCTTTGATAGGGTTTCAAAAAATTATAAATCGCGGTCAGATTGAATTCAGAGCGCAACGAGAAATTCGCTATCATTCTAAAGAACCAGCGAGCATACACGACGAATTTACTCGCGAGTATCGCGCGCTACTCGCGAGTGATTAAGTCGCGAATAAACTCGCAGGAACTGAGTGATCGAGAATTTAATGTTCTATGTTTCGAATCGACGATAGCAAAATGTAGAAAGCATTTTTAGTAATTAGCTACGAATGAGAAACGCGTATCACTGTAAGAGAGCGCGCACATTGTACTCGATACAATTTTTCTATCTTATAGTTACTTATTTTATTTTATGGACTACTTAAAAGTAAAACGCACGCATCCCACGACGTCCATCGGCGGATGAATAGAATTATTTTTTATTTTCTTAGGCTAATTTATTTTACCTTATCAACTACAATCCTTAAAATTAAAACTCACACACACGGTTCTTAACTTAGAACTTCGCTTACTTGCTAGTTTAATTTTGGAAAAGGAGAATTTTTAAGAAATGACGCGAATTGCCTAAGATTCACCACTAACAAGATTCGTCATTACGTCAAGAATCCTATTGATTTACTTGGATATTCCATAATTTCTTACTGAATATGTATTCGACAAAGGACGTCGAGGATTGGTATAGTTCCTGATTTTCTAATTGAACTAAAATTCGAAATAGTTGGTGGAAACTGTAGAAGCTTTATTATAAATTGGAATAGATCGATGGGCTATTGTGGAATAATAATTAGCAGTGACAATTGTTTGACACAGTTACCTATGGGTTACCACAGAATGTTCATTAAGCAAATCTCTCGCATCAATTATATATTTTCGTTTTGTAATTTTTCTAGCTAAAGGAATACTTGTAACTTCTGAAAATTAGTAAAAATTAAGAAATTAGAAATTTTGTAACTTCTGAAAATCAGTAAATTGGGTTATTCATTGCAAATAAATAAATTACGAGTGTATATTCTGGAAGAAAGTGGTAAAATTTCTGAACTGGAAATAATACATAATGAATATAAAAAGAAAAGAAAAAGGAAATATGCGACTCACCATTCACAGAACTCACAGCTGACCACTGCAACATGGACTTGGTTGCATCTCATCTTCCTCTCAGATCCATGGAGTCTGAAATTCCCTCAGTGAACCATTTGCATCCTCTAAGCCTTGAATTTTAGTTCCATCAGCTAGATTTGAGTCCTCCAAGCCTCGAAATTTGGTTCCACCAGTGGTCCAATGCCAGATTGAGTGACTCAAAGTCAGATTTAAAGATCCACAGCCAGATTGAGAGATCCACAGCCAGATTGAGAGATCCACAGCCAGATTGAGAGATCCACAGCCAGATTGAGAGATCCACAGCCAGATTGAGAGATCCACAGCCAGATTGAGAGATCCACAGCCAGATTGAGAGATCCACAGCCAGATTGAGAGATCCACAGCCAGATTTAAAGACCCAAAAAGCCAGATTGAAGGACCCAATGCCAGATTGAAGGACCCAATGCCAGATTGAAGGACCCAATGCCAGATTGAAGGACCCAATGCCAGATTGAAGGACCCAATGCCAGATTGAAGGACCCAATGCCAGATTGAAGGACCCAATGCCAGATTGAAGGACCCAATGCCAGATTGAGAGACCAAAAAGCCAAACTGAAGGACCCACCAGACTTAGGAAGCTGTGGAAGTGTCGCGCGAAATTGTGTACGGATCGCGATTTCTTT
>NW_017100187.1:549245-562593 GCF_001263275.1 Habropoda laboriosa | reverse complement strand
ACGTAGTCCCTGACTCTACGAGTGTCAGGTTTAGCTTCCTTGCGGTCTGACACTTGTGGAGAACATACTGTACTGGAAAATTTGCGAATTTTCCGTGCGAGAGAGAAAAATGGTAACGATTAAAAGTATATAAAAATTTGCATCCCTTATCCATGCATCAATTACGCGACGCTCTCCGCTCCGAGCACAATATTAAATCCGTTATCTGAGGTTCAGGCGCGTCGACAAGGAAGCGATATAAATTCCGCGGCCGCGATGACGCAGGTGGCGCGGCAAAAAGGCTGGAGCCTTTTAGCATTTTCAAACATTTGCATTACAGGCAGCTCTCGGTGTTGGCAATATTCATGCGTCGTAAATATCACTCGTTTCGGCGACGAGGCGTGTTACGCTCCTGCCTGCTAATTCATTGATAACGCTCCCATCGAACGAACTCGCCGCTTTAAGCTGGCAATAAGCTGTTACACTGTCTCCGGTGTAATTTACACGGATCGTAAAAGAGCGCTTTCCGTTTTTCCTGGAGGAATGCAGGTGTTCGCCGCGGCAGAAATCCTCAGCGCAAAGCCAGAGATCATCGTGGCGAGTAAATCACGAAGATGCATGGTCTCTGGCCAAGCAGGATCAAGAATCCACCAGCTGACTTGTGTTTGATCACCTGTAATGGCCATGCAGGGAGAGCGAGAGAGGCAGAGAATCGTAGGGGATGCTGGGTAATATTTACGAATATAGCCCTGGATGATAAACGAAGACAATTATTTCAGACAAGCTGGAACACACCTGTCAGCGTGGAACTGTACGGATAATGCCCGTATCCAGAAACGCCGCTGGGGAGGAAAACGAAGAGCAGTGCATCAGCACGTTCAAACGGTGGTGACAGTATCAATTCTTCGTCCGGTTGAAAAAGTGAAACATGACAGAGAACAATGGAACACGAAGGAAGCCGTAAAGCTGTACGCGTAACCGTGAAGCTGAAAAGGAAACCAGCAACATCGCGGTAGCAGAGTAGAATTAATCGTTCTCCGGGACGGTTTCTCGGCCTTGTGATTTCTTCGAAGAAAATTGAAGAAACGTTGAAGATTTTTCTACTCCACTACCCTCCCCTCCCTCGTAGAGGTGTCGAACGGACGAAACGCGTCGGACGGGATCGTCGCGACAATTCTACCGTGTCTCTTCGGGACTCGTGCGCGACCCCGAAGAGAGCGTATCGAATCGAGGATCTTCGCAGATTTTCGGGGAGCTTCGTTCGCCCACGGGTTCTCCCGGGCAGCCGGCACGGCTCAGTATACTGCGTGGCAGCCTGGACCGCAGGCGCCTTCAGTCGAGGACACGTAGTCGCGGTTGCGTGTCTGTGGGGCCGCGTACACCAGTCAGCGCCTGTATCGCTACCTTTTTGGGGACGCACTGCACCGTTGTACAAATTTCTCTCTCTCTCTCTCTTTCTCTCTCTCTCTCTCTCTCTCTCCATCCCCCCATTCTCTCTCTTTCTCTGACACGGCGAAACTTGGTCGAAGCAAGTCCCGAATTTATCGTACCAAATATCATCGAGCTACCCAGCTGTCAGGATTATCTAGAAGCTCTCGTTTGAACTTGGTATCACCTGCGACCTAGCACCAGCTGATTCTACCTACCCGACCGATCAGCTCGATCTGACCCTGTGAAATGGATCCGAGTGGAGAGGTCGAGCTCCGCGAGGAGCGAACGTGGATACCGATGGATAGAATTGATCGTTATTGGTGAGAATCGATGGGGAATTCGATATTCCACAGAGGATAATGGCCGAATGTAGCTAAATCAGGTCGCCAGGAAGCGTTCCACGAGGCTGTCCGAGGCGTCGTATGTGGCGTTTGCACGCGGATGCTGCTCACTGCGATTCGTGGTGCACCGAGTGCGCGCGTGAGTATGTGTGTGCCGTGTACACGGAAGATGTACGTGGACGCATAGAACGTTTACCACCGTGATACGCTATCCCGCGCGATTCTTTGCTTTAACAAGAGCGGCTGCTGGTACACACGGTGTGTTTCGTGGTTGAAAGAACGCTGTCAGATAGACAGAGGAAGGAACGAGGGGCAGAGGGTGAAGAAGGGACAGAGTGCGAGAGGGAACGCAGCAGAAGAAGGGAGAAAGAGAGAGAGAGAGAGGCTGGAGAGAGTAATGATCGTGACGACGGTCGTGCGGACAAATGAACACCTCGGCACAGCGTTTGGGATATTCCAAGTGAGTAACCGACCGATCTTTCCGCTTAGCTTTTAGACACGTTCCATTAGAGGCACGTTACTCATCCTGGAACGATATTTTCAACCGATCGCTTTTACGCTCGTTCCGTTAGAACGGGTTTTTCCTTTTCGTTGATAGAAAAGTCAGCATGGTACGGAATTTTTCCGCGAGTTAAACGGAAGATTAGAGAGGAGAATGGGGGGGCGACCAGGTCTCGATCGAGACTCGATTTCATTTGGAAACGAGGCAGGGTTCGATAAGCGAAAAGAAATCCTTCGAACCGAAAATTGAGATGAAACCCATTTGCCAAACTGGTTCGACCAATCCTCCGGGGAAATTCGATGAATTTTCCAACCATCCCCACTCTTTCTCTCTCTTTCTCTACTCCTCGTCGCGTTACTTCTTCCCGATTCTCACGGTTTCTCCCTACTCGAGCCTCGACCGCCTTTTCGAACCCACGATAGAAGAGTCGTCGAAGAGTGTACCGAGCTCTGTCGGCTAGAGAGAGTTTGGCGCGAAATCCAACGTGCAGTTGTACACCAGAACCGACCAATGCCGCGCACCCTCCACTTGGTTCGTGCTTAACGAGGATTTCTTGCTGAAACTTGTCGCAGGACAATCTCGTGTTCTAAACTTGGCCGCGTTTAAACGTAACCGTGGCACATCGTCGACGTGACCTTCCTCGGAATTAACGAAAAAAACGAAAGAAAAATAGCAGAGAAATAGACGCTTTTTTCCTCTCTCTCTCTCTTCGACGAGAAAGCTTAGAGGGGTTTCGTGGGAGGGGACGACAATCACGATGGGGCTCGTAAGGATAACGTGACCCTCTCGAGTCTTATCATCTCGGCGGGAAAACTTGCGGAAAAATAGGAATTGAAAAGAGGCGAGGGACGGAAAGGGGCACGTGCAATCGAGATGAAGATAAAGCCAGCCCCATCTTGCACCTGTATCGAAAGGTTCTCGATATTAGGGATTCTAGGTGAACAAACCTCTATCCACCGGTTCGATATTTCTCTTATTTGATCAATTCTCCGTTACCACGGTGAAATACTCGAAACAACGGAATATCTCGAGTTGTTTGTGTTTTTCAAGAATCACAGAAACTTTCCTCGAGGAGGAAGAAAAAAATTCTCCAGGGATGTTTATTTATTTACACGACAGAAAGACGGTACGCCGTTGGTGGTACTCGGAGAAACCTCGTCCAGCTCTGTCTTCGTTCGAACGCAGTTTCTCTACCGAACATCGGCGAACGTGTAACATTACCATTTATATAGCAGCCAGTCCGGGGATGTGCCTCTGGACGTCGAAATCCGGACGAGGGATCCGATACGAAATGGAGAGAAGTGTCGCGCGCAGAAGTAAGGTGGCAAAAAAGGTCGGCAGAAGTAGGTTTCGAATGGTGCAGGGGAGGTTGGAACGGTCTCTTCGACTCGTTTCTTATCATCGACCTAAAGTGCACATTTCTGTAAGACGAATCGCGAGTCGAAACGAAAGAAAAACCTGTATTCCGCCGGGTTTCTTGCGGCGTACGTTTCGACGATAAAAGAGAAAAAAGGCGAGGGGACGACGGTTGATCGGTCAGAAGGTTGTTCTCCTCTTAGGGTACAAATTTTGTCGCGAGAAACTGTGGTACACGCTGGAGCAGAATGGCATTAGCATTTAAATGGCGAGTGGAAGGAGTTAGTGGAGCGTCCTCTCTCTCTCTCTCTCTCTCTCTCTCTCTCTGGTGACACCAGGGGCTAGACGTGTCGCGGATTTTACGCTAGCATCTCTCGCGTACGTGCGAACGAAATCCAAGAGTGGCCCTCTCACGGCGAGGCCTTGGCTAAGTGGAGGACGTGGTAGAGGATAGAGGTCGCAAAGTAACATTTACGACGTTTTTAAAGGCGGTCATAACGAGCGCGGTTACAGTATCCAGTTACAGTGTCGCGTATTAGCATTTACACGGAGTTAATTGGCTTTATCGCGGCGCGAAGGAGATAAAAATACGTCGTGCCTGTACGGTTACGGGGTCCATTCGAGCGAGGAGGAAATTTTCGCGGGAGAGAACGACGTTCTATCGGGAAACGGTAATTTTTGCCGGAACGTGTACGGGCCGCAACGATATCGCCGTTTCAGGGACGACTTAGGGACTCCCTGTAGCCCCTGATCGAGCCTCGAGAAGGTTAAAATGAAATCTAGATCCAGCTAAGGAGGAAGGACGACGGGGACGGGGTTAGAGCGTGGTGTCGAGTGGTGGCGAAAGAGCAAAGGGTAGCGATGGGATCGAGCACCGATGGCTGTGGCTATCGATTCTCTCGTCGTACCAATGACACTTTAAACCAGTCGAGTGGGCGCTCGTAAGAACGGGTATTTAACACGATTGGATTTGAAAATTGCACGATCAGAAAGTTCCTCTGGAAAAAAATCCTCGAATTCGCGGGGAACAGACGAGGAACAAATTATCTCGATTTACTTGAAATACTGTTCAAATCACGTAGAAGATTTCACAGGAATCACCGGTTGATTCTAAGCAAGATTCGCGATAGGCTCGACTCCATCGCTAGTAAAGAAGCAGGAGGAGGTCAGAAACGGTAGCAGAGAGTATCAGGTGGGAAACAATGGATAAGGTAGAAAGGAAAGCCAAGGAGGGTGGGAGAGGGTTGGGTGGAAGCAGGAAGAGGAGGTAGATGTAACTGCTCTTATTTCTTTTCGCTGCGGCGGTGGCCCGGGCCGGAAACAAAAGGCGATCCGACATCAAACATTCAAATTAGAAAACTCCCCCGCCGGTCCGTTCGCGGGCCGGATTACCCCCTTTCAGGCTCCCCCAAAGCATCAACCAACCCTTCAGTCTCTCCCTCTCTCTCTCTCTCTCTCTCTCTATTTCTCTTCCGCTGTTTCCGCCAAGGGCCGTCGCGCCGCGTTAAACCTTCACATTCTAGTTTCCGCGAAGCCACACACGATTCCAACGGTTGCCACAGTTGCCTGAGCCACGTTTAAGCCTCCCAGCCTACTTTTCGCTTTTCCGGGAGGCTCGTGGATCGCGTCGTCCACGGATAGAGGAACAGGTCACTGGTGTGTGTTTGTGAATGCACGCGTGCATAACCACCGGCAACCCATCCCCTACGCTCTACCATCACCGAGCCCAGACGTATTTGCTCGCGGTCAGAGGCGAGGCTCGCGGCTGCCGCGTTAAAACAAGGAACAGCGGGCTATGGGCCGCGCGATCAAACAGGGACACGGTATTAGCGGACGCTTCTTGTTCAAATTGGACCGACCGAGGAGGACACTTTTGCTCTTACAGCTGCCGCTCCTAGTGACATTCCTACCTTTTCTCTGTTTTCGCACACTTTCGAATAGAGAAGTTGGAGGTGAAATTGTTTCTGATATATCTCCGTTATTTTGGGGAAATTGCACGGTTGCTGGAGAGACGCGACATTCGACGGAGACGTGGAAAAAAGAACGTACAGGTCAATTTTCTTTTTTCCGGAACGTCCAATTTTGTACGGTTAAATCAGACGGAATAGGGAATTTTGAATATAAAAATGCCGCGCTGCTGCGGAAATAACGGAGATACATATTTGAGGTGGACAGAGTTGGTAGAACAACCTTGTAGTACATCACTTTACCGCGTTGATAAAAATAAGAATAATTCATGGTTAACCGGACCGTATTTTTCCTACCGCTGTTATCTATTTATTCGCGGTATTTCCAACTTTTTCCGAAGAATATTAAGAAAGAAGTGGGTCACCGGTACTGAGAAACGAGAGTTAACCGTAGGTACGATTTCTTAGTGGCGGAGAATCGCGTACAGTGAGGGGAAGTGGACAATCCTTGCCGCGAACGGAGATAGTGAAACATTCATAAGAAGCTTATAAGCACGTAAAAAGTTTCATTACTCTTCGCCGTCAGCCGTAGAACCGCATCCTGACACGTAACTCACTTCCGCCAACTTTTGTTTCCCTCCGATGTTACATTCAGCCTGTCGCCTCGAAATTTAAAAATCCACATCCAACGAGAGACAGCCGACTGTCTTTCTCTACACCACCGAACGCAAATACCTCGTGTAATTATCTATTTAAGAGAAAAAAAACTGCAAAAGAAGAACAGAAAACGACCGAACGTTGTAGCCTCCGCGGGATAGACAGAAGAGAGAAGAACTTTGATGAGAAATAGCTGGCGAACTTTCAACCGAACGAATCTCTCACAGACAAAATTCGAAATTTGGTGACACTCTACCGGCGCAGCCTGTACATCATCCTTCCCCCGTATGAGAAATAAATCTACGTGTTCCAGATGCTTTCGCGTACAGCCATTCCGGGAAAAGTTTCCGCGTTTTCAGCGAAAAAGAACCTATCCCGGGCAAAACCACCTCGCTTCTCCTCGAAAGTGAGAGAGCGAGCGAGAGAGGCCTACGCGCTGCGAAGATATATCCGTGACGGTTTGAAGCTGCTCGCGTCAGGCCGCCGAGCATATTTTATTTAACCGTAACCATAACTCGTTTAACCCGTGACCTTTTATCCCGATCGAACGTGAAATTTTTGATCAATTTGCACCGCGCGTGCGGATACGCTCGTAAAACTCTCCTTCCATCCGAAAACCCGTACGGACGCTTCTCCAAATCGAACCGCTCAATGGGGATACTCGATGTTTTCTGCATTCGAGATTATTTTTATATCCATCGTGGAGGTTCGTTGGAAAGTCGGGGGCAGTTTGTTCAGATAACAGTCCTTTCCCGGTTAGAAAACATAGCGGGGAATTTCAGCGATTCAACTGTAGAACGACGGTACCGCGCGCTCCTCTGTCTGACCAACAACAGAGTCATTCTACTTGCGCGAGCTTGAAATAATTCTCTCTCTCTCGCGGTTCAGACGAGGAGAAACTTGACTTTCGGTCTCGTCGAACATCCCATAAAAAGTTCCCGTTTCAGACAACCTCTCCCGGGGTGGTTTCAACTTTCTGAGACTTCGCTTTTTTCCCGGCCAGTAGTCAAAGTTGATTAATTTCCTTTAATTTCTCCCCGGCGAGGAGGGAAAAAGTAAATAAATAACGCAGTCCCTCGCTCGATAAAAGCTAAACATTGAGTGTAAGCTGAAATTGACTTTGCAGGTGCGTGTGAGACGTGCCGGTAATTAGTTCCGTCGAGTCTAACGTTGCAACACGAAGAGAAATAGAGAAAGAAAGAGGAGAGGAGAAAAGAAAAAATGAGGGGAGAGAAAGGATGTAGCGAGTCCGATATACGGGTTTTTGCAGCGCGCGAGGCTCACTTTTAAATGAGATTCAGCGAGGAAAGGAGAACGGGGTGAAAATTGTGGGCTTCGCGATCGAACGGCCGTGTGGAAAAGCGGGGCATCGTGACGAAATTCAAAACGAGAAAACTGCGCCACTGTGGCTCTAGCAATTTTTTCATCTTTCTCTCCCTTTCTCTCTCTCGCTCTCGGCGGGTCGCGAACCTCGTCGCGGGATCTGTCATTGTTCTATCTGGAAACCCTTCTTCGCGAGCCCTGGTTCTTACACGACGAGACAAAGAGGAACGTTCCGGGGGAGGTGATACAAATATCTGGCGTGGCAGTAATTAAAAGGAATCCAAGATACGAACGCGCTGGTCGTCCGTGCTCGTTCCGCAGACGGCGCATCATTTCCTTCGCCGTTCGTCGAGCCTGCAATTGACCTATCTTCCATCCCTTCGTTCTTTTTTTTCTCTCCCCCATTTTTTTCTTCTTCTCCTTTTTTTTAATGACTCGAACCCGAAAGAGCTCGTCAGAAGTCGGAGACGTGGACAAGGGGGTGAAAATGGTGGAAAAAGAACGCGTGCGCCTCCTGCTTCTGTTTCTCTTCTCTTCCCTCTTTCTTCGTCACCGTCAAGTCGAATAGAGACGAATCGAGGAATTACGATCCGACTCGAATTCTATCGATCTTCCTTTCAACGTTCACTCTACCTTCATTTAAATTATCGTCCACCGAACTTTTGCTATTTTTACCTCCCCTTTTACAGCCAGTTCCTTATTCTACGTTCGATTTTTATTCACCCTAGCCTTAGCCAACTTGGACAAAGTTCTCCCCCTCAAAGTTCGGAAGAAATGCTTCCGTAGCACAGAGTTCTTTTTATCGAACCTCGCGACAGAGTCTAATATTTCTCGGCGCTTTGTCGAGGTGGGAGAAATTAAAAATAAATACATTTCCATCGCGCCGCGAACGGAATCTACGATTGATCTTTCCGTACTTGCCGGCACCCTACGTAGACACTTGTCCCCCGTCGGTTATTTCAAATTCAATTTCATCCCTGTGCGGGACTCGGTTCGCCAGATAAATGCAATCAAATTCCCGCTGAAAAAATATTACCACCGGATAGATACACGAGTGGCTAATTCTGCGCTTCCGACCAACGGTTTAAAGCGTGCACACACAGAGGGAACGTGCAATTTTTAATCCGTTCATTCTTTTAATAACCACGTGCGCCGTATCTGTTTGCTGTTTTAGTTGGATCAAATTAAAGTATCGCGCACAATTCACCTTACGAGTTTAACAACTTTCCAATTTCGGTGTAGCCCGAACGAAAGTTCGTTACAATTTATCAACGGTTAATGTAGATTATTATCCCGTTGTTTTCCCTTGGAGAAATTATTTGGCTTCGTTTCAAACAACGGAGAATAACATTTCCAATTCATCTTACGAATTAACAGCTTTCCAATTTGTGCACTCGAACAAAAATTCGTCAATAGTTAATGTACATCATTATTCTATTATTTTCCCTTGGAGAAATTACTTTGTTTCGTTCGAAACAATGGAGAGTAACATTCCAAATTCATCTTACAAATTAACAGCTTTCCAAGTTGCGCACTTTCACAAAAATTCGTCGATAATTAAAGTAGATTACTATTCTATTATTTTCACGGAAAATTTGCAGCGAAACTAACGGCCGAAAATCAGTAGAACAAGATTTTCGCCGATCAGTTTAACGTGTGAAAAAAAGTGGCGTGTCGATGGAATCGTAAAGTTGTCAGATGTAAATTCGAAAAAGCGTCAACCCCTTAGCCCGGGGTCGTCGAGATGAAAAATGCATGGACCGTGTTCCGGAGTAACGCATCCCATCCCCTCTTCTCCCTTCAACAATGATAAACGTATATCTGTTTTCGATCGCGGTGAGCTTTCTGTATCGTTAAACTTCCCGACGCTTTTCCACGTCAGCGTTTTCACCTTTTGCACGCTGATAAAGGGGAAGAAAGCAGCGTTTTCACCGCGCAATCGAGAAGCGAGCAGGCACGTCGTGAACTTCAATCCTATCAGCTCCGTCTGCACACACCAGCAACGTGTTCCACAGCCTTTAAATGATCTTTTTCGAGTTCTCCACGTCGTTCTCGAGGTTCGACGTGTTCGTTTAATCAATTTCCATCATCGACACGGAAGCACGAATACCCAGAGAGACAGGAAATGAAAGTTCTCCCATTTTTTTCTCTTCTTCTTCTATTTGTTCGATTCACCATTCCGTGTATCCATTTTCTACCAGCTCCCCGCTATTTATCATCGGATCCCCGATGCTCAGAACCTACCCAAGCTTGTTCGTTTCACCGCAACGTTGAATCTTAGGAGGGAATCACGGTTCTGTGTTCCCTCTCTCTGCGCTCCACTTATTCATCGTTACAAATTTTTCGTCGGTTCTCCAACGACGCAAGACGTTGCAGAGGAATCTCGTTGGCTTTTACAAAACTTGGATTTATAGCCTCCACTATACTCCCTATATGCTTCGACTCGGAATTCCCTCTTTTCACCGGCGTTATTATTGTTACTTCCCTTTTATCCCCCTACTGCCAGCCATCGAACGTTTCGTTTCGCATTCAGACCCAGTTCGACAAGTATAAATTCAACGAGGGAAGAAATACGCCCGTTGCCATTCTATTATACATATACATCGAGACGTTATTCCTCCTGTGTAGAATTGTCCCGTTTGTATGCTCCTATTCCGCCCGTTCAACTAATTGATTCGCGAATATCGAACACGGTGAAAAGGAACACGCGAGAGCACATAGGTTGCTTTTCTTTCGCGATAGACCATCCACGGGAATAGGTCCCTTTGTACCCTCTGTTTCCACGGTGTCCCTTCGCATCCCTCACGAGCGCTAAACTGCAATCGAGAAAACGTGTTTAAACAGACTCTACCTTCCCCAACGCCGGATAGTCTATTCTAAATAGAAGAGAGAGGGAGGGAGAGTAGAGAATCGTGGATGAAATGCATCGAATAAATATAGGAGAGAATCCCTGTCCTCGAATTATCCGGCCACCCTCTCGCCTTTTCTCTGTTCGAGGGCCAGAGCCTGGTCGAATTATCGGGCCACCGGCAAGGGAATCGAACCCTCGCCGCTCCGGGGACTCGCTTCTTACCATACGTTTGATTTAATTCGTTCCCCGAGCCACCTCCGTTGTTAGAGCCTCTTGGCGATCGAACGACCCCGTTTTTGTCACCGCTGCTTCAAGAGACTCGAAATTTCTCTCCCTCTCTGTCGGGTAATAGAGACCGCGAATTATTTTCGGGGCTGTAGAAAGGAACGTGTCGTCAGGCCGTCGTTAATCGATAGAACGGAACAGTGTTCTAGGTTTTACACGTAATTATGAACGTTTGAGCTGCTTGAAAGATAGACTGGCGAAGGGAAAGTGGTTTTAGAGAGACAGACTTGCGATGGGATTTTTCGGGCGAAAGTTTAGCCTGGAGCGTTCGGGCTCGTGTGAATGAAACGTGTTTGGATCGAGAAAGCGAGAGTATCGGGTGAACGAAGGGTGCGTGACCGGACGAAGATTTGGGTGGACGTGACAGAATGTTTCTTGAGAATTTCTGCGTGGAGCGAGAGAACTGGGGAAAGAGAGAATGAGTGAATGAAAGAAGTTACAGAGCTAGAGTGTAGAGTTAAAGGGTCAACCTTTTGCGGTCCTACGCCTAGTCAGACTCGACGTAATGCTTTCGGATATCATACTATTTTTTGTCATATTTTTTATGCATTAATATTATACTGAAAGTTAGTATTTTGTGACTAATATTACGCTGGAATGTTGAGATAAAGGGAAACCACGTGGTACTGTTCGAGAGTGGCCAAATGGACTATTTGGACCGCAAAGGGTTAAAGTAACAGAGCTAAAATTCGTTATTGTTACATATTCTATCGAATACCCGTTTTCAACCTAGCATTCCCATAATGTTCTTCTACTACAAATGAAATTTCAGGAGTAACTAAATTCCTCCCGATAAGAGGACCAAGAATTCGAGCGCGTAAGGAAGGAAGTGAGTCGTAAAGGGAGAAGAGAAGTCT
Source organism: Habropoda laboriosa (assembly GCF_001263275.1). NCBI lineage: Eukaryota > Metazoa > Arthropoda > Insecta > Hymenoptera > Apidae > Habropoda > Habropoda laboriosa. The sequence goes on along the minus strand of NW_017100187.1, from coordinate 551,104 downwards.
ATTTAGAAATTAATTAAAATTGCTAGGGTGGCTTGCTCGATTTATCTGTCGCATACGTTCGTCTTTTCTTTTCCCGGTTCACAGTTCTCCACTCGTATATTGTACACGTCAAACGCATGATTTCTACACGTTTTCCGCCGTTTGTTCTAGCGATATCGTCAAGAAATTTCACGCTATTCTTTCCCTCACACTTTACTGTACAGTACTTTTACAAGGTGGAGCGTTCAACTAATGTTCAGAGCCAAGGAAAATCCGTAGAAGCATCGTTACATCCGCCGAGGGCGGTCTCGAGATAGTTGGACGAAATTCACGAGCATTCGGTCCGTGTAAATTTTTCCCTCGCCGCTGTAGCACAATGAAATACCGTTCAATGGTATTTCGCAAAGGAGCGCGATAAACTGCCGCCGCGAAATTACCGATCAGCCCGCGGAATAAACCGGCCACCGTTCCATGAAAATTACCGATCACCCGGAGACTCGTGAGCGAGGAAAATCGGCCAGAGAGGAGGAGAACAGCGGGCGTCCATTCTTCGCGGAGATTATTTTTCCACCCGAATCGATTCCTCCCTCTTCCCTTCCCTTCTCGCAGTCTCACCCTTCCCGTTCCTTGATCCTTCCGCAGAGCTCTCTCGATGCAACGGAGAAAAATCTTTTGTACACACGAAATACACGATGATCATGGTATACAGTCAATCATACGAGAGCTTACTCGCGATATCTGTGAGAGACGACGCATACAACGGGGGAGATTGCGGTAATCTAAAGATACAGGGCGAACCGCGCAACGTGATTACCTTAAACTATTTTATTGTCAGCGGGGATCGATCGGAGTTTCTGCGGTGGAAATATGAAATAGGGAGCAACGAGAAATATTGTACGAAGGAGAATTTGAAATTGTCTACATAGATTTCGATATTTAAATTTAATTCACAGTCGTCCAATTAAATTTTCAAATTTCTTTTGGAAGTGACGTGGTGCAAATGATTACTCGCCAAGTGGGTAACAAAAATATATTTATTCAACCAATAATACGTAAACTAATTTTAAATGCAAGGCGATACGATGCGCGTAGAAAGGAAGTCTACGGCCGCTTAACCTAATTTTGAAGTGTAGGCGACGCGAGTCTACGACAAATGGCCTCGTGCCTTGGGGGCGCCAAGTGGGGGCGCGGACCTGCATTGCCGAGGCGATACTCTTGTCCTCGAGGACGAAGAAACCCTTCGCCTCGAGGGCCAAGAGTCGCCAGGCCTAAGTGCGTGGCCCCCCGTGGTGGTCGCCACAATAGCGTTAAGGGAATGTAAACTTGATAATAGCAAATGTTATTAAAAAAATAACAAGATGATAGGTCAAAATAAACTCAAAGAGCACACTAATAGGGTTAAGTATGTGGGTGAATAACACGTGGTTGAAAGTTTAATACGAATATATTTGATAATAACAATTGCACGATAACGATAACGGTACATAAAAGGGAATATTAATAACCTGATCAATGCTCTCCTATTGTTTCTCTCTTATACGCTCTGGCTCTCCTTGTTATCATTAACAACGCGGTTCTATTGTTTACTCGCTGCTTCTCTCTAGGACCACTGACCGAATTATCCAATCAAATCAGAATACTTAACTTAATTCAAAATTCAAGACCGAAGAAACGAAAAGTGGAACAGTCGCAAGAGAAGTAATACGTTTTGTAAAATAGGAGCAAAGCTAGAGTTATCACGGCGATTGCTTTGTCAATTGACGATCAACAGCAGGCCAGTGTTTCAGGAGAACGGCAAAGCGTCACGGGCCACCATTGCTGTCGCTCGAGAAAGGAAGATTTTTATTATTTTCCCGATAACCGGGCAGCAGTACGGCTCG
>NW_017100187.1:548406-549199 GCF_001263275.1 Habropoda laboriosa | reverse complement strand
TTTCCCGGATTAATTAAACGAGGGTTGGTTGGTTCTCGTTAAACTACTTCGTGTCGGAATCGAGGGTGTCGGTTTGGTTGTACACCTCGTTTAGGACGATCTACCGATCGTTCTGGAGTCCACGTACACTATCATACAAGAATCTTTGACCGTACTAATGGACCGTTGAATTATCCCCAATGGACCCATTCGAATTTCCAATGGCTATTCGACTTCTTTGGAAATCACCGTTCCACCACCGGTTCCTGTCAGTGTGTAATTGAAATTGTCAGCGTCAGACGCCGAGTCGGCAAATTTTCTTCCTCTCTTGCGTCTTAACATGCTAATAACGTACCTTTATTAACGAACTGGTCTGTGGAAGAAGAAGAGATAGAGAAAGAGGAACGTTTCTTTCGAGGTGAATTTTCCAGAAATTCTTCCTAACAGAAAATTTGCGAGAAAAGTTCAAGTTTCTCCAGATATTTCTTCGTTTAGGGACACCGCAAGGGACACCGCTGTTACTACCACTTCCGCAATTCTTTCTACATCATCCCTAACGCCTCTGCCATCAATTCCTCGTTGATCACACCTCGGAGTGCCCCCCGTTCAATTCTCGAAATTAAAACCGTCGGTGGTGAAAGGGATTGGTTCGATTCAAAGGTCTTTCACAGGCTCGTATATCCTAAGGTGAGGAAGAAACAACTCTGGCCAATGGTTTCGCGAGCAATCGCCGGCTCAATAAAGAGGTCGTTTCGTGTACACGTGGAACATGGCGGAGAGTGTGGTCCTCGTGGCGCGATAAGGAGAAAACACG
>NW_017100187.1:545237-547784 GCF_001263275.1 Habropoda laboriosa | reverse complement strand
GAGAGGGCGACACACTGGCTGGAGTTACAGATTATTCGTGCACGTTTACGCGACAGCCATTTCCACGGGTGTTTCGTGGCGTGGTTGAACGCGGCCCGAACTCAACACCGAACCGCTATAATTTCGCGAGTTAAAGGGGTGCAGAATTGTCGGGGACGGAGGGGGACAAGTTCGGCGGAGACGCCGGGTGGGAGAACACTTTTGGCCCGGGAACTTTGCTCGTATATTATGGGAGCTAGTGGTAATTGATTTTGCGCAATCCTGTTAAACTGGAAGTGGGTTTCGTTCCCCCGGAAATCACGGTATTGTAACGCGTGTTCGTGACTCGGAACCACCTCTCTACCATTCTCTCTCTCGCTGTCTCTCTTTCTGTACCACGTTTGGAAATACGTTCGAGGCGTTATTGGCAATAAGAAGTTCGCATTTCTTCTCGTCCTGACACCGATCTTATTTATATTACGAACGTTTCGCCGTTCACTCACGAGGTTCCGCGCCCAGCGAATCCACCGTTGCATTAATCTTTAACTGAAGGAACGACGAAAGAACGCGTTGAAACGTGCGTGTAGACCAGACGTCTAATAATCGAGGAATACTGAAAAGGTAGAATTTCCCACACGGGTTTGTCTTGTGGGAAAGAAACCGAGGGATGGTGGTATGTATTCGTATTGCACCGGAGAATATCCACCTTCAGGGTTCGCACTATGAATTTTAAACGAACTCCAGAACGTGTCTACGAACGAGAAAACTGTACGCGGTCGAACGAACGAATTCCTCGGAATGTATAAACTCGAGCGAACAAAGTTTACGCGCGGCGATGGAGGAAAACGTTGAATTATAATTGCTTCGCGGAGGAAATACGGGGAATTTTGCCGATGCCCTCTACAAAAATGTTCATACATTACGATGAGAACAAGGGAACTCGTTAACGAGACCCCTGGCGAAACCTGTGCGTTCGATCACATCTATATACGTTGCGCAACGACGAATGGACAAATATTACCTAACGAAGGAAACAAAGGCGAACAATTGGAAATTACGCGCGACAGAGTAAGAGAATAGAGAAAGTTCTACTTGCTACAGTGTACTCGTTTATTCGTTATTTCTTGTTCTCCGTCGAAACTTATCGCTTAAAGCGGAAATATCGTTTGCGTTTTCGTTAAAACTTATCCCTTCTCACTTCATCCGCGCGTGCACGAGGAATTTTCTCCTCTCTCTCTCGTTGGAAACTTCCGTCATCCTCCTCCTCCTCCTCCGGCCCCTCTGATAATTGCGAGCGTGTTAACATCGATCGCCAACCCTGCAGCTTTGACGAATACACATCAGACCGGTGCAAAAGCTCTTTGGAACAATAAACACACCGGGCTGTGTCTAATTATCTGTTGAATCAACCGTTAAATTAACAAGCTGTCCTAGAAATCTTCGAAACTGGCAGCCAACGTTACCGCCGCGGTACGTTCCCGGCCAAGTTTTATGGAATTCGCGACGAGAAGGGAATGGCGATAAAAATCCAGTGGAGTTTTGCGGACGGGAGAGTAGCCGTGGGAAAATTAGGAGTTTCGGAAAGGAAGGACACACACTTCTTTTTCTATCTTTGCCCATCGAAAACGCCCGTGAGCATCCATATTTGATAAGTCGACGTGTTCCCCACGCGACGACCATATATTCTCGCGAAAAAACCGAGAAGGTTCGAGAGCTGCCAGAGAAGTTTTCCCGCGGCTGACCCTGTTCGACTTTTCCACGCGAAACTTCGGTTCAAGGCTTACTTTCCAACCTCCGCTATCAGCCCTGTCGCCACTTACCCTAACTCCTCCCTTTCTCTCTCTCTCTTGCGGCCCATGTTCACCCTCGAACTCGAACGAGGTCGTAGCAGGCGTGTTTTAATATGAGCCGAAACGTGTCTGGCCAGGCCACGTGATGTTGCTCATGAACTTACGAGATGTACATGCAAACGGCCGCGAGGCGTGCGCTGCAAGTGCAACGCTTGGAAGGGGAGAGAAGGAAGGGAAAAAAAAGGAATCAGCGAGGGAAATTGCGTGTCTAGAGGGATTATGCGAGAACAGAGGCCTGGACAATTACCGAGCAGGTATGGTGGCGGGTGTTTTTATTAAAAACAGGCTGACCTTTCTCCTATTAACCCTTTCGCCCATTCAAATTTGCCGCGAGAAGTGCGCATTATTCAAACGCGACTCTCCTCACCCGCTTCCGCCCTCTGCTGTAATCCTTTTTATATACAAAGCGAGACGTTTTAATCCGTAAACGTTTGCATTTTGGAAGCTGGTGTTGAATTGAAAATTTTTCACGAAGAATTTTGATGATAAAAAATAAACGAAGGAATTTGATTCGTCTCTTCGTTACTTCTGCTCGTTCCTGTTCCCACGTAACCAGTTACATTGTTATTTTATTCACGCCTCGGCTCACGAAGTAGATTAGACTGCCTAAGTGTATCAACACACGCGGTAAAAACCCGCTTAAAAATGCATAGAAAGCGTGGGAGGACCCTTCAGCAGCTAACTGGGCGATTTTTTTTAATTGAGCCTGATTGCATGC
>NW_017100187.1:532201-545185 GCF_001263275.1 Habropoda laboriosa | reverse complement strand
CCACTCTATTAATATATTAACCGTCCTACTCTCCCCATCGTTCATATTTCTCCTCGTTAGGTCTGACATCCGTAACATCGGACATATTTTAATATCTTGAGGGAAGCGTGTCCAAGCGTTCTTGATATTTCCTTAGCGTTGGGGGATTCCGCGGAATCCTGTTACGTATTCCGAGTTCGTGTCTGCCAGAGGAGGAGCTAGGCACACGGTTTACCCGATAAATCTCAATTTTTATTCACCGACTCGTGAAACGCCTTTTATCTTCCCTAGATTTCTCCCTTAATTTACAATAGAAAGAAGGAAAAGAAGAAAAATCGACGCGGTCGTGGTAAGAAGGGAGAAGGTAGAGAAGTTTCAAGGGTCTTCTCGCCGAACTTTTTTTAACCTTCGCCTTAATTCCATCCTTCCACCTCCTGGCCACACCGGATAAAAATTTCTCCGCAACTTTTCTAACGGGACCCCACCCACGATAAAAATTATTAAACCCCAACTCCTCCCACTTCTCTTCTTCTTCCTTCTCACGGTCGAAAAAGGATCTGCGTAATAATGAAGCTGGGGAGAGAGAGGGAGGAGAAAAAAGATAATAGTGGAAGAAGACGAACGGCTGTTTATACGGTGGCTAAGCAGAGTAGCGAGTACTCGTTAAACAGTATTAACGCGAAAGCAGGACGCTCGTTACCTGTTCTCATCCTTATTTACTCCTACGGATCGAACGAAGAAGGGAAAAGAAATGCGCAAGACTGTCGTTGAACTACGAGAGTAGTTGAGACACCTGCGCGTATCTGTTTGACGCGGTGAATGGGTAAATGGAGGGTAGAGGAGATAGAGTGAAAGAGGAGAGTGAGCGAACGGGGTGAAACAAGATCGAGAATAACAAGGGAAAGCATTTTACTTGGTCGCGAGTCGCTTTGATGGATTCGTCGCAGGGCGAGATTTACTTGGGCGACACGAGACGCTTTGTTCCTCGTTAGCGTTGTGCCCACAGCGACGGTGATTTTTCTGCTCGAACGAAGCGAAAAGAACCGGTGAGCAGAGGGACCCGTGTACCGACGTCCAGCCACTGAGATTTATTCGACTGTGAATCTCGTGATTTAGCCCGTTCGAACTCGTGACTCGATAGTTTAAGTGGAGAATGAGGAGGAATTTCTTTCGCGAGCAAATTTAAGGGTGAAATTGGACGGAGAGAGAGAGAAGCTCTCTTTCTTTCCTTTGAATTAGATAATCCTCGATTGAGAAATTTTTGAAACGACCGACCTAGGAACTCCGTTGACGAAGTCTGTATTATTCCGTAGGTGTGACAGAGACAAATGATATTGCGCATTTTCATTCTTTCGCGCGGCCGGCCGAGAAAACAATCGAGCCAAGGCAGCCTGAAATTGCCAGCTAGCTTATTTTCCGCGTTGCGCTTGGCAACTTGCAAATTAACGTAATTTCACGCGTGTTCGCGACTACCTGGCTCGAGCCAGCCAGCCAACCCGGCTAGCCATCTCCCCTTCCGTTTGCGGGAGCTTAAGCTTCTCTCCCTCTGCCCCGCGATCCCTATAGACAGAGAGGAGGAGCTCAAGACAGAAGTTCGAAAGCTCAAAGCAGCAAACCTGCTTGATCTCGCGTCTCATTTTCATTGGAAATGAGCCTTTACCGTTCTTCCCGCCTCGACATTTCGCCAGCCCCCTTTCCTCGGTTCGTTCTACCCCACGGTGTGTTTCCATCCTCCGGATGCCACGATTGAATAATTTCGAAAACTCGGCAAACACCGTCGCGAAATTCCCGCGCAACTTCCCCCGACATACGCTCCCGTACTTTTCCCATCGTGCAAAAACCCCATCGGGGAATGTAGTCTATTCGCGTACCGCGACGTCTCTGCTGGCTCGTCTCCCCGCGAGGAATTTTCTTTGATTAATCGAAACTCTGTTGAATATTCTCTCCCGGTTGGTTCCGCGACACAGAAGTTTCCCGGGTAACGATAACGTCGCCTTTGGCGACGATAAGGGAACCGATCGTCTCCGTGAACCGTTGGTTATCGGTGGTATACTAACAAATCGAAAAGACGAGCGGAGAGGACTCGGTAGCGTGTGTAATTAAACGTAGTTAAAAATTCTTCCGTTTATCGTCCTCCTTGGAGGAGTTTCGAAAAGTTTATCATCAACCTCGCCGTCTCTGCACCACGCGAACGCGTGCATGTATAATATATCCACATCGACAGGTGAGAAATTTTCGCGGAGACGCGCGTGTGTGCAGAGGTTCGAGAGGATGGTGTGTGTACGGCGGAGGGGCGAAAGTAATGAATAATCTCTCGCGGGCGTATGAATAAACAGCGGCGTTCGCGGGGCGAATTAAAAGGCCGGGTACTTGGCCGTGGGGGAGAAAAAAGGAGGAGCGCTAAAATATTAAACGAACTTTTGCCTCGATGAAAATGCCAGCGACGAAACCTCGTCCCCTCTCTTTCCTCGAAACGGAGAGTGAGGGAGGAAGAAGAGAAGAAGACTGGCCTGGGGACCCAGTGAGGCGGTGGTGAGAAAGGAATAGGAAAGTGGAATGCATTTACCACCAAGAGCGGGAAATATTTCGCTGGAAACCGTGTTTCACGGTTGGCATGATTTCCGCGGTAGGCGACTTTCGGATTGGCCACATACGCCTTCCACGCATCTTCGATACCGCGGTCGCGATATTGACATGCTCCGGCTGCCAATACTATTTGCACGGCCTGTAGGCACCTCTCCCCTTTATGGCACATTCCTTCTTTTATAGAGACAAAGACCGCTCGTATTTCCCCGACGCCCGACGTTTCTCCTTTTTGCCTCTTCACGGTTCATCCGTGGGATTACGCTCGTCAGTCGAACGAACCAGTCGAAACAGTCGGCGGATGGGAATACGGCGAAACGTCTCTGGAATTTATGTTTCGCGGATGTATCCGCTCGTTCCGCCGCGCTATTCCCTCCAATTCACCACCAACGATCGCTGTATTTCTCCTCCCTCCGATCCTTTTAATCAGATATTCCTACGAGTTCTTCTTTCTTTCTTTTCTTATCATTCCTCGCGAAAGAAACTATCGCCACTTGTTCCACTCTAGGCTTGAAAGAAAGGTCGCGAAAATGTTCGTATAATAAAATCGTTATCGTCGTAATCATTTGGCCGTGACGAATCGGTTTATGATTACGCGTAACTCACGATCCAAGTGCGACCGTGGGACCGGCAATTAGCCTGGTCCATTAATGGGTAGGCGAGGGGGGAGATATTTTCGCGCGATGGAACAAACGATTCCCGATCGTTGCCCCGATAATGGAGGAAACGAGTAACTGGTGAATAATTCGAGGACACCCGTTTACGTTCGGTTCTCCATCGTCGCGTTGATCCGCGGAAATAATTTAAATACTGTTTTTGCATACCTCTTCCCTGCGGAGGTAATTGCGTTTTATCGCGGAGGCGGCTTCCGGTGTCAACTCTCTCTCTCTCTCTCTGTGATCCTTCGTGTCAGCGATGTACGGGGTTAATTCAGTTGGCGATATTTATTCCCTCGACGTGACGCGTTGCGTTCGCGATATAGCGTTCGATAATTGTCCAAGATAATTTCGTACACCGCTTATTAGCGCGGGGACCTTTAAACAGCGCGACAATCAAGGGAGGAATTTCAACGTTGATAAAGATCGGTCGGTTGGAAAAGCAAATGTGTTCGTTAATTGCCGATCGAATTGAATTCACGTTTATATACCGGTTGTCACATCGACGAGGTTGAAGTTTCGATCGAATCGAGCGTGTGGTGACGTTTGCGGGAGCTTTGCTTTTCGAGAGGGCAGGGAATGTTTGTTAGCGAGGGTGAGAAGAAAAGTACCGCTTGAGAATTTAAAACAGAATCGGTTCAAGTTGCCGACGAGGAAAGCAATCTACCAAACAATGCATACATTAAAAGCACCGGCAAGATACAGTAAAGCCCCGAGATTAACCGTAAGACGTGGAACGACAGACGGCGCAAGTAGTAGAGGACTGCCTATAGTCAGACTCATTTCGTACGCGCCAGGACGTTCTTATCTTACGTGTTATTCCCTTCCTTGACGACGTACCTCCGCTATTCTCCTTCGTGGAACTGCCGAGATAATCGATTCGATCGTTAAACTAATCGTTATTAACCCTTCTTCGCGACAGAGAGAGAGAGAGAAAAAGCGCACACGCGAAATCTCAGTTGTAAATAATTCAACGCGGTCTATTGATCATTCGCGGTTATTAGGATGAATATGACACACGGTATATACGTCGTATTCATGCGGTACGAACGTACTACCTGTCTCACATGAACATCAAAAAAATTAGTCCATGATAATAGCTCTTCCGCAGCGAGCCATTTTTCACGATAGACAAATTTCCAGGGGAAAATACTGCTGGTGACAGATCGCGCGCGTAATCTGTTTCAGCGCGACGATCGTGTAACACAGCACGCAGCCTCCATAACAATAATTCAATTGATTCCACGCGAAGATACAGAATCACCAACGACCGTACAATTCGCCGCGTTAATAACCACGCTAACAGGCCAGAGGATCGATCGATCGGATTCGCCCTCTCCCCCCCCCTCGATGATTAATAGTCCGTTGATTAGCAAACTATTTCGCTGTAACGAAGAAAGCGAGGTGAAAGGAAGGTTGATCCGGCTGCAAAGAAGAAGAAGATATTCTCGTATGAATGATAGCGAGGATACGAGAGTGAAAAGGATCGGCGGTGAGGGCCGAGCGTGAGTTTATCAGCTGGAGCTTTTTCGAAGAGGCTCATCGAAATCCGAACGCGCACACGTGATTCAGGGCTTTACTGATTAAAAATTACCGCTCGTCAAACTCTCGACCGGTATCATTCACCAGCACCGGGGCAAGTCGAACTATCCTCATTTTTTTTCCCTTCCCGCGGCGTTATTTAAGCTCAGCGCCAGTCCACGCCTCTCTCCCGCTTTTTCTCCCTCCTTCTGTCCGCCATTAGCAGAAAAAATAGCTGCACAGACAAGCCTCTCCAGTTCCCTCTACACTCCTTTCATCCCGTCGTGTTTCCATCCTCGGACCATCGATCGCGTTCGAGAGACATTTCGTGGCGTTTAATTCGCTTCTGAACTCGCGCGAGAATACCTACCACCCCTTTGACTTGGAGCCAAACGATGAAAGGAAGACGGCGATAAAATCATCGAGGATGGATGAAATATTGGCACAGCGGCTGGTAGTCCTGATTTTTCGAATCACCAGGGACGAGGGAAAGGGCGATGTGTATACGTTTTAAACGCCACGCGACTTTTATCACATCGATCCTTTCCAACGTTGTTGCACAATTTGTTTCTACACGCGATATCGCGCGTGCCTGCTGTTTGTTCACCGTCGATTCACCCGCTTCTTCTCGTATCACGTTCGATCCTTTAAATACTTTAATTCATCGAACGGTAATCGAGGACATTCAGAGGATACGTTCTATTCACGCAATAGTATTTCAAGCGATTTCGACGCCAGCCTGTAAATCGTTTCCAGCCGCTCGTTTCGCATTCCTAATGTTTGTCGCCAATTTATACACTGTCCTCTCGTGCTTTCGTTCAGCCCACGGTGGCGGCCATTTGGCAGATTTTAAATACGTGTCGCGATCGGTGGCGTCTCTTTGTCGTATCGCGTAACTAAATTACGCGAACGGGCCGCGCGAAGCTGGTGGTAGCCAGGGAATTCAAGGGAAACAGAGTGAGAGAGGATCTCTCCTTTGATGAGATTCATTGTTTTTGCCGGGCTTATTGCTGCAATCTCGAACGCCGGTGGTCAGGTTCAATCGCGATCCGCTTTCATGAATACCCGAGAAGACGATGGAAGGGAAAAAGAAGAAAGAAAGGGAGTAGAGGGGAAGGTCGATGAAAGGCGGTCTTTGACGACGCGATTAAATTTGTTTTTCACGCGGTCACACCGTTACCCTGTCAAAGGGAACGTTTCCTCCACCTTCGCCGCCGCGTCATCCAACCTGGCTGTCTTGATAAACGTGCAGAAAAGGGTCTCGAATGTCTGAAATATCGCGTCTCGCAAAAGCACGTGTGCGTGCTACGGGTATTTCCCTCGGATTTAAAAGCGATCCCTTACAGTACCAGCTAGGGGCAGAAGTGTTTCGTATCAACGTGTTCCCATTATCCGAGAAGCCACACGAGTCACGGAGTAAGGGAAAAGGAAGGGAGCGGAGGATTCTCCTAATGAAGTTAAGCTCGATTTACCTCCGAGTATACATTGCCAAGAGTGCGGTGCGCCGCGTGGAAGTATCAGAGCGAGAGAAATTTTCCGAATTTTCCCTGGATGGATATATACACACGCACACGGTTGTCGCGGTTATTTTATCCCGTCTCTCCTTCTTCTTTTTTTTTTTGTTCCCCTTTAAACGGTTCACTCGAGGTTCTCCGCACGAGAGAGGGAAAATTGCGGGGAGAGATATCAGAGTAGGAGACTGAAATTTTTGATTTTATTCTTTGTTCCAACCGCGACGCCGTTTTAAGTGGCTCTGCTGAAGGTAGCGGAGTGGAAGGAACGGGGTAAAAATTGGAGGAAATTGCCGGGGGAAATATCAGGAGGAGTGGCGAAGTTTTCGATCTTTTTTTTCGGGGAAAAGCGATGCCCGTCTCTTGTGTAAATTTTCTTCCCTCTGCCCCTTAAATACTTTATATTAGGGGACCGTGAAAAAACGGGAGGAAATTGCTGGAAACTATCAGCAGAGGAGTCTGAGAATGGAGATCTTCTTTTCTCTTTTCGTCCGGATTGAGATTGCTTCTTTCCTTGTTCTCTTATTCTTCCTCTTCGCCGAGAGTCGAAATAACGTTTACTAGACGGGTAAATAGAAAACTGTGCGGAACACCACTTTACAGTCGCGTGATGGATTGATTTTTAACGCCGGACACAGGGTGATGCTCGATTATCCTGGATAATGCGAACGTCGACGGGTGTATATTCCGAACGAGCAACAATTTGGAATAATTAACGAAAATATGGAAACGTCGCGGCTAGCAATTCGCGTAACACGTGATTGAAAGGTAAATATTAAAACGACGTTAAGCAAACGTCGAATAGTGATTTAATACGCGGTGGCGGCAACGTAACGTCGCTCCCTTCGTTCTCGTCCAGGAGGAACGTTTCGATGCGTCGTTAAATATCATTTCGATGAAATTCAACGTTGATTAATTGGAAATTTTTCCGATCGTTCTCCTTCCCGCCTCCGGTTTCATTATTTTACCATCACCGCACCATCACGCGTCTATATAATTAATATCCGCGACGGAAAAGAACATTCGTTATGAATATTATGCGATATTCACCTAGAAAATTCGTGCACCTCTGAAACAGCCACTAGTGCCATTTTATTTGGACGTGAACGACGATTAATTAACAACGAGCGAGGAATATTAACATATTCCCGAGGAATCACATGTGCCCTTCGCTCGAATTAATCCAATAGAATCTCGATTAATAAAATTCATTCGAATCTTCACGCAGACCGAAAAACCAACCGGTGAACTCAGTAGCGAATAAACGTACGATCTGTGATTAATTAATTAATTAATTAATGAATTTCTCGATAGAATCGCGATACTCGAATACCTCCGTCCTCGACGATCTTTCTCCAAAAAACGGTAAATCCCCTTCCGCCTAGCCGTGTCTATTTCACCGTGAACAACCGTCGTTTCTGACATAATGAAAACCGGTATACCGGGAATATCCAGAGATCGTCGTAATTACCAGCGAGGAGAAAGCCGTCCTTTCTGATTCGGCACCGTTAAAATTCACGAAACTCGCCGTCTCGACGGCTTTACTTTCGGTCACCGGTCTCGCGAACGTTTCCACCTTTCGCCGAGGAACCAGCCCGCGCGCGCTCGCGCGCCTTTGCCTTTTGTCTCGGAATTACGAGCGCGAATAATGCGCAGGGAACGACTCGAAGGGCGGCTCGAGGAACAGAGGGAAGAAAGGAGAGGCCTGGGGAGGAGAGAGAGAGGAGAGGAGGGGACGAAAAGAATAGAGAGTGTTAAAGGGTCCACCGCGAGGACCTTTCTGCCACGATTCGGTCATATCTGCATTGCGGGAGGAGAAAAAGCGTGAGAGAGAGGACGAAGGGGCCTCTTATTTTGTTGCAGCGAGGTGCGACGAGAAGGAAAATGAGTGGACCTGATAATTAAACCCTCGTGGCGGTGGAAAGAGAAAAGCGTTGTCGGGCTGGCCCGTTTTTGTTGGGAACTTTGATTAATCGTATGCAGGAAATTAAACGCACTTTCGTGCAACAAGGCGGCCCTCTGATACGCACACACGAGAGCGGTTTAGCTAGAGAAATATATACGTATATACTTCAATAAAGCCACTTCATTTCCCGGGGTAAATATATTATTCGTGCGGAGATAAAAACGCCGAGCTTTAACTTTCTTCCTGGCCAGCCTTCTCTCTACTTCTCTTCCTACCTTTTCTCTCACTTTCTCTGTCACTCGCACACTCTGTCTCTATCTGGTGTTTCTCTGTTTCACTTTGCCGCGAGAGCGCGAATTTATGGTTCCGCCCCGGAAAACCGCCTGTTCACTTAGCCGCCCGTTCCATTCGCGCGATACTTTATTCACCTGGCGGAAGGAATTCGCGCAGAGTGAAAAAAGGAGAAAAAGAAACAAACGTATTAACTAGCCACGTGGAAATTCCAGGGAACTGTTTCTTATCGTTTTCTCGCCCGATTCCCACGGAATTTTCACTTCCTGTACACGGTTTCGCGCGGGACGCCGACGTTTCCCGTTGCCGCGCAATTTTCCGACATTATTCTTCCGGAATTTCGTGTCGCCAACTTTTCACTGCAACGCTATCGAACATCGCCGCGAGGGAAAATGAACTAAGCCATTCCGCACTGTCATCCGCTGTGCGGGCCTTCTTCATCCGGGGAGGGGGGTGATTGATAAAACCTGTCGAAAGGGATTCCAGAAGGTTCGAAAGTTGATCGACGTATGAAACTCAGGTCGCTTGCGAATAATTCCCGTCTAACGCCAGCGGATCCAATTGGAGCTATTAAACAGCCTGCGCTAACCACCTGGCCGTATCATCGTTGTCTGAATTTATCATGGCATTAAAACGGGGAATAATACTGGCGGCGGTGTTGTTTTGCTAAATTACGCGCGCGGCATAAATCGGACCCGATAAGCTTGTTTGCCTTAGGAACCATTTCGGAACACTTGCACACCTCCCGGTTAATTTCGCTTATCTGACCGGTCGAGTTACGATCTTGTAGACTGATGAAATGCAAAAAAACACGGCAGGAGTAAAAGGGGGAAAGTCGGAGAGGTGTGGCGAGAGGGGGAAAGAAGAAAGGAGGAAAACAAACAGGAGTGAAAACGTGTTACGTTTTATCCAACGAGTTATTTTCGCGCGGTGAGCTTTTAACCGCGTCGGTTTTCAGTTTACTTCCTGCTCTTTTTTTCCCTCCAGTCTGCGTCAAACCGCGTTTCCAAGAATCACAACGGTTTTTAATGAACCTGTTGGCAGCCATCTCCGCGAGAAAATGTTATTCTCCGCGAGGAATTGCTACGTGTCTACATGTGAGAAGAGAAAAGGAAAGAAATCCTAGGGACTCTTTGGAAAATACATTTCCACAAGTTCGAAACCATCCGATACTCGATAAATAGAATTCCATAGCTCTTACCGCTTGAGAAATACGAGAACAAAAGCATCGGTGGGGAAGCTTGAACGGTTTAAACCGTGTACGTTCCCACGGAAACGGGTTCCTGAGGATCGAATACCGCGCTGGAGATTGGAAAACAGCGCAGGCATCCGGGAATTTCGGTAGAGACCGGTGAGAGCCGGTGAAACGATCGACTCGATGAATTATTATCATCGAAATCCGCGGACAATATCCGTCGCGTTCCCTTATCGATGCTCTAACGTTTCCGTCATTTTTCTTCGGAAAACTGCCGGCGTTGCAATAGGTTTGCACACCGGGGAACGCACACGGCCAGTAGGCACTTTACGAGCTCGCTTAATGATAATGGAACGGCGGGAATAATTTTAGCGAGCCGCCTTCAAGAGGGTATTCTTCCAGTATTTATTCCAAGGCAGCAGCTAGAGAGAGAGAGAGAGAGAGAGGAGAGACTGGTGTGCCTGCTGCACGGGGGATCGATGCACCGAGCAGAGCTAACCCAAAGGCAGATGCTTTCGATGGTCGTTAGTCGGTCGAGAGTTTCGCGCTGGAAAACTTTCCCTTCTCATCCTACTTCTTTCTTTCCTTCGTTCTTCTTTTTTTTGTTTTCCTTCTTTTTGGTTCGTTTTTCTGTTTTTTTTTTTTGCGTATTTTCCATTTCACTCAGTCGCTACGACGAAACAATTCCAGTTTCTCTCTCTCTCTCTCTGTTTATCGTTCTTCTTGCTCAGGCCCTTTTGTTCGTTCCTCCTCGTTCTTCCTACAGCCTGACCGTTCTCCTCTCTCTTTCTCTCTCTTTATGCATCGATTTGGAAACAACCGGCCCACGCTCGATACTGTTTTCCAGTCTTTCTTCTTTCCCTCTCCGGTTTTTTTTCTTCTTTTCTTTCCTTTTCGTCGGTTTCCTTCTGCTCTTTCGTCGAAGAATCGCACATTCCATCGAGCTGTGAGCGCAACGACAATGGCTAGAGAGTAAAGGGGAACGAGTAGGCACGTAGTCAGACGGCGAGGATAGATGGGGGATACTCGGTTCATGGTTTCAACGTTGCCTCCTAGGGAACGGCGAAAGAGAAACCGAGAGATCGTGGCTTTCGACGGTCGTTAGCCGCCTGAGAGCTGGAAACTTTTCTTCCGTTCGTGGCTTTTTCGCGCTCTTTCCACCTCTTTTTCTTCTCCGCCGCTCTCCGTTATCGTCCCTTTCCGGACGCCCTTTGCGCGTACGCCTTCGACAGAGGGTCGAGACGAACTTGAGCCAGGAATAACTTTGGACGGGTTGTTAGATGGACAAGGAGGCTGCGTGAAGTGCTCCTCTCGCGCAAGGATCCGTCTTCTCCTCTTTCCTTCCAGAATTTAGCGATAGCTTCAACTGCGATTAACCCTTTCACATCGTCTCGACTCTGTTATTCGCGTGACATTTCGACGAACGAGAAATCGAATTGCGCGGCACGTGTGACGATAGAAAATAAACAGCGCGATGGAAAGTCACGTGAGAACGCGAAACCTGAGGAAAGTGTAAATACACTCGACGAACGAAAAACTCGTGGGGAAAAAAAGTTCGCAGTGGTATGATCGAAAACGGAATATTGAATTTTTTTGACAAACTGACCCTGCGGAAGCGGCAGAGTTCCAAAAATAGACACGTTAAATTAGAATCCCGCAGACAACCCTTTCTCGACTGGTGAAATGAAAGGGTATTCCGAGGCGAACTCAATTCCACGGAACAGCACGTTTAAAATACCGCAAGTGTGTGCTGAGCTGAAGCCCCGAAAAGGAGAAAATTACGTGCATGGCCAGAGAACGAGGATGGATGGTCCAGCCGCTGAAAGAACTTTGACGAGAGACAGATGCTTCGTTCCAAGTGTATCCCATTATTTTGTCACGTGTTACTTTCCGTAAATGGATAATAATTTCAGTCATAATATTACAGGCATCGCACATTCCTTTAAACACTGCTGCATACAAATTTACATAAAAATATTAATATTAATATATTTGCCACACTAAACGGTGATAATTCTATCAAATAAAATTCATCAATTTACCAATGAAAAATTCTAGTAAATAAAGTTACATTTCCAGAAAGTTCAGATTATCTAAATTCTTTCGAACTATCGCTAAATTATTCAACTCGGACAACATTCCCTCTTTCTCTATTTTACCATCCCTCTCACTCAATCCAGACGAACAACGTACGCATTCCCAGGACGCATTCAGTCACGTCCGCCGAAAAAGGTTTCGGGTGGCCGTGCACTCTTCTCTCGCACCCTAATTCCAACCACTCTTCCCTCGTGTCTCCGACATTCGAAGCTCGCTCTCCGTTAAAATTCCTCTCCCCCTCCTCTGCGGCACTTCGCCGTCGATGTGTGTTACACGAGCGAACAATAACACGAGTAAACGGGAAAGAAGAAAGGAGCCATAAGTAGGCCGATGATAAAAGCAAAGTTGGTAAGAGTATAATTAAGAGGAAGGACGTTGAACGAACTCGAAACTCGTGAGGATCTTCGAAGGAAGAAAGGGGGAGAAGAAAAAGGAGGCTGTTGCTCCGACACCTGGGACAAATCCCTCTATCTCTCTCTCTCTCTCTCTCTGAAGGAAGGGTGAGGGGCAAAAAATGTAGAAGGGAAATCGTGTAATGCCTTTCAACTCCGAACAACCGGAAAAGTAATACTGGAAGTAGTCCAAAGAACAGAGTAAAGGAGAGAAGAGAGGAGGAGAGAGAACGAGAGTCTTCGAACTCGAGGGAACTGTGGCGAACAACGAGATCTCGTTTCTCATTCATCGACCGCCATTTATTCGGCCGCGTAATTAGCTTTAGCCACCATCCCATAAATGACGTTCGAAAGTTTTAATTATGGCCGCCAACGGCACGTCGACTCTCGATCAAAACCCGGCGAGGGATGAAAGAGGAGATGATAACGGCGAGGCGATGATATTATCGGTTCGAGAATAAACTGGAAAATGGCGTCGATCTATATCATTTCGAGAAGGGCACCGGCGCGGCTTGTTCGTTAGGAGGGAGTGGATATAGGTGGAGAATTAAGGAAGCTTCGAGAGACGGAGGAGTTTTGGAAAAGTTCGGTACGTGTTCTGGATCAAGGGGGTTGGTCTTCGCGAGGAATAATAATTCGTGGACATCTGGCAGACGGAGGAGGAAGTTGCGCTACGAGGAAACGAATGGAGGAACGAGTTCTGGCAACGAGATTCCTCTCCTTCGATTTCCAACCTCGTCGATCTCTCTCCCCCGAGAAGTCTGAAATCTTTCTTTTTCTGTTTGTTCGGACATACTTATGCCGGCGAGGGAACACCTCTCCGCGCTCCGGTCTCGGGAAAGTTTAGTATCAA
>NW_017100187.1:516966-532139 GCF_001263275.1 Habropoda laboriosa | reverse complement strand
GAAACAGGGAACGAACGTTGATGAAAGTGTACAGGATGTTCCCGTTTGCAGGAATTACGAAAGCGAAGAAATTTTCGTGATTAACAAAACGGTTAATTCTCGCAGGAGAAGTAAGTTTAATCTCTGACTGTCAGAATTTTTCCCCTAACTTCGGGCGTGTAAAACTTCCCTAAAAGCTCGTCCGGCGCAATTATAAAGTTGCTAATTAACGATAGGAAATTTCATTTTCGCCCGCGGGATACCGAAACTACCACCTTTAAGCCGAGCATCTATTACGTTACATCACGCGAAATTGCTTACGCCGGAATAACTGTTCCCGGTTGCCTAACCGTCTCGCGTAAACAAAGAATAACACGTCTGCGAAGAAATTTGCGACACTCTACGTAAGCTTGACACGCGAGAAACGCTAATTTTCGCAGAAACGTCGAGGAGAACACCGTTCGGCGAGAGAAAGATTACCTTTGAAAAGACGTTTCACGCGTTTGGAAAACGTTTCACCCGGTATACCGGCGGCAGACGCGGTGAAAAAGGTTGTCGCGGGCTGTAGAAGAGAGCAGCAACGTGTCTGAATGTTTCGCCGACGACTGTGTGTCTCTGGGAAAGTGGAAACGATATCTTTCCACAGTCGGCGTCGCCTAATGACGTTCGAGCGGT
Organism: Habropoda laboriosa; assembly: GCF_001263275.1. Lineage (NCBI taxonomy): Eukaryota > Metazoa > Arthropoda > Insecta > Hymenoptera > Apidae > Habropoda > Habropoda laboriosa. The sequence goes on along the minus strand of NW_017100187.1, from coordinate 531,485 downwards.
CGTGGAACGTGATACCGGTCCGTGGCGGATGCGTCGCGATGAAAAATTGGATGATGGCTTTTCCCTTTCCTCCCCCTCTGTGCTTGCTTGGTAGCCTGAAGCGTGCACAGAGCAGAGACCGCCGTCGTCGTCGTTGTCTACACGCTCGTGTCGGCGTCGTTCACGGAAATGCTACAGCGAAAAAGCCTTTTCTCTTTCACGATGTCGAGCTGCGGCGGAGGGCGTGTGCGAGTATGAGAAAGAACGAGCCGACTACAGTGGAATTCACGAGTGATTTTCAGGAAGAGGGACGACGCGCCGCAGACGTGAAAAACTGCCGGGCTGGTGGATCTCCGTTGTGGTTGTGTAAAACCGGCTCATATTTTATGGGCCATCCCACATTTTGTCGATGCTCTGCCCGCGCGCGTATTGAAGTAACACCCTGTTCTGAATTCGTAATTTTCTACTTTCCTCTTTACAAGCCAATTTGCCCTGGGGGTTTTAGGTTTTCTAGGGATATTTCTTTCACGAGAGAACTTCACACCCGTCGAAAATTTCCTGCTTTTCGCCCCTCCAACCCCTTTTTCCATTCTTACCTCGCCATGTACTCTGCGCACGTTGGACATATTCTTGTACGCACGAAACTTGGCTCGCGATTTCTTTGAGACGAATTCAAGAAAGAGAGCTTGTAATCGTAGAGAGAATTAGGAGGAAAATTGTCGAAGAACGACCGTTGCTTAGTTACCACTGAAACGGTAAACGGCTCACGCTTAGATACACAATCGGAAAAGAATTCACAGGTTGAGGTGTTGAGTTGTCGCGAGAGCAGTTGGAGAATTCGTAAACGTTCGACGAAGCGTCGTTGATTTATCGCTCGAAACAACGAGCTTTGCGATTTATCCGCAAAAGTTCAACGCTCTCGATCGCGAATGGATCTCGCGACGCGTTTAACGCGATATTTACGCGTCAAGATTACTTACGGAAATTTTCGCAGGCTGTATTCGACAAAGTATACTGCAACACGTCTGGCGTGTATTCCGCGCGGTTGAATAATAAATCAAAGTGAAGTGGTCCGTATCTGCTCGCTACGTCTCACCCGGGCTCCTCCGCGCTCCACACCTCTGTCCGTCTAAATATTGTATTCACGCGGCGTTCTCGTCGGCGTTGCAAACTAATACACACACACACACACACAGGCGTGTGCAGTACCGTAGTTTATAATAATTCAAGTGAGCGTTAATCCTATATTCCGGGCGAGCACGCGCAAAAGACAAACCCCCCTTGGGCGGATTAACTTAATACGTTCTATACCCTGTTATATTAACGTTCCACGTGATATAATGCGAATGATTAATACCGGTTGCTCCGTCTAGCGACCCTGCGAGCCATATTTCACCCATATTCCTCCACCGTAAATTCCAACCGTGAAATACTTTTTAACCTGCGTGTGATTGGTCGTTTCGCTGGGAGCGCCCTGACGTCCAGGAGGAAATATATTTTCAATCCGTTCCCGCGAACACCTTCGATATTAATATCCCCCGATTCGGCTACTCGCCAAAATTCCATGTTTTATACCGTCGACCATCGATAAGAGTAGAATCCGAACATGGTTCAGCCGTGTACTGTAACATCATGGTGTTGTACGAGATAACCTGTGCCGTGTTCCAGCGGGGCTTCATGACGCTTCGCTGAAGATTATCGCGATTATCGCGGGATTCTAATGTCTGGCTGGTACGAGTTGTTTATTAATTTCAACGACGATAATTTCCTTCGAGATTCATTTCAACGCGATCTTTCGTCCAATTTAATTAATCTCCATGTTCAACTTTAACCCTTTCAACTCCTTTGCCGAGTGTCGACGTTAATTTTATTCACAGGTGCTCCCATTACACGTATATGTCCCTTTTTTGTCACAAAAAAGTCCGGCATACGCTTAAACCTGATGCGGAGTTATTGGAGCGAAAATGAAAAAAGAATTCAGAGTGCAAAAGGGTTAAGCTTAAGTAGAGTACGGTAAAGGTACAAATACGAGACTGAAGCGAAGGAAGAGAAATGGACCGAGAACGTAAGCTCGCAAGGGCAACAGAGGCAGATGAACACGCGAACAGATGGTTTTCAATTAAGCAGCAACGAGCACGCTGCGTGTTCTCGTGTCGATGAATTTTTATCGCCGCACTCCGGCGGCGCGTGTGAATTTCAACTAATTACCGCATTACAGGATCGCGGAACAGGGGGGGGCAGGAAAAATGGGGAAAAAAGCAAACATAGACAAACAGACAGAGAGGAAGGAGGGGGAATGGAAAGGGGCGGTAAATCCATTTACGTGCCGGCCGTTTATTCTCATCGAGGGATTAAACGGCAAATTGGTCTTGGCTCGCGCCAATTACCCCCGATCGCCGCGGAAACATTGTTTTTAAAGTTGCACGAACATCGGGGCGGTGCAAGAGATCGAAACGAATTAATTTTCCATGCCTCCTTCAAGGCAAATCGCGGGAGGCCGTTAAGGTTCGCCGCTCGCTGCCCAACGGGAGAAAGTTAATTAAGAAAAGGAGACTACGCGCTGTTTCTCGCTTGTTTCCCCGAATTAAGCTACAGGTCGCGCGAGAAACGGATACAAGCGGATAAAAAAGATCATCTTCTCTCTCTCTCTCTCTCTCTGTGAATTCCCTTAACACGGATTTTCGTTTGGGCAATCTCTGGACGATCGTATGCTTCGAATCGTTCCTCCGGGTTTCAGATGCGTTTCCGCGACTAATTTCGACGGGGGCAATTAATTTCTTCCCTTGAACGCGTAGCTTGGAAAACGGAAACGTGAATGCTGCGGATTTTCCTCGTTTTTTCTTCCCCTCTCTCTCTCTCGTTTCGACCGATGTAACATCAAGGCAAACGTGTTTCTCGCGGGAAAAAAGAGTGTGAGAGAGAGAGAGTACGAGTGAACGAGAGAAAGAGATAGAAAGTTTTTTTGAATTAAAACCATGGGAAAAGTTCTGGCAGAGTAATTAATTTTTTATAATCCCGTGCTATATAGGCGGTTCCTCTGTTGTTCCTTTGTACATACGTTGCCAGCCGGAAAAATTATCCGGTCCGAGCGGAACGAGGAATGGATTAGAAGGATAGAAGCGCGGAACGGCCGTATTTCAGGAAATATCGCGCCGATGAAAAGGTCGTACGTATTCTACCGACTGCACAGACGTGCCTGCCGCGTACATAACTGTATGAATTCTCCTGTCCGTGAAAGTAGCGTATTTACGAGCACTTTATATCTATGGAAATGCGCGGCGAAAATCTACACAAGTGTCGTATTTATGGGGGGGTCGACGTGTGCACGTGCCACCTATAGAAGCTTTACATCTGTCGAATTACATGTACACCTACACACACGGACACAGGTGCATCCAGGAAATGCGAAGTTGCTCGCGTGATCTAAAGTGGCGTTAGAAAATTGAAAAATTGTTTATATATTTCCGAATAAAGCTTGGCTATTTTTCACGATAACACCGATCGATGGAATCGTCTCACTTGATACGAGCAAATATCGTCGAATTGCAGAGAAGGAGAAAGATCATTTTTCCATGCGAGAGAGAGAGCAAACAAAACTTCGACAGAGATTTTTTTTTAATTTTCGTCAACCTTCTGCATTTTTCTTCAATAGGAACAGCGATAAAAATCACGAGTGTGTTGGCCGATAAAACAATTCACTCGCGACACATGCTCGCCGCTGCGAGGGAAAAGAAATCGCAGAGAAACCCCGGTTCCGGCATTATTCCGAAAAAATGAACCTCCCTCGAGCGAATGACACAAACGAGCCTAGCCTGAGTAATCGTAAAAAAAAGTAACCGGATAAAGGGCCTTCGTGGCTTATCTTCCAACGTGGAAGGAGTTTTTTTTCTCCCATCCACCTTTTCACTTTTTACCACCGATGTAAAGCCGGGGCGAGCGACGCTCGAGCACCGGAATCTCCCTGAACTTTCCATTTCGTTCGTAGAAAACCGGAGACGCTTGCTGCCTGTGGCGTTACACGGTTTTACTGTCGTCCTGCCTCTCCCGAGGATTTTACTGGCCCTGTCGCTCGCGAGATTTACATTATACACGGCTCGTGCAACCCTTCCCCCCACCCTCGTTCCGCCACCCTTTGCCGACCGATTAAGCGGCACATGTAACGCTCCGTTGTGCGTAAAGTCCGAGGAAGGTAATGAAAACGCTGGTTATACCGGCGTAGATAAAGAGTCAAAGGTCCCAAGGGACACTTTGTTGGATAATTAACTACCGAACTTCACCTCGTCGAATATTTCCCTCGAACCCTATTCGTCAAAACTGTCCCCTTCCTGTCGTTCCTGCCGTTCGAATTTTTCGGAGGAAACGCACTCGCGTGATAAATACCACTCCCCCGAATTTTTAAGGAAGAATATTGACTTTTCGAGTTCCAACGGGAGACCATTCTTACTCGAAATAGAAGTAAAAGCGGTCACACGAAACTCAGGCTGCGGAAAAGTTCGTGCTTTCCCGACTAAGAGAAAATTTGAGCCTGATTCTACAAGGGTCCATTGTAGATTCGCACGGAAGCCAGAAGTTCGACGATTAATTCAAACTGCGAGCAGACTTTCTACCGTCTAGCAAAATCATCGCGTGAAATTTCGATGGTAACGAAGTAGATGCTCCCAGAGATGCTCGGTGCCCTCTCGAATTAGGGGCATATGAAATTAAGCGGTGCGCTAAAAGCACTCGGTGCTGTTCTAATTGAAGAACAGAGCGTAGATCCGTAGGTAGAAATAAGATGCGAGTCGAGAGGTGATTAAGACGTGAAGCAACCGTTGGGACTTCGGTCAAGACTTAAATACACGTTATATCGCCTCTACGCTTCGAACTTGAACTCCTGGGAAGTTTCTGTTAAAGCCTGACGTGGTGTCGATACTGTTATTTATTAAAGCGTGTCGCGAAAACCAGGTCTCCACGGTTCCATGGTCGCATAAAGCCGGGGAATTGGGAGGGAAGGGCGCGACGTTAACGGAGGAAATGGAAGTTTTCTGGCGGAGATAAATTCGCCGCTATCTTAACGACATCTCGGCCCGATCAAGAAACTCGCTCGTTACGAATTAAAGGCACGATCGGGACTTTTAATAGATTCGACCGTTCGCTCCGCCCCCTTAAAATAATTACCACAGTGGGAAGATTGAAACGGGAATCGCCTTGGGGGAAATTAATTGGCCAAATTGTCGGTAGAATAGGAACGAACGGGGGAAAAAGTTATTCTTTTTAATTGCACACCGATACGAGAGCGAAATTACCACGGCCTGCAATTTAACCCTTTACGTCCCAAATTATTATTCCCCCCCTGTCGATTAAAATCGCAACTACATTTAGACAGTTTCTCCTTTTTCTTCGCATCTACGTACATACACCGACGTAATGATGGCGAAACTAAGAAACAAGTGGTATACATGTATATATCGAGACAATAAAGCGGTCGGAAACGGTTAAACGAAGTAATTAAGTAAACGGAGGGAGTATAGTTGAAGTTGCGAAAGTTGGGTGAATTTTATCTGAGGTTAAGACGACAAACTGAGGCAATATAGTTCGCTACCCTTTTGTTTGAATAAATCTACCCTCATATTCCACGCAGAGGTAAATGTTTCGAGCAGAAACAATTAAGTACCTACCGCTCCAACTTTATAATCGACTCGGAACACGTTGCATCGATTTTCCTTCTCGTTCGCGGAAACGGTTAAGACCGTGAGAAAAACGAGTTGCAGCGGGAAAGGCTAAAATTGAATATAAGACGAGGCAAACAGCCGGTGTTGCTCGTAAATAACACAGCGGGAACTGGCCTTCTTTTCCGACAGTTTCGCGTGAAATTTCTCTCAAACGGATGTAACGCGGAAGTAGTCGCGTGGTTGGGCGACAACCTCGTGAAAACCTCCTCTCTCGTGTCTCGTGTAACGCTTTAATAACGAAATTCCATCCGGTCGATTTGAAGCTATCGTTGTTGTACGCGCGGCCAGGCAAGCTTGCTCGGTTATAAAAATAACGTTTAGCCAGGGAAGTATAGCGACGCTGTTCTGTACACGGGGAACACAAGTCGTGAGAAGCATTTTAGAATTGAGTTACTCCGGCCATTGCGGCGCAATGAAGCATCCCGCGGAGCGAATTTGCCCCGAGCTTGCGCCAGCTTTGCCACGCTTTTGCCCGATTCCCGTCGTTTCGTAGGTTGCAGAAAAGGGCCCCTGCAACCGTGATACCAGATCAATTCCTCCACGACCGGTTTTCGCGTTGTCGAGAGATTTTCCGGCCGTTGAATGCGAGTTAGCAAAAACCAGGGGCCTCGTAAATTTCTCTTCTCTCGCCTGCTGGTAAAAAGGACGGAACGAAGGAAAAAGATCTTCGTCCAGCGTAGCCAATCTTTTCTCTTTCACAAAATAGAAGCATTTTTTTGTCGGGTATTTAACAGAACGGTAAAAGTGGATAGAACACGCGTCTGTCCACGAACAGACTGTAACTACTGTGCGCGAGGCGAAAGATACACGGAGGAGGCAAGAGGATGATCGCGTTTCCTCGAATTGACCGATATTAAGAGCATTGTTTGCTCGAAACTAGAGGGACTTAGATTTAATTGAGACGGACATTTCAATATTTACCTCGATTCGGAGGAGGTGAAATTCCGGCAAAATTTCCATCGTATCGATTCGTACGTTCGCAACTCGGATTTCACCCTCTGACAAGATTGACAGCCTATAGATTGAGATTTGATCGATGACCTTCAGGGATAGTAATAACTGCACCGGCCAATGTTTGCCCATGGGAGTTCTAGGATGGCGCTAGTTATAGGTTGCTCGGTAGTAGAACCGCGGGTGGGAACAGAAAGAGCAACCTAATTCCCGGGCCGAGCCACAGTTCGCTCTCCGAGCAGGAGAATAAAAAGTTCTTTTAATCCACGGAGGTCTGGAACGGGGGGTGGAACAGAGGGAGGGGGAAGAAGAACAAAGAACGTCCTCTATTATGAATGAGGAAAAACCGAAGATCGTCGGTGGAACACGGTGTAAGCGGTATTGATTGCGCGAAATTAAATTTCATCGGGATGAAACGTCCCCTCCTTTCCTTTCGTCGTTACCTGTATTTTATCGTGCCGTGGCTGGACGCGGCGAAGAATTCCAGACTCGTGTCGAGATCGGGGAATAAATCACGGCGGAAAGTACGGAGAGGAAAATCTAAATCCGAGCCACGCGTGTGATCAGATCACCAGGTGTGATTTATTAAAAGACACCCCTGTCTTTCTCTTCCTCTCTCTCTCTCTCTCTTCCATTATTTCTACTATTGCCGGACCACCGTCCCGTAAACTATTAAGCACATGGTGTTCCCCTAATCTAAACCACCATAAAACGCGAACGATCTAATTCCGGTAGAGGTCCAGCCCCGGTTTTATTGCGAGACACCGTCGTAAAAGTTTACGTTTCAACAGGGGACGGCCAACTTCCCTTTTAGCGGTTTCGATCGTGCTTCCTTGGCCGTGTTTAATTACGTCGATTAAAGGGGGTGATATTCAACTGGACCAACGGGGATCGTTTTCTTCATTCTCATAACGATAGAAAGCTTCAAGCGGGAAGAATAGCTCGTGAAAATTTCAGATAGTTATCTGGAGTATTAACGGAGCTCTATAGTTTCCAATGGAACTAGACCGTGTAAGGACTTGACTCGAGGATCCTTCAAGATGCTGAACTAATCGGTGTATTTGCTTGAAATTTCGGGAGAGTATCCTTGAAACTGTTAAGCAACTTCTGGTAGATTCGTTTTTGACAATTTTAATCCCAGAAAGTGGTACTAACGCCGATATCTGTCACAGTAGAACTTCCTCAGCGGTGACTCATTCCTGAAGGAAGAACGTGTTCCGCGACAAATTCACCCTCTTGGTCCTCGCACCGAACGAGACGGTAGATCAAACCTTACCTATCCAGCAGAAAGGGTTTAGCAACGTTCGTCGAAAGCCTGATAGGACGCGGAGGCTGGCAGTGATAGGTCAACCGACCCGTAGAATTGAACCTTGATCTACGCCCCGAAGAACTGGTACACATGGCTGGCTTGGAACTGGGATATATCCATCGATTGACATGTCCAACGGTCGAGTGGATCAGTTTACCCGCGGACGATTCTCGTGGACGACATGTTCGACTAGGATTTAAACCGACTGGGATTGATCCTGCACTCTGGACACGGTTAAACTCGATCCTACCCTATCGTCTAGGTATAGCCATGCTCGCATTTGCTTTTCCAATTAATTGCCCCTCTATCCCTCTCTCTCTCTCTCTCACTCGCTATTTCTGTCTCTCTCTTTCCGTGTCTGTCTATGGCTTGTTAAAAGCACAGCATCCAATCGAGGTCCGCGTAGTGTAAAGGGAACGTGAACATAACCAATGGTGAAAAGAGGGGTTGGAGGGCAATAGATACGAGTTGGAATCTAAGAAATACGAGGCTACTTCACGGTATAATGGCCATTACCATTCGTCATTCACCAAAAGAGATTAAAGTTGGCTCCTTGGTTCAGGGGCAACCGATCGAACGATAAAGCTGCGCGATATTCGAGAGCTCGTGAATTTCTTGGCCGACGTTCGCCTGGCCTGGATACGGTCGAAATAATCGTGTTACTTCGGCCGTGATCTACCCGGAGAATTCACCTGGAAATTCTGACTATCGATTCGCGCCCGATATAATCCCTCCGCCTACGCCATACAACGTCGAACCGCCACTTTGCCTACCGCACGGGAAACCGAGAGAGGGCGAGAGAGAGAGAGAGAGAGAGATGCTGTGCGCCTGACAATTGTTAACAGAAATGTATTGAAAGGATCAGCCTTATCGAGCTGCTGATTGACGTTTTGTATCAAAGAACAGATCCATCCCCTCCATACGTACTCTTGTCTCTCGTACCTCGTGGTAGCAACGTTTCAAACAGCATATTCATCGATCTGTATTCCATTGATTAAGTGGAACAGCCCGGCTGTCGGAGTGTGTTCCTACTGACCGAATCCGAGCAGTGGGGTTTTAATCGATAGGATTATTCTCTTCCACGTTTGAACTCGCAATCTCGCCTACGATATCCGTTATACCATTCAACGAAACTCCGCGAATTTTTCCAATACGGACAATAATAATTAGAAACGCGATACGCGTTTCTGATAACGAGCTCTATTCGTACTAATTCGAAGCTCGGGGCTATTAGAAGAGTAATTTAAAGGGGAGCGTATCGTACGATCTTGGCAAAATTTCTGGTAAGCATCGGTACGATTTAAATTCCCAGGGACTTGGAGAAGTCGCTCTTTTTTTCGATAGAGAGAGAGAGAGAGATAGAGGATCGAGAATGCGTTTCTATGTTTTCCACGAGATCCCAGGGGATCCAATTTCCTTCCTGGATCCGAAAAGTTTCTTCGGATGATACGTTAAAGGGGATGAAACGCGAAAGAAAACGATACGGATAATCAGAGGGTGGAATATCTGTAGACAGGCTGAGGGCTACAAGAGTTCGAAGAGAGAGGCCTGGTCCTTGTGGTGGTCGTGTTCCACGAGGATTTAAACTAGAGACGTACCCCTTCCTATAACCATCTCTCTCTCTCTCTCTCTCTCTCTCTCTTTGCTCGTAATTCCTGATCCGGATTTGAATTCTGCCGTAGTATCTGTCGAGCTGCGCGAGGTTTCTCTGCTGAAAGACGACCACGTCTCTCCCTCTCGTCTTCCTTCTACAGTCAGCCATTTTCATTCGTACAAGACGATAAATCCTTCGATCAACCCGGCGCAAATTGAAATTCCGATATCTCGCTTGGAACAACGGCTCTAGCAAAGGGGACAATGTTTCCTTCCTACCCTGTCAATCTTCCCAAATTCCCCTAGATAGACCTGTCTCTCCCTCCTTTTCTTCTCTACTCTAATAATTCTTTCATTTTTTCTTTTTTTCTTCACCAATCAACCAGACCGAGTAAGAGAGGTGGTTGTACACCGTAGCCGATAGAAGCTCGCGATAGGTCGTGTATCGCCGGCGTGATAAGAGTAATTTATCGGTCGTGTCACGATAATCCTTTGATACACGACGTCCTCTCCTTTTTACTCTCGCGCGCGATCTCTGTCTCTCTTCAAGCGCTGGGTATCGACAAATTACGGATTCCCGGTTTCGCGAAATTCACGATTCACGAATTGGTCAACGGAGAAAGAGGGGAGAGCTGGTATCTCTCTCTTTCTCTCTCTCTCTGACCGATCGCGATTCGATTCACGTACCGTTCGAAAACAGAGATTATAACACACACATGTTATCCTATGATAACGTAACGTCACAGCCCTGTTTCTCCTCTCGTTGCAGAGATGTGAGGAATGATCACGTGGGTGATGGTCGGGCTTCTCCTGGCTGCGGAAACTTGCGGCAGAAACGTCCTCTCCGGAAACGGAAACGGAAAGGAGGAGACGAAGCAGAAGGACGGTCTGAAGGGAGTCACCACCGCCGAAGAGGAAGACATCTACCGTGGGTATCGATGCTGAAAGAGCAGAGAGAGAGAACGAAGAAGCCGGGGTAAGGGCGGAGAAGAGGGGGAGGCAAACAGATCTATGATTTGCTCGAGTAACTCGAGCTTATCCAGCCCTCTCGAATCCTGCAATCGAGCTCCACTAATCCTCCATCCTGGCTTTCTACCGCTTACAGATCTCGCTGGCCACTTTACCATCCTGCCACCTCTCCCACCCTCCCTCCTTCCATTACCACAAATCATTCTACGATCTACACACCTCGTCTGTAACATATTGTTCGGTAGTGTCCCGGAATGGTTCTTTGATTTTCGAGTCACAAATTGGGATTTTTGGGTAGATAGAGTTTGGATTTTCTTGTTTACCTTTGGAACTTTTCCAAATGGAATTCGTTAAAGTTGAGTTAGAATTTTTTTCCGCGACGAAGCAGCCACCCTTATTTTCTACCCGCCATAATACTCGCTCCGACTTTCCCAGCTTTTGACGGTGAAGAGTTCATTAAAAGGACGCAATTTTCAAACGATTCCGGAGACAAAGGAAAATTCAGAGGCTGATCCGGAAGCAATTTCTAAAAGTGCCTACAAAGACTCGGGTAGCTCTATACGCGGGCTGCTACAGGGGACAATTTTAATTCTGAATTATCTATTCAGTCGGAGGATTTTTTTCATCGAAGAACGTCTCTCAGTATTTCAGATTATGCTCTCTGAAAAGCAGCGAACTTACATGTATATTTATCGCTTCTTTCAACATTCTACCATTGGCAATTTAAGTAAAACCGCGAAGAGACAAGCGGTTGCTTCGTAATTCGTATATCGTTGCCTCGAAGAAAAGTTCGGGCCAATAGACAGTGAAACACTTCTAACCGAAGCTCTCAGCCGTTCTACCGAGTATCCGTGGTAAAAAGTATTAATTACTACGCCAGACTGAGGGAGTAGTACAGCGTGTATTTGGAGGGAAACGCTTTTGTCGGTTTGGCGATCCGTCGACGGGCGTTATGAGAGTTCCATTCGACGGGGCACAATCCATTTTCCGCGGCGTTAAGTGTACTATATACCGTACCGCGCCGTGAAGGCGGAATTCTATCGAACGAACGCCTAAGCGTGTTTAATTGTTGCAGTCTCTCCGCCCTTTGTCTCGTGCTTGAGCCCCTGTGCAACGCTATTACTCACTCCAAAACCGACCCGTTCTGTTGTTCCAGGTCTAACGTGCTACACTTGCGTCAACGTCAGCGATAACCAGGTATCGACGAGTCCATTAAACGCTCTCTCTCTCTCTTAAGTGTCTGCGTGTGTGTGTGTGTGTGTCCGGTCGGAATATCGTTTAGCCCCGAGGAGATCGTTTCTCTCCATCGATCTTTACTTATTTTCAAACTCCAACTTCCTTACTCCAATCTCGTACCTTCCCTCTCTCTCATTTTAGTTACTTCTCCGGTTGAAGTCGTCGCAAAGAAATTGCCAATATCGGTCCAGTCGACGATTCCCCGGCGAAACGGGAGAGAGAGGGACAGAGTGATTTTCGTCGCCTTGGATCAATTCTAAGCACGTCTGAATGGGAGTTCCGCTGACGGAAAATCGGTCATTTCTCGACGGTCACCGCGACTTCCGGCCAGTATCTATTTCTTCTTTTCTCTCTCTCTCTCTCTTTCTGTGTTTAAGTTCGATAGCGTAAGAGTGGCCGCAATGAACCGCTTCCTCTACGACCTTTCACCCCCGTTTTCAAAACTACTGGCAAAGTTCCAACCGATCGATGGAGTCCGGAGTGAATTATGCTTGGATGAAAGAAAACAACGATGCTCGATGTCGATTTTTGGCTAATATCGGTGTCTCTCTTTGCGTATCTGTTCACAGATGTGCAACGAATGGGCGATAGATACACCGTGTCCGGCAGGCGGCCGAGACTTCTGCAGATCGCTGCACATTTTGGACAGCCGGGGGAATAGCGTCTTGGCAAGCAAATTTCTTCTTTTTTTTTTTTCTTCGCCACACTTGACCCCTCCTTCTGTACCCTGAGAATCTCGAGACGGGGAGAGGGGCCGCGATTAACTCGACGGCTGCCAAGAAATATTCGAATTGCGGTTGGAACGTGAACTACTGTTCCAAATGGAAACGAGTTTGCATAATTGATTGCGATAGTACGTCGAAAATAGAGAAACGAAGGAACGAGGCGAATTGTTCCTTCGTTGATAATGTTACGCTGTTACAATAGACTGCTTGATTACACGTTGTATCGTTTATTAAGATTGGGCAGCGGCGGTATTCGAAGTAAGTGAATTTTGGGAATCGAATTCGGGGATTGAACATCTTGCAGGGTTTGAGGAAATTTTAAGTATTGGATTGGGAGATTTCGACAGAGGCGGAAATTTAGAGTTGTTCTTCTTGGGAAATTTATATTTTTAATGCCAATCATTTCTATCGAGCAGCTAAGATTTCTTTGAAGTATCTGATTGGGAGATTTCAATATCAAAGGAAATAATTTGCGGAAATTTAGGAATAGAAATTTAAAAGTGAAAAATTTACCTTTTTTCCCGGTAATGCCGCTAATTTCAATTGAGTATCTAAGATTTCGGTAAATTTGGAGCGTCCGATTTGGAGATTTCAATAGCAGCGAAAATCATTTCTGTAAATTTAGAATTGGAAGTTCAAAAATGATTTCCTGAAAAATTCATACTTTTTCCCAGTAATTTCCCACTAATTTCAATTAAACATCTAAAATTTCTTTGAAGTATCTCATCAAAAAATTTCAAGAGCAGCGAAAATATAGAAATGTAAATTTCAAACTGTTTTTCCCGACAAATTTCCATTTTTCCCCGGTAATGCTGGCATCGGTGCATCGAGGATGCTACGATAAAAATCATACACGTCGGACGTTTATCGGCGGACCGTTGTTACACGCACGACCGATGAAAATCAATCGGGAATTTTATCGCGTTCCCCTCTAATAGCTCGTCCCATGCATTAAATGCGTTATCGATTCCGTGTGTTTGTTAATGGACAAACTTGCGGAAGAGAGTATTCACAGCGGAAGAGTGACGGTGCAGACCTCACTTAAGAGCACCACCGACTAAGCACTTTCCGGAACTCTTTCAATTATGAACATCCGAATTAATTAGAGCCTATCCGTTCTATTCGCGAGCCGTTTTCCTCGTTGATCGGTTAATTAATGCTTAGATACGCGCTCGTGGGAAGATACGCAGATGACGCGGAATAAAACGCTCTCTGCGGGATGTGCAAATCAGCGAAAACACCGGACACGCTCCCATGAATCTTTAGAAAAAAATATTCTCCTAACTCTGTATCCCGCGTTTAACCCTTTTTACTCGACGTGTCGAGTATTAAAATTGAGTATAAAGTATCAAATTATTAAAGTCGAATCCTGTATATTCTCCACAAGTGTCAGACCGCAAGGAAGCTAAAACTGACACTCGTAGAGTCAGGGACTACGTTTTCGAGCCTCGCGCCCGCCTCTGTAGTTTGCCGAATTTGACACTCGTAGAGTCAGGGACTACGTTTTCGAGCCTCGCGCCCGCCTTTGTAGTTTGCCGAATTTAGACAAGGCCAGCGAATAAAAGATAAGCATGAAACGTGAGTCGGAGCAACCAAGCGATTTAGATATCAACTTTTTTAATTTTACGTTTTTTTATCCCGAAATTTTTCTTAACATATTGCTGAGATTTTTCTGATGAATATGACATAAAACACGACATAATTTGAACAACATTTACTTATTAACACGTTCACTGTCGCGCCAGATTTACAGGTTGCTGTCAGGCGGCCACAAGAAAATACATTTTAAGCATAGGATTATAGTATTATGCTTTATAATTTTGTTTTTCAATTGAAAATAATGTCTAGCTAGCTATGACATTCAAAATTGTTAGTTGACAACATTTATTTTATTTTAATTATTCTAAACATTTGAGGCACTCCACTCACTGATGACCACCATGGCTTTTTCGATTCTAGAATATAAGAAAATTTGAATAAAATACGCGACGAGAATTGGGGAAAAGCATAAGTTAAACGTGTAAAAATATTTAATAATAAACGAAC
>NW_017100187.1:491047-515444 GCF_001263275.1 Habropoda laboriosa | reverse complement strand
GAATTCGCGTTTTTTCTTTTGATTCTTTCAATTTTTCAATTGCATTACGCATTATTGCAATAATTTCTATCGTTACATTTGTATGTATTCAACGTTTGTTTGTTTTAGTGTCGTGAAATGAATTATATTACACATTTTCTCTATTCACACTGAATTTAAAGATTATAACGATTAAAAATCAAGTTGACCTGTGGTCATTTATCAAGAATAATCATAATAAAGCTGAAATTATTGTGTTAAATAATTTTTTTAATACGAATTAGGAATTTATTCAACGTTTGCTTGTTAGAATAGAACGATAAATTTAGTGTAAATATAGAAAACGTATAATATAATTTATTTCATGGTATTGTAACAAGCAAACGTTGAATAAATTCCTAATTCGTATTAAAAAAATTATTTAACACAATAATTTCAGCTTTATTATGATTATTCTTGATAAATGACCACAGGTCAACTTGATTTTTAATCGTTATAATCTTTAAATTCAGTGTGAATAGAGAAAATGTGTAATATAATTTATTTCATGGTATTGTAACAAGCAAACGTTGAATACATTTTTCATTCGTGTAAGAAGAATTATTTAACACGATAAATTTAGCTGTACTATGGTTATTTTTAATCTACGACCACAGGTCAACCTGATTTTTAATCCCTACGAAATTAATTTAACCACGAGTAAGTAACGAGAACGCTAAAACCTATGTTTCCATTGAAGAATATTGTAAAAACGTATAAATTGTTATATGCAATGTTATAACAAATTGTCGGAAGTATAAATTTTTAATAAAATTGTGAAAATTGATAAATTATACCGTGTTACGATATCGGAAATCTCCCGCGAAAATCTCCCGCGAAAATTTCCCGCCTGACCTAACCGACGATTTTGCTAATGACTTTGGGGAGAGGGTACCGCAGGTATATAAGGACCCGCCGATGTCCCGCGAAATCATTTACCCTTTATACTGGGCCCTAGACACTTCGCGGCGTATTTTGACCTGAAGGTTCTGAGATGTGAATAGAGTGGTCGGGGGCTACTAGCTAGTCTATGTCCACCCTGTACACACTCAGCCTTCTTGTAACACTTGTATACATTAGAATCAATTAGAATTTCTATTACTAATTATTAAACAAATTTTAACAATTACCGGCACTCGCTAGGCACGTAATATCAGACTTTAAATACTCGACTTCGAACTTCGGTTTAGTCATAATTCTATTAATGTTATAATAACGTATAATTTATTAATTTTCACAATTTTATTATTAATTTATACTTCCAAAAATTTGTTAAAACATTACATATTATTATTTATACATTTTTGCAAGTTTCTTTGACAAATAAGTACGTTTCAACGATCTTATTACTTTCTCGTTGTGAAATCAAGTTCGGAGGATTAAAAATCAGGTTGACCCTTGGTCGTAAATTTAAAATAGCCATAGTGAAGGTGAAATTATTATTTTAAATAAATGTTTCTATACGAATTAAGAATCTATTCAACGTTTGTTTGTTGCAATACCGTGAAATAAATTGTATTATATATTTTCTCAGTTTAGACTGAATTTAAAGTTCGTAAGGATTAGAAATCAGGTTGACCTGTGGTCGTAGATTAAAAATAGCCATAGTGAAGGTAAAATTATTACGTTAAATAATTGTTTTTATACGAATTAAATATTGATTCAACGTTTATTTGTTGCAATACCGTGAAATAAATTGTATTATATATTTTTTCTGTTTACACTAAATTTAAAGTTCTGTTTACATGTTATAACAATTAGAATGTAGACGTTTTGCCGTTTCACGGTTTTTCCTCTGTTAATTATGTGTTTATAAATCATTTCAAACTAAAGCAGCACCATGCCCACCCTTAATTAAACCGTCTCAGTAGTTTACCGTAATTAATAATCTATTTTCGGAATTTATACGAGAATTTTTGAATTTTAGTAAATACTAGAGTCAGTGCATCGCGTATTGAAATAATAGCTTATACAGATAATCTTTTGAAATTACTCTTAATTAGGGAAAATCTTGAATCTTGTATGGAAGATGAAGATTTTCAGGAAATATTTATTTTTCAACAATGAATTTTTGTTTTATCGATTAATAACGTACGAAATGATTTTTGGAAAATTTTCTTCGTTTGAACGTTCGTTTAAGGTTCGACTATGATTATCAAATCTCTCGAAACACCGTAGAATGTTCAATTTTAAAAGTAACTTCTTCAATTTTTGGATAATCTGGGTAACGTGTTAGTGTTGACGATACACTTTCGAGTATAGACGTTAAAGTTTATTGAGTGCTCGGTGGCTACTAGCTAGCCTATGTCCACCCTGTACACACTCAGCCTTCTTGTAACACTTGTATACATTAGAATCAATTAGAATTTCAATAGAATAGACTGAATTACAATTCATTTTAACTATTAGCTATTAGAAATTACAATACCGTGAAATAAATTGTATTATATATTTTCTCAGTTTAGACTGAATTTAAAGTTCGTAAGGATTAGAAATCAGGTTGACCTGTGGTCGTAGATTAAAAATAGCCATAGTGAAGGTAAAATTATTACGTTAAATAATTGTTTTTATACGAATTAAATATTGATTCAACGTTTATTTGTTGCAATACCGTGAAATAAATTGTATTATATATTTTTTCTGTTTACACTAAATTTAAAGTTCTGTTTACATGTTATAACAATTAGAATGTAGACGTTTTGCCGTTTCACGGTTTTTCCTCTGTTAATTATGTGTTTATAAATCATTTCAAACTAAAGCAGCACCATGCCCACCCTTAATTAAACCGTCTCAGTAGTTTACCGTAATTAATAATCTATTTTCGGAATTTATACGAGAATTTTTGAATTTTAGTAAATACTAGAGTCAGTGCATCGCGTATTGAAATAATAGCTTCATCCCTAGTTCGTTTATTATTGAATATTTTTACGCGTTTAACTTATGCTTCTCCCCAATTCTCGTCGCGTATTTTATTCAAATTTTCTTATATTCTAGAATCGAAAAAGATACGAATTCGCGTTTTTTCTTTTGATTTTTTCAATTTTTCAATTGCATTACGCATTATTGCAATAATTTCTATCGTTACATTTCATTCTAATTGTTTAGCAGCTTTTCTGCTGCTATCGACCCTACATTTTTTTTTTTTTTACGGGGAGGTAGGCCGCCTCTATGTGATAAACAATTGGCAACCAAGCGGTGGCTCGCTAAAGCGATATATTATGAAATTAAATTAATCACTCAATAAGTTTTAACGTTAGATTGTTTCCTCGATATGGCCATGGTGGTCATCAGTGACTGGAGTGCCTCAAATGTTTAGAATAATTAAAATAAAATAAATGTTGTCAACTAAAAATTTTGAACGTCATAGCTAGCTAGACATTATTTTCAATTGAAAAACAAAATTATAAAGCATAATACTGTAATCCTATGCTTAAAATGTATTTTCTTGTGGCCGCCTGACAGCAACCTGTAAATCTGGCGCGACAGTGAACGTGTTCATAAGTAAATGTTATTTTTCTATTATGATTTGTCGTAAAGGAAACCGACTGGTGTAGCGTTACACGCTTGACTTACTGCGAGCGAGGTAACATGGGCGCAGAAATGACGCAGACCTAGGCGTAGGACCATCTATACTGTCACTTGTAGAATCCAAACTTACTGACTCTTGTAGAGAATTTACTGTATATCGTCTAAGGTTTCGTTAATTAAAAATTTCTAATCGCCACATATTTCTGTGCAAAAGTTTCTCACTCGAGCACGGAATATTTTGCCGAAGATTTCGTTAAAATATCAAGGAATATTGCCCAAGAGTTCCTTAAAAAATCAGAGAATATTGCCCTAGATTTCGTTAAAAAATCAGAGAATATTGCCCAAGATTTCGTCAACGAAATTATCAAATTCCATTCCTCCTGAATTTTTCAATTTTCAAAATTTTCCATTCAAACATTCTCCCCATACTACTCGCTCCGAACTATCTCCCGGGATTAAAAGGGTTAAACAGAGACGCTAAGTCTTCCAAAAGACCGTGCGCGAAAGGAGAAAACAGGAACAAAGAGCAAAAGAAAAAAAAAACAGATACGTTCCAGAAATGTAAAAGTGGCGGAACGAGCCACAGTGAATAAAACGTAAAGCACGCTGATGGGCCGCGAAAAACCGCGTTTCCATTTACAGGTGAGCAAGAGCTGCGCGAGCAGCGCGGAATGCGGTCCAGCCTCGGTCGGTTGCATCCCGGTGGACACGCAGCAGGTGCGAAATAGCGAATTTTTCCAATTACCTGGCCTGGCGTTTCTCTCTCGTTTTTTCTTCGATTAACAAAGGAAAGGGGAAGAGGAAAGAGGCGTAAGGGGAGAAGGCCAGGTGAAATAAATTCGGTTATTTCGTTCCAGATCTGCATCAGTTGCTGCGACCTGAGCTACTGCAACATCGAGTCGCCGACAAACTCAACTAACGCGATATTCTCGCGTAAACGGAGGGCTAAGTCGAAGTCGAAACGCAAACGACCGGGTAGAAACGGCGTGGAGGGCAGCCGATTCTACGGTGGCGGTGCCCTGTGGCTTCTCGCCTCACTCTTCTATGCATATCATTGCTGAGGAAGCATCAAGCCGACGTGGAAGACGGTGAATCTAGTTAGAAGACACGAACCACCACGTGCACCAGGCAGCACCGGAATAACAACACTACCAAATTTCACCAATCTCATCTATCTCCTTAATCTCCTTAAACTTATCGATTACCCGAAGAAAAGAAAGTGATATCGCGAGCTATCTCCCACTATTCAACATATCCAACGTCTGTCGCGTGGAACGGAATTTTTGGCGGGAAAAAAAGTAAACAATCTCTCTCTCCGTCTTCTATCCCTCGACGAGTCGCGCTGGTTAAAAGTACTCGCACCTTAGCTTGCGCGTAAGCTAGAGAAATTTAGGAAACCTTCTCATCTTTCCCTTCTTCGTTAAAGCGGAACAAGGGGGACGCTAAATCGCGAGGATCCTCCGGGAGAATCCTGTGCTGTCTGAAGCGCGTGTATAGTTAAACCGGGGTCCGTTTCGACGACTCTCAGTGATGGAAAAAGGAATTGTTCTCTTCTCGTAGTGGAGTAGTTGCTATGCCTTGTTAGAAAACGAAAAGGACGAGATGGAAAACGCGAATCGATACTTAAGATTGCAGGCTTCGTCGAGTTTGTTTAATCCGAACGACATTTTCATTCTACAGAAACGTTTCTTTCCGTTCTCGTTTCTCGATCGAACGCCGATAGAACGAGGGACGGAGGAGAAAATTCGGCTCGCTTTCACTCGGACCACTTGTGAATCGGAGAGAAAGGAAAAGGGAGGAGAAACGAAACTTGATTCATCGAGAATTTCAGTAGCTGCCGGAGCCAACGATCGATCATTATCCTCGAGGCACTTGTTAAGCGAAGCCGCGAATTCCCCGTACGGCTCGCGACCATGCATTTCATCTGACAAATAAAGTAACGAGCCCCATCTCTCATCCTCTCCGTGCCGTCTTTGTGTTCGCTTTCGTTAGTGCTCCACTTGGACTTAATTTATACTCCGGTAATCGATCCGGCTCAATTGAATATTTAACCACTCTAACGATTCGACAAGGTACCGCCTTTTCTTCCGTTGAGAGAGAGAGAGGCTATCGATCTGGCTTTACTTTCGGCGGGCTCTTAATTAAAACGGGTTCCTACTAAATTTCCAGCTGTGCTATCTCCAGTTAACCTCGTCCTGTAACAATAACGTCTTTTCCCCTTCGATCGGGAAATGCTTTCTTTCTTGAACGTCGAGATGGCCGAATGTGAGTTTGGTCGGGTCGATCTCGAACGAACCGATGTTTCCTGGAGGGAGAAAACGCGAGAAGACGCGGGCCGAAACGGCGAGGCCTCGGCCTCCGTGTGCACGGTTCGGCAAATAGGTATGCAAATCACGAATTACGCGAGCCAGACGCACGCGGGATTTGAATTATCGATAAACCGGAGTTACGCGTACCTAAAAGCTGTTTACATACCTACCAGACTCGCCTACTACAGACTATTTACCGCTATTACGATTATTAACAATTATACGATATAAATAAATGAACGAATGAATACACGTGTATATGTGTGTATGTGTACGTACGCGTGGATACATGTACACGTGTACGTATAGAGATTATACATTGTTTCGGCATGAAAATGTAAGAATACTGTTGGTAATGAAATAAAGAAGACTATAATTGTCGAAGTGACTCTTGGTGGATGAATTCTTGCGAGTGAACCGTGGACTGCAACGGCGATACGCTGAAATATGCAAGATACATTGGGAATAATATTACAGATTACTGCATATTTTAATGTGTCGTGATTGCACGAATATCTGCTTGTGAATTTTAAACAACTACCATATATCCCTTGAAACGGAGTTTACGTCTTTAATTGTACTTAGCCGAGTGCTGAGGTTTTCCATTTTAAGTTTAATCCTGACTTAAAGTTACGATTCGTCTTGCTTCGCTTGAAGTTAATTATTTTCTTCGTTTGTGAATATTTATTTTTCTGTCGTTCTTGATATTGCTACACATCGTTTGACATGAACCGCGTGGTATTGTTAAGAGGTAGATTTTTGTTTTCACTTACCCGGTACGATGAGAGAGATGGAAAAAGCTGGTATCAACAGCGTGGCAATTTCGAATCTGTTGATTTTCCCGCGCATTCGCCGCCGCCATCTTGCTTTCCTGCGATATTTGAAGCTCCCGCGCTCTACATATTTTCCCACGGTTCCTCCTTCCTGCGAAGTTCTTTGAAAACCTCTCCGAGCACTTGTTTCCACTGTGATATTCCTCTGGTAATCACTGTCACACTTTTCGAGAACCGTACGCGCATACTTTCCGACTTTAAGAACAGTTAAGACGAACGATTGGTAAAAAGCACTACGAATTACCGCGCGTTCATTGAACAATTCGTCGTCGCGTGGGCCCGGCAAATATTTTAGGAGATATCTCGCGCACTTCACTTTCCCCGTCGAAAACTTCATCTCACTCGCGTTCGCGAACCCCGATGGAAACTTTTTCGTGTCAATTTGCGCGGTAATTGACGAATTTTATTAAAGATTTCGATAACATTGAACGGAGCAACGTGGATTCGGCTATTCGAAGCACCCTCCATGGCGTACGTCACGTGACCCCCTCCGCACCCAATTTGAAATGTTCTAGGCGGAGCCACAATATCCCGCGCATGCGCAATATCAAAATCTATATTAAAATGGAGGAAAAGAGTCAAGTTGTGGAACGAGATACCAAGAAGGATGAGATTCATGAAAAGGATAGGAAATCTAAAAGGTGAGCAAACATTCCGCCGATTCTTAAGAAATGCCCGTCGTGTAATTTGAGTGAGTGCGATTGGAGAGTGTTTAATTTGGTTCACCCTGCGTGGAAGCTGATGGATGACCGGCAGTTTCATAGGCATAATTCAATGTTATTTCTCCACATCCGTTATATAATTATCGATGACCACATCTCATTATTAGACAGAAATAATGGAGACTATCTCGCATCGTTAGATTGCAACATCATAACCTATATCGGCACTTGAGAATTATGTTTATGCGTTACAGTAACCTTCCAATCGTGGAACTTCGTTTAGGAACATTTAGCTTTACACGTGCCTTAACGTTACAAGAATATCATTGTGTGTTTGTTAATACTGATAAATGCTTTAAAAAAAATGTGTGCTTTAATTTTTAACACCTTCCCCCCCCTTTCCCATCCTATCCTGTCTTCTTGGTTGATGTTTTTATGTTGTCGACAGTGTGTGTGGAGTGTTTGTTTCATCGCTGTAAGTATGTAAGATAATGGAAAGAGGATACTTGTAATTTAGTTCCAAGAAGAGACATCGTAAGAAGAAGAACGAGATGGCACATGCTACCAGTGAAAACCATAATCATATAGCCTGCAGAGATGAGCACGAAATGCACAGCACGTGTAATGTGAATATTTCCATAAAAGACATACAAATGGCGATGGAGGTATTTAATATACAACAGAAGCCTGCCAAAACTCAAGAAGAGGCTATGCAAAAACCTTATCAGTTTTGGAGTACACAACCGGTACCAAAAATGGGTAAATGATTTAGCATATTCTGTTCGAGGATAATACAATTTCAAATGGATAAAGTTATGTCGATCTTCTGTAGATGAGAAGATAGTGAAAAATGAACCCATTGAACCTGATAAAACATATATAAGGGCAGAACCTTACTCGTTACCTGCAGATTTCCAATGGGATACTCTGAATCTTGACGATCCGTTAGTTTTATGTGAATTGTATACTTTATTGTCTGAGAATTACGTGGAAGATGACGATGCTATGTTTAGATTTGATTACCCACCAAGCTTTTTGAAGTGGTAAATAGTATGTCAACTAGTGAAGTTTAGAGGTTAGCTTAGCTCAGTAAGTCTTCAATAGAACATTCTTTTAGGGCGTTACAACCCCCTGGGTGGTGCAAAGAATGGCACTGTGGGGTAAGGGTCACTAAAAGCGGACGTCTAGTCGGTTTTATTTCTGCCATTCCAGCTACTCTGCGTGTTTATAATCAGTAGGTTTCAAATTTTCATCGAGCATTTGTCTCCCATTAGCTAATAACATGCAAAATTTTAGTACTCAAAAAATGGTGGAAATTAATTTCCTCTGTGTGCACAAGAAATTAAGGTCAAAAAGGGTTGCTCCAGTGCTAATACGTGAAATAACCAGGAGAGTTAATCTTCAAGGTATATTTCAGGCTGTGTACACCGCTGGTGTAGTATTACCAAAACCAATAGCTACTTGCAGGTGTGTACATTCGTCGATATTTCGATATATTTATCATTCTTTAACTCTACGATCAATTTCCTTAGGTATTGGCATCGTTCCCTAAATCCAAAGAAACTAATTGAAATAAAGTTCTCTCATTTATCTCGTAACATGACTATGCAGAGAACTTTAAAATTGTACAAACTGCCAGAGAATACAAAAGTACCAGGGTTTAGGAAACTGGTAGAAGCAGACATACCACAGGCTCATAAAATATTGACAGATGTAATAATCGTCGTATCGGTACAATATAGGCAGTGTTTTCATACAATACTAAGGTGATTTGTGTTTCAGTATTTGGAGAAATTCGATTTGGCACCGATCTTCTCGATCGAGGAATTCCGACATTGGTTTCTCCCGCAGAATGGGATTATTAATAGTTTCGTAGTTGAAAACGACGGTAAAATTACCGACATGGTTAGCTATTATACATTGCCAAGCTCTATAATGCATCATCAAACACACAAGACACTTATGGCAGCGTACAGTTTCTACAACGTGTCCACGGTGACTCCTTGGCTGGAACTTATGACTGACGCACTGATTTCAGCACGGAATGTAAGTTTCACGGTTTGTACATCAGCGATAAAAATTCAACGAAACATCATGCACGTGGTCTGTTTCAGCTTGACTTCGACGTGTTTAACGCGTTGGATCTGATGGACAACAAAGAGTTCTTGGAACCGCTGAAGTTTGGTATAGGTGACGGAAATCTGCAATATTATTTGTATAATTGGCGTTGTCCTAGCATGACACCCGGAAAGATTGGTTTGGTGCTCCAGTAGACTTCTAGCACAACGGATCGTTGTCTAGAGAAAACATTTCTTTCGCACGTGCAAGCTTAACAGAAAAAAGGGTGTGATGGTAAAAGTTAAAAAAAAAAAAATGACAAAAAAAGGAAGAGAGAGAGAGAGGAGAGAAGGGATACTGTGAGAAAGAAAGGAAAGGAAGTAGAAAGTACGAGATTAAAACGGGGATGCGAATAGGACCTTGGCTTCTATCGACGAGCTATCCAAAAGCACATTCAACGATCGAAAGGAATCGACGTTTCCTTTGACGTGTCAAGTAGGATGTTCCATTGGATCCTCCTCCCCCCACATTGGGTTTCGTGGATGTTATCTTTCGCCTCCACCTCCGCTCATGACGCTAGTTCAAGGTCGAAATCGGAATACGCATGTGCAACGGCGTGTGTATATACGTATGTGCGTGACTCGAGCAATGTAGATAAAATATCGTACACTCTAGTAATTTGCAGAAGCCATGCGGAGGAAAATTTCCCCCTCTTACAGGTATCCATCGTCGGCCGCGTCAACGTGTTATACGTCCGTATGAAAAAATGAGAAAAATTGTCTCCACACAAAGGGTAACCTTGGGAAAAAAGAAAAAAAAAACGCTGTTTAATTTAATCGAGGATCCGCACGATTTTCCCCTCGAGCATCTTTCCCCGATGAAAAATAGATCGGAAAAAAGTATGCCGAAGTGAGAGTGGAAGAAGGAGAGTTTAAATAAAACAAGGTCGAAAGTAAAGTGTTCCGTGTGTTTGTTTAACCCTTTCGTCCATCTCCCCCGAACACCCCTATCAAACTTTAACGATAAATCTCATTCTCATCTCGATAAGCCCCTTTGTGCCACCTTTTTTTTTCTCTCTCTCTCTCTCTCTCTCTTTCTCACCCTGTTGCACAGATGGAAAAAAACCGTTTGTTTCTTATTGCACGTCGACTATACCCAGGTTTACAGCCTCTTAGCGGGGAGATTCGACGATTTTAGATCGTTCGCTTTGGCAAAGCTTTCCTTTCCGGTTGTGTGCACCTTATAGTGGCGCGCGGTTGCGTAACGAGGGTTCGCTTCCGGCGCCGATTAGATAGCGGCAAGACTAAAAAGGCACAGAAAGAAAACCAGTTTTTAAGGACTGTCATTAGGAGAAACACATCGGGGTGACCGGGCGGCGGCGGCGGCGACGACGGCGCGTTGTCAGTAGTAATTTACGTTCTTTCAAAATGTGCACTTCGTTGAAATATACGTATTATATCTTTGAGTGAAACAAGTCTTTACGAACTGTGTCTCGGATAATTGGCCGTTTCGAGAAATGAAATAGAAGAAAGAGAAAAGTGACCCGGAAGTTTCTCGGTTGATTTATTTTACCTTCTTTCTTTTTTTCGTTTCGACGCACGTCGCACCTCCACGAATGCGGCGTGTGCCCTTAATACCAGCCGAGGTCTTTGTAACACTTGCTTGCAGATCAATATTTAACACAATATACACACGACCGACATGCAAGGCCTTTTCGAGATAAAAGGCGCGAAACGAAGGCCCCGTAGCGATTAAAACAGCTGACATTTACACGCCCGTTTAGATACGGGCCGAATCTCGAGTATCCGTTTCTGACGACATATCCGTTCAGTATCCGTTTAATTTATTAAGAAACGATTAATTCGTAACCAGGTGTATTAGATGTCGGAGTGTGCGTGTGTGATCGATGATATTCCCTTTAATGTACACAAGTGAATAACGACTGTGTAAACTAACGATTAGTGAAAAACACTGTAGGTCTCGATCGTTTCGTAATTTAAGATCGATTAGTCCGTTCCTCGAAGGCGATGAATAATCGAAATCTTTTTATTATACCTTTGTTTACACTAGTAACATCTTCTTCCCCCCGCAATTCGACACTTGATTTTCTAATCGTTCCTCGTAATTTACGATCGAGGTGCGAGAGAAGAAGAAGACAAAAGCGAAATTTACACGTTTTCCACCGGTTTCCATTAATCATACACGAAGGCGTCATGAAAGCCCATGAAAAAGCTTATCTACACAATGTGCCGCTGTTTGTATGATTAATGTTGAAAAAACGGTGTTTATTGTTACCTTGGCCGTTATCGTTTGTTATCTCGACACGTAAAAAAGGAAGAAAAAAGGAAGAGGATCACGAAAGGTGAAATTTAACACCCTTGTAAAGGTGTTCCGTCCAATCAATCCGGCCATTAAGATTAAGGAAACACGTTCGTTGTCCGTGAGCCCGATAAATTGGCCGGTTCGTCGGAAGGGAAACATCAATCATCTTGAAGTTTAACCAAGAACCGGAGTAATCGCGGACGAAATTAACATGTAATTAGACTAATTCTGTACGACTTGGCTCACCTTAACGCGAAAAAAGGAACGCGTCCTTCGTGGAAACTTCTCCTTCCTCGATAATTTCCCATCCGGTTCAATTGTGAAACGCTCGCGCGCGCGCGCAAAAGCATAAAAAGGCCTCGTCGATTAGGGTTCTTCGTTCAGGGATAACGTGACACGATTATACAGCTAGAGAGATATCAGCGCGCGATTAACAAAATAAATAGCCTTATGGTATTTATAATTCACGCGAAAATCGTAAAATGCGATCTATCGATTGGAACTGCAATCTGTTCAAATATAATAAAAATTTACGACCTCTCTTACGCGAAATTTCTTCGTGAACGTTCGAAAACCAGCGGAAAAATGGAAAACGACGTAGATTGCCCGATCAGGCAGGAAGAGCTGAGAAAATTGCACACCGGTGTGCACCGTCAGCGATCCTTGGATAAAATCTGGTGGTCTAAAAAAAGCGAAAAAAGACACGGAAGAATACGGGCGTGATTGTGAGTCAGGTGAACTCCCGCGATCCGGATGATGGAACATTGTTGTCAGCGATCTGGCCAGAGTAAGAGGGCCTTCAACTCGCGACGATCCTTGGCCGAGCGTACCGATTTCGCAGCGTGCGTTTCCACAGGGGGGAGCTCGATGCACTCTCCTATCATTGTCAGCAAGATTGATCGCTAACGCACCGCGGTAGGCTGGTAAAACCAAGGAAGAGAAGAGAGAGAAGAGAAAAAGAGAAAAGAAACGGAAAAACGGAAACGAGAAATCGCCGAACAATACCCGGAGCAGATAACAGCAACGAAGCGCTGACGAGCAAGTAGGTGGGGAACACGAGACACACGATGTGGAATAAATAGTGGCCTGAAATCGAGCGGAATTCAGTCGCACTGCTGTTGTGTACCACTCGTCGTTGACGTTTTATTCACGAGGAACTCGTCAGAGGTCATCGTGAAGTGATCTAGTCCTAACGTATCGAAGGAGGACAGGATCGATAAGTAACGACGGGGTGATATCCGCATACCTGACATTTTTCGCGTTTAGCTACTTTTGTCAGATCCGTGTGAGGTAGATTCGAACGACGGCTGAACAGGGGATTCATGTCTTCGTAGTAAGAGATGATGCTGCGTGTGTTGTTCCTGTTGATCCCTGCACTGCAAACCAACGCGTTCCTTTTCGGGTACATAGAAATAATAACAAAAGATTTGCCTTCTAGTTTCTAAATTCAAAAAACAAGATGACAATACATGTTTCGAAGGGAAAAAATATAAAAAGAAGATTTCGCTGTGTGAAGAAAGAAACGAAAAAGAGTACAGAGAAAGAGAAGTTTGTTGGCGAATGTTGGCAAGCGCATCCCGTAACTCCTGAAATACCCATAAAGCGTTCAAGTTCAGGTCTGAAAATATCTTATCTAATTCGTGTCATTGGCCCGGCTCACACACACACACACACACTCTCTCTTTCTCTCTCTCGAGTTCTACCGGCCTGCTAACACCTCGTTTCTCTTGTCAGCTTCGTACCTACCACCCCCAACGTCATCGAGGACCATCGTTCGAGAGAGTTCAATGTTTACTGGAACGTGCCGACCTTCATGTGCCATAAGTACGGTCTACACTTCGAGGAGGTGTCGGATAGATACGGTATCCTGCAGAACAAGATGGACAAGTTCCGCGGCGACGAGATCGCGATCCTCTACGATCCAGGGATGTTCCCGGCTTTGCTGAAGAGCGCGAACGGTAAACACAACAGTACACGTTCCTAATGTAATATACGAACGGCGATTATTATTGTCGACGATGGAAGGCGAAAGCAGACAACCTTTGAACGTGATTCAGGGGATGTAGTGATGAGAAACGGCGGTGTGCCGCAGGAAGGCAATCTTACCAAGCATCTCGAGGTATTCCGGGAGCACTTGATCAATCAGATACCGGACAAATCGTTCCACGGCGTCGGGGTGATCGATTTCGAAAGTTGGAGGCCAATCTTCCGGCAGAATTGGGCTTCCCTTCAACCGTACAAGAAACTATCCGTAGACCTTGTACGTCGGGAGCACCCGTTCTGGGATAGCAAGAGCGTGGAACAGGAGGCGAAACGACGATTCGAGAAGTACGGGAAACTTTTTATGGAGGAGACGTTGAAAGCGGCCAAACAGATGAGGCCCGAAGCTATCTGGGGATACTACGCTTACCCTTACTGTTACAATCTCACGCCGAATCAACCTAGCTCCCAGTGCGACAGCACTACGATCCAGGAGAACGATAAGTATGCAATTCACCCCTGGCTATCTCGCCTACTTTTTCAATGCTATCCGTGACTAGACTCTCCCTACGATCGTTCCTCGTTTATCGCATTAGCGCCTCTGTCCTACTCGCGCGTTCTCCAGTTGTCCGTGAGAAAGGAAGAGGAGTAAGAAGTAAACGAGAAGAAACGTTCCTCGTGGATTTAAGATAACAAGATTACACGGAGATCACGGCGCTCTTAAGTGGGTCAGTGTCAAGAGCCGTGTCGCGGTGAAAATTCGAATCGTCCCGTCGTGAAAAGACTCGCGCATCTCTCTTATCTAATCGAGCAACCTCTGATAAACTAAAATCCGTGCGCCGTGCGTTTTTCTACCCCGTTTCAGATTATCCTGGCTGTTCGAGCTCGAGGATGTGCTCCTGCCGTCTGTGTACTTGAGGCGGAGCCTAACGAGCGGTCAAAGAGTAGGCCTGGTCGGTGGTAGGGTGAAGGAAGCTTTGAGAATAGCGAAGCAAATGACGAGCAGGAAAAAGGTTCTCCCTTATTACTGGTACAAGTACCAAGATCAGAGGGATAGCTATTTGACTAAGGTGAGTCCACTCGTTTCGAAAACATTTTTCCGGAGATAGGAGAGAAAGAGAGATGATCGTCACCTGATAAACATCCTCGGGGGCCTCGCTCTTCAAAAGTGGATTTATCTTCGCAGGTCGATCTCGAGGCCACTCTTAGGAAGATCTCCGATCTTGGCGCGGACGGTCTGATCATCTGGGGGAGCTCTAACGATATCAACACCAAGCAGAAATGCCTGCAGTTCAGGGAATACCTGAACAACGATCTTGGCCCAATCGTCGATCGGATTAGGCGAACTGCTCTGGGCTTGAGCCAGCGTAGCGGCAATTCTCTGGACAATCGGGTCGGCGTGAGCGTCGATCAGGTCTGACGATAGCTTTGCCTTCTTCGATATGAAATAGGTTCGGTTCTCTTTGCGGAACAGACGATAAAGTATTAGGAGAAATTTTCTGCGCAAAGGTCCTCCTCCTCCTCCTCCCACCCCACCCTCTCTTTAGCTTACATGCGCGAGATTACCATACGTGACGAGCAGAGGAGACTCCTCTCGACCTTCGAAATAGAAAGACGCGGTTGTTGGACACGAGACGTGTCGTTGAAACCAAAGACGATTCTGGTCGTGAACGTTACCTCGAGGCGTCGCAGTGTCGAGTATCGAGGAACGATCGAGATAATAAATTTCCTACGACAATTACCTCATCTAATTTCTTTCATTCTTAAACAAATACCCCAACCCTCGAATTCTTTCTCTCGAGTAACAACTCGAAGAGATCGCTATCCTTAACCTATGTGTCCTACCATCGGCAACGAAACAACTGTGGCAATCAAAGAGAAAGAGAGAGAGAGAGAGAGAGATAGGACGAACGAACGCACTTTGGCACTAGCGTACGACAAGTTTTACTGGTTCGAGGTGTAAGGCCTGAGGCGATCTTGCTTTTTACAGTACACGCGACGTGGTCGTTGTAGAGGTAGTCAAAGATCTCTCTTGCTTACCGTTCATTCCTCCCCTCTCCGATCGTGCGGGCACACACAGAGCGATGATCCTTTCTCTTTCTGTTTCCACGAGGGTTACCTGGAGGAACTGCGGGAGAGAGAAAGAGAGAGAACGGAACGGGAACGGCGCGGAACCGAACGTACCGAGTAGAAGGAGGAGCTGAAGGAGACTCTCTGGTGGAGTGGTGGAGGTGGAGAGCAAGAGGAGGAGGAGGAGGAGAACGGAACACGAGAGATCGGCAGCACAGTTTCGTGTTCAGCTCAGCTCGGTTCGGCTCTCAGCCTCATATCGGATCTCCCGTGTTTCTCAGGCGAAAAACGTTCGTCAAATTTGTCGATCCAGGATCTCTATTCACGATCCACTTCCCGATATAGTCTTCGCCAGGCCGGACACAGAACCGGGCGGAGAACAACACTGGCCGGAGGGGGAACGAGTGAAATAATTCCACGGATATATACATTCTGCAACAGTTCGTTACTGTTTCACTACCGATCATTCTGCTCTCAAGCGATTTCTAGAGTGGTGCGTAGTTCGCGACGTCGCTGACGTACACGGAGGTGAGTGACAGTTTCTTCAGAAACGCCAAGGCTGGCGGCTCGAGATCGCTGCCAGAGAGTTGCCAGGCTACGTGATCTGTGTGTGCTTAGTCGGAGAAGATTCGATAACAACGTCGGAAAATAGCCATGTTGCTCACGTTAGACCCTTTAAAAGTGTCTCTCTCTCTCTATCTATCTATCTCTGTCGGTTACACGATGCAATTATGGATCGAGAGTATCGGATAGATTTTACAATGGGAAGGCGTGCGAGGTGTGTACGATTCCACCGGAAGGCAAAGCCCTCTTTTCCGGTGGGTCTGCACGAGGCAGAAGAAAGTTAACACCAACCCGAAGAGTGGCAACGATGATCACAGGCTCTTAGAAAGTGGCCAAAGGGACGGTCGGCGGTGTGGCCAAGGGGACAGAGGGACGTCCGTCGTTAAATAGTTCAGAAGCACCCTATCCAAAACGTTTTGCCCACTAATCCTAATACCAGACCCTATTCTCGAGTTAATGATAGCTCTTCTTAGACGCGACGATTCACTTCCTAAAGCTAAACTGTTGCGCGGTAGCCGAACTCTCGCCATCGGGTCCTTTCTAATGAAGACCTTTTTGCGACTTGCCACCGGTGCGGTTAATTGGCTAATTCCACCTGAAAAAAATATCCATCGAGAGATTCACGCGAGATCGCTTTTTTTCTCTCTCTTCCCTCCTTCTTCTTCCTCTCCATCGTGGAACGAAAGAGGGAAAAAGAAGTAGGTTGTACTGCTAGTCGAAGGAAAGTCGAGGATAAACATATATGATAATTTCGCGAGCAAACAAGTCGACGTAAAATCGAGTCTATTATTGGATGGGTTACTTCATCCCGTAAACATCGTAATATCATTAACCGGTCTCATTCCGTGGAAGAGTGGTCTGCGCTTAATTACATCTTATGGTGCGCTTCTTTTTTAAAAGCTGCACAGGTAGTCCGGGCCTTGGCGAACCAGACCGCTAATGCGACCGTGTTCGCGCCTTTCGGGTAATTGGACCGCAGAAAATGGACAATAACACCTCTCACGTTTAATTGGCGTCTTGAACCTCTCATTAACCACAAACGTGGTTATCTTCGTCGCCTTTGTAAAATTTCATTTGCCAGCTACTCGGTTTCGTACGTATATACTTCTTCTCTTTAACACGTCCTCATCCTCTACGAAGTTTCCCCTTCGTCGTGGGCATTCATAGTTAGACTTGCGACGAGCTAAGGAGCGAAAAGGAAAAAAATCGTAGGTTTCCAGGGGGTCCGTGACACTTGATACCGATAGCCGTGAGGTCAGGCTGTGCAAGAGCGAGCAAAGTAGCTGTGTCATCTCTTGCGGTGGGTATGGTGGGCCAGGTAACGGGTTATCGGTCAGGTTAAGATCGTTAAGAGGGCCAAGTACAAATTGCCTCCCCTTCTTTTTTTTTTCTCACCCTGGGATAGAAACACCGGTGTAATAAAGAAAATCCGTGGAGCAGTTTTCCCCGGCGGTATGTCACACGGTGCGAAGAGGGGAAAGGGAGTAGGAAGAGGGAAGGAAATCGAGCAAGTAGCGGCTGAAGTAGCGGGCAGGGCTCGAGGAAGACGAAAGGGCCCGTTTTAAAGAGGCGAGCATTAAAAACAACAATGTCATTACATTTTAACGACCTGTTCTTGGGCTCTGCCCTCCCTTTTAAGAACGTTCGTTTGCAGGTATGTGGTCCGCGCTCTCGTGGGGGGCAGCCACACCGAGAGGCAGAGAGAATTCTTAAAGCGGTACACACAACCAGCCCCTCTCCTCTGTCTCTCGTTTTAATTTCGATTAAACTCTCTCTCTCTCTCTCTCCTATCGTGCACAAGAGAGAAAGAAAAGGAAAAACGCTGCCCGGACTCGAACTTCCTATGAAAGAACTCTTAGAACCATCGTCTGTCAGCTGTATCATGTTTCGTGTGCATACATACGTGTCCTTCTAGTCTGAACTGATCCACTCGACACCGGCGAGGCGTCTAAACTTATAACGCGGCCAGGTAGATGTTGGCAACGGTAATCAAGACTTTGAAAACGTCAAACAGAGACCGGTGGCGGCTGCGGGCGGCGTTCGAAATTTCAGCGAGCTTAAAATTGCGATCTAATCGAAGGAAGGAAGAGAGGGTGCGAAAGCAGCTTAATCCGACACTGCTCGATGCACAGGGCCCCCATTCTGCTCTCTACACTCTGTCTGTCCCCGTTTCACTCGCGCCGGGCCCCGTTCTTCCTCCTCGCTCTGTCTCCACTCGATTTCTCCCCACGCAACGCTCTGGGCACGCCGTGCAGCTCGCGAAGAATTAGTATGGGCGAAGTAACAAAAGCACGAGGAACAAGCACGGGGGGTGTGCGGCGAGTGGCGGAGATGGAGGAAGAAAAAAAAAGGAGCCGAGATGGCGCCACACGTCCAGCGTGTTTTCGGGGCTTCCTCCGGTGCTGTTGGCAAACTCCTTTTTTTCGCCTACCTCAGGACGAGCCCCCCTGCTCTCCTTTCTCTCGCTTCTTCTCTCGCGCCCGATCTTCATCTGGTGGTCCCTTCTCGCTTCTGGCGCGTTCGGCCTTTCCTCCTCTCTCTTCCTCTTTTATTTCTGCTCCCCTTCGCGGACCCTCATCCTGTGGGCCCCCCCTATTAGTTCGGCCACGGCACCGTATTGCGAAAAAACAGAGGAAAAAAAGAGCGGTGAGGAAGGGAAGAAGAGGAGCAAAGGACGGTCGCGAAATTGGGCTAGACGAGAACGAGAGATAGGGGATTTCTCGTTAAAATCGGGGAACATATTGCGCTTCGAGGTTATAATAATCTATCTTGGTGGTAATCGTTGTGAAACAGGGGTGGGTGGGTTTTGAAACGGGATCAAATGTAGGCGTGTTGTTGCTTCACGCAGGAGAGGAATTTCGGGAGTAACGTGTGCTGTTAGATGGAAGGTGTAGTTCTTCCGCTTATGGCCGTGGATAGATGAAACAGCGGTGAAGGTGATCCAGCCGGTGGGAATAGCTCTAGTATATGTACCTTTGGTACACCAAGCTTCTCTACCATTGGCCGGCGCAGCTCGAACAATTTTACTCCTAGTGCTCCTTTCGTTCTTCTCTTGGTACTGGCTGTTCGTATTCCCTTCGTACCCTCCTCCATCGGCGTCTTCTAAGTACCGTGGCACATCGACAAAGAGATCATGAAAGTATCTCGCGCGCCTCGGGGGTCAGGGCCGTACGCACTTTGGTTCGATTGTTCTTTTACCACATTTCCATGATAATCACTTCGAATCCACCTGAATCGCGAAATAATTGCAGACATGAAACTTTGTTCAATTGCAATTATGCTACTGCGAAATGGAATACACACCTCGCCATCGACACTTCCGGCGAGTGAAGATCGACAGTCTGTAGATCTACCGTGCGTTACTCTCGGACAAATTCTTCGAGTAGCATACCGCGGCAAAAAAAGGACCGCCGGATAATAAAAAGAGAGTCTCCGTAGTGTTTGGCGGCGATTCCCCGCACGTTCCAACAGCCGTCGTTCAGGTTTGCCAAACATAATTCTCTTCTCGCCAAGGGAAAGTCCCTCCGAATGAAATATGAATTCCTATTAGAAGCTTCCTGGAAGTGGCGGCACGTCACGTCCACGGGCCGCTCGTTCTCGTAGGTGTTAAGCTTCGAGTCGGACGGATTATAATCCCGTGCTTTTTAAAAGGTCCCGCGGGAAGAGGTGAGCGAGAAACGTGGAACAGATCTGGTCTCTGTTGGCGTGGAGAGATCGCGCGGCCGCCTTTGTACCTGCCCGCCTAGGCTCGGGGGCGCGTCAAATTTGGTTGAAAATCAAATTAATCTCGCGGCTGGGCGCAGGACCCTCTTCCATCTCCTTTCCACTCCAGTCTCTCTCTCTCTTTCTCTCTCTGTGGTTCTGCGGCCAGAGGCTGTCCTCTTCGTCCCTCGTTCCTCTCGTGAGACGACACGAGCAAATCGAAGGAACGGGACTGGGAGGAAGGTGGAGAAGGAGGTGGACCGGAGGTCCTCCACGCCACCGACACGGACCTAGAGGCGAGAAGAGAAGGTGGCGCAGCAACAAAGAGCTTTGGACTTCTGGCTGCGACCCCGCCAGGGCCGTATTTATCTCGAGCCCTTCTCCCTTATTTCTTCCATCTTTTCCACACTCGAGCAGAAAACTTTGGACGTTTGCACGTTGGAAAACTTTTTCTTCGTTTAAGTTGAACGTTTGTTTAGAAGGAACTCGAGGAAAGTGGTCGCTAAAATGGAGGACGTTTCTTTGATATTTTTTAGAATTTACTTTACAAGGATGGAAATATAGATTTGTACGGTGTGATGTTAATTATCAGGTATCGGTTGTTTGTGTGGAAGATAGGTATAGGGTTTGTAGTAGAAACGACGAAATGGTGGCTCCGAATTGAGTACGTCCCTGTAGCATCCTACTCGGTCATTCAAATCTCCACTCGTGGAAATGAGATGGGCGGTCGGACCGTGTAGCCGCACACCTCCCCTCGCTACCACGTACAGGGTGATTCAACAAGAATCAGCTGAGAGCTCTAATTTTCGGGCTGTCGCGTGTTGGGGCTAATTCACGGCGAGTGTCACGTTACTAAACCATTATCTCAGAGGAATATCATGGAACTTGTTAATTTTTCAAAGTACCAGAAACTTGTTCCCTTATCACGACGACGTTTATCACTTTTCCCACGAAATTTCGCAGCCTATCGGCTGTCTTCACTTTCGAACACATCTCGGACACGACGATTCTCAGAAGTGCAAAGTAAGAAACGAAAACCGCGGCGGACAGGGAAGGTTCCACGAATGAAACGGTGGATGAAAGGGGGAGGAATAAGAAAAGATCGGGATTGAAATGCATCGGAGGGGAACGAAAGTTGATCCTCTCCTGGAAATACCGGGGACCAATTGTCCGTAGAGGGACGAGATTCCTTCTGTTGTCAGGAATTCAACTCGCGAGTCCAACGACAAAGTGAATTCCTGAAGGACGGAGGATGCACGGATGCAGAGAGGGGGATGTGAAAGAGGAGGCGGAGGTGGAGGGTTCCACTGATGCTCTGCGCAGTTAAACGGATCCGAGATTTTTCAGAGGGCCAAAAAAGGGGCCGAGCTCTCGTAATTGGGCCTGCACATCCTTTTACCTTGTCGTTCGTGCCACTTGTTGCCCAGTGATCTCCGAAAGATCAAGAAAGATCGTACGATGAGATTGACGCTTTTTTCACAACAGCGTCGCCATCGATCCAACCGGTCTATATATACATACGTTGGAACACTTGCTACTCTCTTCTTCGTCCACCCTCCTGCCCGCCCTCCTTTTACCAACCTGATGCTGGAATTATTGCTTCATTACCGATTGCTCTCTCTCTCTCTCTCTGGATTGGGCCACGTTAATTGATACCCTGCTACCCTCACCATTGATTACCACATCCTCGTTAACGTCCTTTACTTCTTCTCCTTCCTTCGAGAACTGAAATGAAACTTTTCCTCTCCACGAGCTTCACAGAATTCTCCTGCTTACGCCGGAAGGAGTGCATCCCGTATTCAAGCCCCGTAGCCTAAATCCGCCGCTATTTATGGCCGGTACGTCCACGAAGAAAGTCTCCCTCCCCTCTCGATGCCCTGGGTCAGCCACGAGGAATTCCGTTATCTCGAGATCTCGACTTAAAACTCGAGCATCGAGCTCACAGTTTCGGAATCGGGGAATCGTCCCGGACGATTTATGAATGAACCCCGGGGTCGTCGCCAATAACCCCGAAAAAAACCGTGGTCCTCCGGAGTTTACGACGCTTCCTACGCACACGCGCGTAGATAGAAACGCGTGCAGCAGCTTTAAGCAAAATTCACGCGGATGGGAGAAAAAGAGGAGCGTAAAGAGGTTGGAGAAGGGGAGGGGAGAAGCGGCACCACGACAAATCCCGGTGACGTAATTTCAGACGGTCGTCGAACCTGAGACCTCGGGAGCCTCGAGAAAGAGAGACCCACGGGGACTTTCATTCATTCGGGGTGGGGACCAGCGAATACGCGGTGTGCACACGTGCACCGTGTTTGCGCGCCTCGAATCGCAATCGCGACATTCCTTCGATATCTGCTTTTATCTGTTCCAAGATAGGAGAAAGTTTTCGACTTGATTTGTTTAAGACGATCTACCTCGCTCTCTCTCACTCTCGTTCTTTCTCACTTTTACCGCCTGGCAGCTATTCTGACCTCGGGCGACGCCTGATCAGTTGGAAAGATTCGGATACCCTCTCTCTCCTTCTATTGTTTCAGGGATCATGGGATCGACGTGTCATCTGACGGTGGCGATCGAGCTGCTCCTACTGGTCACCACTCTACACGCCCATCGGGAGCACAAGGTTTATCGATCTTTTCCTTTCTTATGGGATGCACTAGGTCGTGTAATATTAAGTATCCGATTTCTCTCTAGTCGCTCCGGTGATTAGTCGAGCGTTGTCTGTTCTGCGAAATCCACAATTTTGGAAGAAGCAAGAATTTTTTCAATTTACAACTGTTTTCGCATTTTTCACGTTACCAGTATAGAGGGTGCCTCGATTAAGTCTGACTTTAATTCCTATTAAGTGGCAATCAAGACGAGCACTTAATTTCACATTACACGGCCTAACGATCCAATGTTTATCGTTCTTTTTCTTCTATTACGACGATCTGTGACGTTAGTGGTTCTGGATTCAAGGTCCACAACATCGTGCTCTACCCCGACAAGCACAGCTGGTGCAAAACGACGCCGATCAAGCAGGTCCTCACATGGCCGCAATGTTCCTCCCAAGAATTGGACAACAACGTGTGCGTCGGAGCTTGTTTCTCGTACATGGTGCCTCACAGCGAACCTTCTGCTCCCGGTGACTTGATCAGACCGTATTGCGACTCTTGCCAGCCGTTGGACAGTGTCTGGCACACGGTAGGTGAATAAATAAACGCCACCGAGCGCCTAAAGAGTGTCTCGCCTTCACCGAGAAATTCCTGAAAATGTTCCAGGTGACACTGGACTGCAAAGACGAGGAGAACAATCCTATCACCATGCAGAAGAAAGTGCAAATCATAACGAACTGCTCCTGCAGCTCCTGTATGGAGACTTCGAGGATCAAACCAGACTACAACACCTTGCTTCAATCCTTGACCAAGGAGAATCTCGACAAAAACGTGAACGTAGTCCACGAAACGCCAGATTTGCTCTTAGATCCGAATTTAAACTCCTCTAAGAACACAACGAGGGACGGTGTCCAGGCTAACGAGAGATTCCTGCAGATGATCAAGCAGATGAAGGACTCCGAGAAGCTGAAGCAATTCGGCACGCAAGAAATTGGACCGAACGGTTTCGACATGGACGACTTGGACAAGCTGAGAGAGTTGTTGAAGACGTACGGTCAGGAAGAGGAGAAACAGCATTCTCATCAGCATCAACACCAGCATCAGCATCAATCGTCCGGGAAACAGCAGCAGCAGCAGCAGCAGCAACAGCCACAGCATCATTCCACGACGGTTCTCCATCGAGGACCGCACCATTCGAGGGTCCTGGACTCGGACGTGAAGGAGAAGATCGACGTGGAGCCGCATTATCTTCATCCGGCTGTCGCCGGTCAGGAGATCAGCTACCACGACAACGTTCTCGTGGACAAAGACAAGAAGAAGGATTTCTGATGCGACGAGGACTCGTGTCTGATCGATGGAAACGGGTTAGGTTAGTCGGCTGCGAACGTCAGACTTGCCGGAACGACCGGTAGTGATATGAGTTTCGCATAGGTGAATGAGATCGTTTCTTTTTTATTTTTATTATCAGGATCATTCGTTGCCTAGTCCAGTAAACCCCGGTAAATCACTTGGTTCGGCGAACGATTCATTTTGTAAATAGAAGAGATGTTTCTTTTTTCTTTCTCGTTTTACTCTTTTTTCTTTCTCTTTTTCTTTTTTGTTTCTTGTCTTTTCGGTTCTCTTTTTGTTTAGTCAGGAAAAAGCCGACACTTCGCGTAGTAGGTATTCGTTAAACTGTTGCGCCGCGTTAACTCTCGAGGAAACTTGGATTGGGCGTTAAGGATCTCTTGTCGAAGGATCCTGAGAAGGGGGAAATGGGGAGAGAGAAA
>NW_017100187.1:480397-490777 GCF_001263275.1 Habropoda laboriosa | reverse complement strand
GAGAAAAATTGTAATATATATTTAATTATTATTATATTAATTAACTATTTAACACGTTGGCGCGTCTAATAAGAGAGATTCCAACGAGTTCGCGTGTGGAATTTCGTATCTTTCAACGAACGTATCGCGTTGAAACGCTTCTGAAGGCGTTTTATCTTTGTTGACTGCTTTGAAAAAGTATACATTGTATCCGCTGTCTCGCAGAGAATAAACAGACATCTTCCCGGTACGTAACCGACGTCCTCGCTCGACATCTCCCCCGTTCATTCTCCCGATTCACCGTGAACCGATGAAACGAAACGGTCGTCATTGAGGAAAAACGAAGGCGCGAGAGAAAGGAAAGGCCGCAGGTGTACGAGACGGAATGCAAATAAAGGTATTAGGGACACGGTCAGCGTAGAGCCGATAGAGAGGAGGAAAACGACGAAAAAGGAAGAAAGAAGCTTCACGGTACTTTCTCTTCCGAGGGAAAACCTCCGCACATTTCCTACGCAAGCGTAATTTCGCAATTCCAGTGTCGAAACACACGTAGACCACGCGATAAGCCGGTCTATCTATCAATTGTTTTTCAACGATAATCCTCTTTTCATATTCACCACGTTTCCCCATCCAAAACGAC
The DNA here is from genome assembly GCF_001263275.1 of Habropoda laboriosa. Lineage (NCBI taxonomy): Eukaryota > Metazoa > Arthropoda > Insecta > Hymenoptera > Apidae > Habropoda > Habropoda laboriosa. Next base: position 490,158 of record NW_017100187.1, on the reverse strand, counting down.
AGTAGGTGAGGAAAGAAATTTTTCTGAGTCACTGCAACGTAAGTCCAACCCAAAGTACAAACCTCGCAACGATAACATCAACAATTACACTCCAAAGATGCTTGTTTCCACCAAAAGAAAAATTATCCCGATATCTTTGCTACTTTACCCCCCAAAAAATTGTCAAAGATGACACTCCGAAGGTGCCTTTTAAACCCAGGAAAAATCGTCGGTGGAGAGAGCGTTAGATCCGACGATTAGCTTAAAATTTCCGGTGGAAATCGGTGGGATCGTGGACGATAAGAGATTGGAGCGTTTCGAAGTGTCTCGGGACATCGGTTCCAACGGAAGAATGGTCGTTGATAAGGAACGATGGCGGCCAATCAGCGGCGAAGGTCCGCGCGGAACGTCGGTAGACGAAAGCGATTACGTAGCTCGGTAACGGGGCGAGTTCCTCGCGAGCGGAGCGGAGCGGCGACAGTGTTGCTCGGCGCTCCGTTGCGCGTCCCTGCTGCTTTTCTGCGCGGTCGCGTAGCGTTTCTCATCGTCGGCGCAGCTGCGCGTGCCACCGAGACGCGTCAGGCCCCCTTTTGCCCGGAATTATGCTGCCCCGTTGCTGAACCAACGAAACCAACAACGAGACCACGAGGCCCCCGGTGACACGCGATGCCCGGCAAACCCTTGGTGTTCGATTACTTCTAAATGACCACCTGTCCAATCACCCAACGTCGACCAACTTAGAATACCAGAGGGGAGAACACCGATTTTCGAACGAGCCTCCTCCGAGCCGAGGATACGACCAAGCACCATGATGAACGGTAGGCCTCTGTTTTCACGATCATGGGTGGTGGTCCCGAGTGAAATGAGCTGACTCCTTGATTAGCTTTTAGGCTGGATACTGCAGTTTCCCTGTAATCTGCCATAGAGTGTCTATGCCAAATGCTTTATGTAGGAATTTTCGAGAATTTTCAGGCTTTCCACAGCCTGGACTTTCCTCGATCGACCGAGGCTTTCCGTCTGCTTCGTTAGGGAGAAGGCTTCTAGAAGCTGAAACATGGTAGAGAGACGGCGGGGATACACGGCTGGTTTAATTCAAGATGTCCAGCTATAGATCACCGTGTAGAATCGATGTCGCGAAGTTTGCCAGGGAGAGTGATTAACGAGTGGCATTGGTAACATAGCCGAGAGCGGTCTGTTTACGTATAGCCGGTTCTACGTTGAAAAGTAACAGTGAAACTTTCCTCCGTGTCAGTCGTCGACCGGTCTCTGATTGCTCAACGTTGCAGCAACTCTCGCGAGACGGTGTCCAACTATGAATCGATGTCGCAACACGATCGAAGGAGGATCTGCTATTTTCTTCGCGGTGAGAAATTTCTCGGCCACCTGTTCCACGTGGCGGGAAAATTCACCATTCAACGTATTCTACAACTTACGTAACCACTGAACGCACAGTACGATGTGTTGTTATTAAAATAACTAGTGTGTCGAAATGTACGCGCGTCCTTCGTTCCTACCGAGTCACTTTAAACACGCTTCGGCAGTGTGACGATGGTAATTGCTCGAAAGTTTCCTTCAGCTTGAACGTGAAATACCCCTCCCGGTCGAAAGTTTTTCCTCCTTCGATCCGTGGAATCGCCAGTCTTTTTAACAGCTGACGGCAAATCGCGCCACCGGATCGTGTAATTGATAAAACTGAGGTTTGGATCGCGTGACGCGACAGCTGGCTCTGTAGTCGTAAAAGAAAGATGACTGGCTATAAATTCGTGCTCTCTCGTTAGTACCGTAGTTTCTTCGCGCGTTCTATTTTCTGCCAAGCGAATCGTCGCGGCCAAAAACGCTCCGATTCGTCCTCGTCGCGACGCTTCCACGAACGAACCGGCGAGCGCACGTTCGCCACGAAACGAGTCGTCAATTGAAACGTAGACGCCTTTCAACCAACGAATTTATCAAGCTGCCACGTCCTCAACCTAACCGTTCTAGCATAATGACTTAACGAAATTGCTGCAGCAAAGTAGTTAACAGCGAGAAGAAACGTCGCCGATTTCAGTTTCAAAGCTACGATCAAGATTGAACGATGTCTCGTCTTCGATGAAACTTGTTCAACTTTGACCATCATTCGATTACGGCGAGTTAGACATTTTAATCGCGCAACCTTCGATTCCTCAGCGTCCCAGTTCTTCGATCGTCTTCGTTTTATCAGCGGCGACCGGTTCGTCAACCTTATCGACGCGGCTTCTTATCGTTAAATTTGTACACTTTCCTAATCACGTCTCTTTCTACCGCGTGAAATCGCAGCGTGAAGTTATAAAAAGAAGAAGCAAGATCTGGCCGTTATCGTGGAAACGCAGGATGACGTAGCTTGTGCGGTAGTTGGAGCTCGCGTTGTAAGAACTAATTCGACGTATAAACAGCAGGGTACTCGTTATCGAGTCACATCTGAATGGATCTCGAATCTCTCTCTGTCCACGAATAACAACTTTGTTCCCGAAAGATTACACCCGTCGTCGCTTATCGCTTACGAAAGCAATTAGAATGGCGCCGTTCAAGATCGTAATCTGATGGAAAAATCGCCACTGTCTTTGTATCTAACCGATCCGTCTGCGTTTCACAGCTGTACCAACCACGTGGAGCGGTTTCGTTTGCAGATAACCCCGAAGGTTACGCGTTACAATCGGGCATCATTCACAAATCGTGTAACTTTCCTCGGTTCTTTCACTGAAAATAGCGTCGTTAAAGCGTCGATTAACGGGCAATAAATTGTGTCTATCGGAGGATGTTTCCTCTCTCCGCTTCGTAATTTCCTTTCCCGACGAGGGGGAGAAAAGGAGAAAATTCCGCGAGATAACCAGTTGCGATGAATTGCCGGGAAGACGGGGAGAGAGTGTCACAGGCGTGGGAAAAACGTTTCGCGGAGAATACAATCTATAATTGCGCATTCTTGAAAGAGCGACGCGTTCGATTTCCGTCGCGCGTCGTCGCAAATAAACTGTTGCTAATAATTTTCGCGAGCGGAAACGCGGGTGGCCGCGACGAAATTTCGTCACAGATGAAATCGCTGGATTATTATAGATCGGCGAAAAGTTCAAACGGCCGTGATTCTAAATGCAGAAAGCTCGAACGAGTAAGAATATGAGACGATTTTCATCGGATCGGTCGACGACACAGCAAACGAAAATAGCACGGAGGTCGGAGAGACGCGACTCTGTCTTTCGCGGCGCGTGTTTTCATTTACCGCATAGATCGCCGGGTTCGATTAATCGGTGAAAGGTTCGATTTCACCCTTTCGACTCGTTTGTCGAGTTTCATTCACAGGTACGAACCAAGTCATTTTCAAATTGCCAGTTTAAACGTGTATTATATTTTGCAATGTTCTTTTTTTTTTTTACCGACAGTAGGTACATCGACACTTGTCCCTTTAACATACAACAACGTGTCAGACTCGTAGCAGAGATTCTGGTGAGGATGTGACAAAGATAGATATATTAGCGAGAAAAATTAATTGCAATCCAAACTTTCGTTTGAATTTGTAAAATTAGGGATTCCTAGATGTAATTGACCTGTAACAGATTAGCTTTTGGTACTTGATACAGTACTGAAACATTAAATGGCCGACGCTTAGATGCATTGTCAGAAAAGAAATCATAGGTTAAGGGGTTAATTCTATTTTCAATACAATTAGCAAACAAAATTGTTTAATCTGTTAACTCGTCGTTGGTTAGCCAAGGCTGCAAATAAAATAGTTTATCTATTAAGGAACTGTTCATTTTTAATTCCATTTTTACACATGTGTTAAACGTCAAATAAATTATATTCACATTTGCCAAAATCACATTTCCAATCATTCTCAATTATAAACTAGAGAGATTCAATTTCTGTTTGAGAGGTAAACCCAGTTAACAGGTTAAATTGGTTCCTATCGATCAAATGTCTTTCGAATAAAATTCTTAAAGCAACAGGGAGTTATTGAAGAGAAAATAAAAAAAAAAGTTGCGAGTTCAAAGGGGGGAGAAAGGAAGATCCCCTCGATTGACGTAAATCAGAATCGATTCAATCAACGTTCCTTGTTCGACGTTTTCTTGCTAACTTTTAATCTCGTTATCTCGATAAAGCGACCGAAACGAGGACGATAAGATTGTCCCGATGGAAAAAGATACACGCGAGGAAATTACAGAGTTGATCGATAATACGAAGAAAAGTGTAATTAGCGAAAATTTCAATGGCGCAGTCTCTTGTTTCAATTTGTCGCGTCAGCCTCGACCTATCGCTCGAGTTACGCTCATTAAAGACGGCCGTAGTGTGACATTGAACGAAACCACCGATAAGCTCTCCACTTTTATACTTGTACAGAAGCTGTCAGTTCAGGGTAATCGATGTTTACAGACGCGTCCACGAAAACGTAGAATTACTGATCTTACGTAACTTGCCTTTCATCGTCCCGCGTCCAATCGTCTGTTTAACCCTTCCGTTGCTGTTTGGCGGCGCCTGTGCGAGGTAATTTCATCCTTTGCGCGCTTTCGTTTAAAATTTCTGCAAATTTAAAGAAAATTTTTTTTAACCACTTGCGCTGGAACGACGTCTGCCTTACGTACATTGTTATCTGCTTCTAAAGTGTTTTCGACGTGCGTAGCAACTTTTTCAAAATTGAACCAAACGACTTGAATTTTTTCGAGAAGTTGGAAGAATCGGTGTTCCAAAGATTTGGAGAAAATTGCAATTCGGGGAAATTGGCAAAATAACGGTTTGCCAAGAGGTGAAATAATTTTGCAAATTTTTCATTTTCACGCGGTTGAAAGAAAATATTTTAACATCTACGTTGCGTATTGAACTTTGTAGCAGCGGAAGGGTTAATCGAACGATCTCCTCGTGACTCACGTACACGTCTATTGTTTACGCGTTGTTGCTCGTTTGTGGAAAAAAACACAGCCGGTGACACGATCGATAATCGATAAGTCGTTCGGTTAATCTAAGATTCGTGTTGTACACAGGATTCCAGATGTTTGCACGGTGAAACGTGGCCGATAAACGGACAGGCGAATTCCGTGACAAAGGGAACGGTTCTATTTGATCAATAAAATCGCGCGAACACGTGAAACGTGATCGAACGACAGAGGAAACTCGTGACAAAACACGGGAAACGTGTATATCGAGTGGCCGGAAATCCTGCGATTTCTCACCCGGAGAATGGGAAAAAAAAAACAACTAACGATAAGCCGCGCGCGCGTCTTCGATTGTTCGTCGAATCGGGTCGCCTCGAATTGCGCAATTCGCAATATTCACCTTACATAAGTGTACCGCTATCACTCTTGCACAATCTGACGAATTTCTCGAACGTGACACGAAAGATTGAAAAACGTCAACGGCTTCCTCGAGTGATTAGAGGAAAATTCGAGGGAAACGGGAGGGGCTCTTCTACCGGGAAACTGCGCTCCTAACTTTTCCTATTTCCTGTTGATTAAGGAAAGAAGGATATTTACCAGAACACGGAGAATTTTAAATGTTACTCGTGTTAAAGTAAAGAAAATTAACGGGAAAATGGAAATAAATAAATTAATAAGCATTTGCTTTCCGAAAATTCCAAAGTTTCACTGCAAAAGTGTGCTGGAATTGGTGATGGATCGCGTGATAAAAAGAAAACGGTTTGAACTGATTAAAGTTCGCGAAACAAGACTTGGAGAGTTCGAAAAGTAAGAGAATTTTACTCGCGGCGAAATGACTGAAATCAACGAAAGAAATAAAAATAAATTTCTAAACATTTACAACTTCTTTTCCGTCAAGAATGAAAAATTCCTGAGTCTCACTGTGAAAATTTACTGAAATTGCTGATCGATTACACGAAAGAGAAACGATCGAAAGGGTTGAGAAATGATTGAGATTCACGAAACAAGGCTTGAAAAGAATTTCACTCGTATTGAAATAACAAAAATTAACGAAAGAAAGAAAACTAAATTCCTGAACAGAAACTTTTGCTCTCCCAAAATTCTAAAAGTTTACTGGAAACACGAAAAAGGAACCAGCAAAATTGAAGGAATTACAAAACATGACCCGGTTCCCCGAAATTGCTCCGCTCCGAAAGAGGCTCGAATAAAGAGCATCGGTCGTCGAGCCTTCCTGGAGGGGTTAAAATCGGAGTTACCCGGAAGAGGACACCGCAGATCAATCCCCCACCAATCCAGCCAAGAGTTAGGTGTGAACGTTTCAGACGGTTGGCACGTGCTGGCCGCGTCAAGCCAGAAAGTTAGCTGAAACCGAGTATCGGCCACGAGGCTGTCGTTCAATACTCCGATTCCCCAGTTGTCGGTGGAAGCGAGAAACCCGTATCGAAAAGTGAGAAAACTGCACGGCCATTCCGACGACGGTGTGCTCCGTCTCTGAACTCTCGAACAGATGTGTCTTTCGCTCGGCTAGCCGTTGGAGAGTGCGGCGTACGTAAACGGTAGAGAAAAGAGGCGCGTGCATTTTAACTGGCGTGCAATTAACAGGGCCGTACTCGTGCCACGGCAGAGGGATTCGGTGGGAAGAAATGAGTCACGAGCGTCGATGTCGTCGTAGGTCGAGGCAAAACCCAATGGTAGGGATATATCTCAGGCGCGACGACGTTCGCACTGGCGCCACTGTTCCGAGAACTTAAACCCTTGAGTATAAGCCGACACGTTTCCACGTCGCTTGTACTACCTTGAGACCTCGTTCGAATCAAGAAAGAACGCTCTCGCTTCGAGGACCAATTTTTATCAATCTTCGACAGCTGTCCCGCTTAACGAAGTACGAGAAATACGTGCGCGCGAGTCGCTCGACGGATAGGAAGTAAAACGTGCGGAGAAATTCGTTGACAAGACAAATTGATCGTCGCACGGCGATCGGTGTACACGGTGTGAATTTCAGGAGGCGTTGTTTCATTTGGTGGCGAAAACGTTGACAGTGCGTAATCGTATACCGGTGTCGGTGCGCGAAACACCAGATAAGGAGGTTTTTAGCAAAGGAGGGAGACACGTGGCGTTACCTGAGCTGTGGACGTCAAAGGATACGGCCCTGAACCCGGGATGGAAGCAGCTAGAGCGCAAGTCTTCTGCTAATGCCAAACAATTCCCTTAATACATTCGCGTCTGGAATCTCGTTGTAATTGGGGCGCACGCTTTTGTGCCAGCTGTCGCGTACTTGTCAGTGTTTGCTCGTTGGTGATCAGTCTGAACCGGTCCCTCGGACGAAAACTCCCCGCCTGTGGGTAGTGTGTGCCTTGCTGTGCTAGAATTATTTCGCTTTGCGTATCCTGAAGTAACGCAGAGAAATACAGAGAGAGACAGAGAGAGAGAGGCGGAGGAGGGAGATAGAGAGAGAGAGAGAGAGGGAGTATACGGAGCGCAAGTTCGAAAGGAACGGCTGGCCGGTCGCCATCTTAGATCCATCGGCACGAGCACGTTGCACGAGCCGCTTTTGCCGTGTGTGGGAAGGTTCTTTTGCGAGAAACGTCGAGTACTTGGAACGAAAATCAGAGAATTCGAGAGGGATGCGAGAAGGAAAGGTGTTATTTTTCCTGGAACGTGAACGCATATAAAACGGAGACGGTGCATGTCGAGTGAGGCAGACGAGTTCGAGTGCTGCGACCGAGAGAGCCGTGATCGCAAACAGATGCATGAGACGCAAGTGAAACGTCCAAAGTGTGCAAAGTGACTTATTGGAGGAGAGAGATTTTTTTCTTTTCTGTTTCCTAATTTAACGTGGCTCAGGCAGGGGATACACTGTTGTCGAGCAGCGGGACAGAAACGTAATCGGGATCTTCATTATGAGCAAGATGCTAGGAACAAACTATTGCACCGTGTTCTCTGTGCTTAGAAGTCCCGAAGAGGGTGAATCGTTTAAACGGATCATCTAAAAGAATCGTTCGAGAGAGAAGTAACGTAGAGAGATTAGATAGATAGATAGATAGAGAGCGCGAGAGAGAGAGAGAGTGAGAGAGAGTGCGAGAGAGAGAGAGAAAGGACGTGTGTATGTACCGTGAAGAAGGGATAAAGGATTTCGAACGTTTTTTCTATCAATCAACCGGATCACGAGTGATATACGTCACGAGAGAACGGAATCAGTGGTGGAAAAAAAGAGAGAGAGAGAGAAAAAGTGATCGGTTTCGTGAAACAAAGTGCTAAATCATTCGAAGAACTCGTGGGAGACGTGTGATCACCTCTGAGAAAAGGAACTCCGACGTTGACGTAATCTGGTCTATATATAGATCTGTTCGAAATTCGCGAAACTTTGGTGGTGAACATTCATGCAGTGACGTACATCTTCATTTCGCCTGGTGAATCATTGGATCTCTTCGTGTAATCCTACCGGACACTTTTTTCCCTCCGTCGACGTCGATAAGAACTGTGCGTGTGACACTGTTGGTGTACTTGGAAAGAAAGAAAAAATAACAAGAAGAACCGTGAAGAGGAATTAATCAACGTTGCTAACGTTGAAGAACTTTCCGAATAAAATCTAACGAAACGACACGACGATCGATAGATCTCCGTTTATCGACTCGATCTTCGTTTTAGTCGATAAACTAGGTCCCTGCTGATCGAGGAGGAACCCCCCTCCCCGCAAAGAGGCAGACGAACGCGGTCCGATTCGACCCCGGAAACTGGTGGTCGACGAGTTTCCCCTGCCGATCGAAGCTACCGACGGCATACAAACTACACTTATAACCCGTAATGTATTTGAGATCGCACGTACAGACAGCAAAAGGGAGGCACGCGTACGCAAGAGAGACGACAGAGGCTGGCTGTGCATCAGCGGCGAGAGGACGAGACGACGTTGATTCGGCAGCGGGCGGCAAGGTCAAGACGAGGAAATCTCTGGTGGATTGTTGGGACAACGAGGTAGCTCTACTGGTTGATCCGAGATCGGATTCGAAACAGGCGTACGTACGACGCGGTATGAGCGAAGGTGAACGAGCAGTTACCACGCCGCGAATCGGCTGGCGAAAGCTGACAGATCCTGGCGACTGACACGAATTCAGGAACTCGGGGGCAGGTCCGAAGCGATAGCATCAGCTGCTGTTAAATCGTCAACGTCCCTCGTTGTCCTGCCGCTGCTCGTTTCCACTATTGTTGTGGTCATCTTGAAACCTCTGGTCGACTAACTTATAGGGATAGTCGCGAGGGCCGTAACGCGCGTTATCCCTCGCTGGAACGTCGTCTCCCTTGATGTCAGCCAAATGCAAGAGAACGCCGCGTGGAGATTAAGCTCTAGAACATTGAAGACGGACCCGAAAATGGCGGGTAATCGGTGTCGGTAGCAGACGGGGGTTACATTCCCTGGAAGAGCTAAGAAAAAAAATTAATCTCCCCCTCCTCCTGCACGCGTCCCTCCACGATTCGGAACATTTCTCCCGTTTGTAGTCTCTCGCTTGGCTAAGAGCGTTGCTCGATCCCTCCTCCCCTCCGCCGCCACCCGTTTCCTCCCCCTCACCCCGACCTGAACAGCCAGTTGACGAACAGTTGCGTCGTTGTTTTCTTTTTGTTGTTTGTTGTTGTTGTTGTTGTTGTTGTTCGACTCAGACAACAGCTTTTGGGCACCTGGACCCATAGACAATAAATCTAGTAGCTGATAAGGGTTAGTGGTAACATGTAGCTTGTGACGACGAATCAAGGATCAATTTGAGGAAGTAGGAAGAGGGACAAGGAACGTCGAAAGGGAAAAGATCGCTGTCGCGATACCGCAAACAGTATATATATATATATCCTCGCTGAGTGATCTCTCTGACGCGAGACCACGAACAATTGTACCTAATTAACAAACAAACAAAAAAA
>NW_017100187.1:473743-480186 GCF_001263275.1 Habropoda laboriosa | reverse complement strand
TCTCTCTCTCTCTCTATATATATATATATATATCTATACACACACATATACGTATATACCATATATTTGCGCTTAAGTGTCGTTCCTTTTTCCCCCTGCGATCATCATGCCGCCCACTCCGAATAAGTTAAACTTGAGCTTCGCCAGGAACGCGTACAGCGTGTTTGGGGCGCGTGGTAACGACACCGCCGCTGATCATCAACGCGAGCAGAAAACGGAACTCTTGGAGGGTAAGAGGGCCACACACGTAGATCCCCCGCGTACCTCTATTAGAGATCATTTGGCAACGATTCCGATTGAATCGACCTTGATGAATGAAATCGCCTTTCATAAATATCACGCTGCGAATAGTTGCTTTTAATTGCCACGTCTTGTCTTGTCCCGTTTCGCTATTCAATTCGGACGATATTCTCGGTCTTAATCGTGGGTCACGTTTCTGTTATTTCAGGTACCAAAAGTAACGGACTTCGCCACGTTAAGAATGGTGTCGATTACGTCAACGCTGGTGAAGAAGACCAGATGGAAATCTACGGGTAAGTGAGTAGCAATTGCAACGGTTCGACACCAGGATCGGAGTAATTTCAACAGTTTCCTTCGATTTCTTCAGATACAAGAACAACAAGATACTAACTGTTATCATCTGGTTTCTAATTATCATCACCGGAGGCTTGCTCAGGCTGGTCTTCCACTGGGTACCGCATCTGATGTTGCTAGCCACCCATTCCAGATGCCGATTAGAAGCAGCAGACACCGTTTTGCTGGTGGAGAAGTTCCAGGGGAAACACACGAGCTACTACGTGAAGAAATTGAGGACCTTGGCTGCTCAGGATGTACTGTAGGTGTCTCAACTGTAATAAATTCCACCCCAATTTCCGTTTTAAGACGATATTCTTCTTTTCTTTTTTTTTTTTACTCCTTCTGAAGTAACAAACCATTCGACGGAGAGTCATTGATGGATAACGAACCATGGATGGAGAATGGCAACATGATTACCATCAAGGAAGTGAAGGAAGAGTATCCCACCCTGTCGCTGCATTTAGTCGGTGGACAATTCAAACGTAGGTATTAAGAAATTAGAAATGACAGTGTTTCGTTCTAATAACGAGGTATTTTGTTTGTTTTTTTTAACAGAGGTTCCGTCGATCGTTTTCTTTCATTGCAAAAAGCTAACTTACGTTTGGGACCCCGAGAGATCCGAGTTCCTGAAGCTTCGAGGCATAGACGTTGGTGTCTTGACTTCCACGTTGCATCAGATGCCAGGATTGAACTCGCACGAACAACATATGAGGTCAATCTCATTGAGATCCTACGGAACGAGCAATTTACCTAATCTAACGCTTCGTTAAAAAAAAATGTATCTCTCGTGTTATTACAGGCGCAGCGTTTACGGAAACAACGAGATAGTGATCCCAGTAAAGAGTATCCTGACACTACTCTGCCTCGAGGTTCTCAATCCATTTTACGTCTTCCAGATATTCAGCTTCTGTCTCTGGGTTGCAGACAACTATTACTACTATGCCATGGTCATTCTGGCGATGTCCAGCGTCAGTGTGTTGATGGCAGTCTTCCAGACTCGTCGGGTAAGCAATCTCTCTTCCTCGTCTTGCGTAATTCTCGACGGTATTATTAATAATTAGTCCTTCGGTTTTGCAGAACCAACACAATCTAAGATCTACCGTGCACTCCTCTGACGTAGCAACGGTGATTAGAGATCGCGCAACTGGCCAAACGGCGACCGTGCCCGCTGAGAAATTGGTACCTGGTGACATTTTGGTTATCCCATCTCACGGCTGTCTGATGCCTTGCGACGCTGTGCTTCTTACTGGAAATTGCATTCTGAACGAGTCGATGCTCACCGGTGAATCGGTCCCCGTTACCAAAACACCTATTCCTTGCTCCAACGAGATCGTCTACGACACCAAGGAACACGCGAGGCACACACTCTTCTGCGGCACGAAAGTTATCCAAACCAGATACTACGGGTCGGAGAAAGTTCTGGCTGTCGTTGTGAGGACAGGATTCGACACCAGCAAAGGTGGCTTGGTTAGATCAATCATGTACCCTCCGCCTGTAGACTTCAAGTTCGAGCAAGATTCCTACAAGTTCGTCATCTTATTAGCAGGCATAGCTAGCATAGGCGTGCTATATACCATCGTAACGAAGGCGCTCAAAGGCGTACCTAGCCATCACATCACTCTAGAAGCTCTGGATCTGATCACTATAGTGGTACCTCCTGCTTTACCAGCGGCCATGACAGCTGGCCGTATGGTAGCTCAGCGCAGACTCGAGAAGAACAAGATCTACTGCACGAGTCCACGAACGATCAACGTGTCCGGATCTATCGATTGCATCTGCTTCGATAAAACCGGAACGTTGACCGAGGATGGCCTCGACATGTGGGGTGTGGTTTCCGCTGTTGACAAGAAATTCCAGCTGCCTACCAAAGATATCTCGTCTCTGCCGTTCACCGATCTCCTGATCGGTATGGTCACCTGTCACGGGATCACTTTGATAGAGAATCAACCGGTCGGTGATCCACTTGATCTGAAAATGTTCGAGTCCACGGGCTGGACACTGGAGGAGCCCGATGTATCGGACACGTCCAAGTTCTCCATGCTGTTTCCCACGATAGTTCGACCACCGAAAGGTTCCAAGCTGCTGAAGAAGCTTCCCAACGACCTCAGAATCTCGCTCAGCCGGCAAAACTCGATGTCTTCCGACGTGATGGATAACATTTCTTCGAATAACCTCGACGCCACGTTGGCTGGTTCCACGGCGGATTTGGGGGAGCAAGGTTTAGAGATTGGAATTGTTAGGCAGTTTCCGTTCACGTCTACTCTGCAGAGGATGAGCGTGATCACGAGGACCTTGGGGGCTAATCATTACGATCTTTATTGCAAAGGGAGTCCAGAGATGATCCTGAGCCTCTCCAGAGCAGAGTCCAGTAAGCGATAGATCGAAGATTCGTCTGTATTTTTATGGTTCGTTCGATTCTAATTAATTTCATTGTCGTTGCAGTTCCATCGGACTTTAGCAACGTGTTGCAGTACTACACCTCAGAGGGCTATCGCGTAATCGCTCTAGCACACAAAATTCTGAATCGTCTTCCCTACGCCAAGGTCCAGAGATTGAGCCGCGAGGCAGCCGAGTCCGATTTAACGTTCTTGGCGTTCGTGATCATGGAGAATAGATTGAAACCGGAGACAAGCCCTGTCATTAAGGCTTTAAACACTGCCTGCATCAAGACTGTCATGGTAACCGGCGACAACATGCTGACAGCACTCTCGGTTGCCAGAGACTGCGTCATAATCAAACCAGGTACACCAGTGATCGCTGTATCTGCGACACAGCAGAACCAAATGAAGCCTCAGATCTATTTCACCAAGAGCAACAGTCAACCGTCGAATGGACACGGTGATCTCAGCGAGATGACCGACTTGAACAGCGTAGCTAGCTTAGAAACAATCGAGAGTGGCTCTTTCGGGAATAATCAGTTCGAGAACGATGACAATTACCTGTCAGACGAGTAGGTTCATTCGAGATATCTTCAGTTTCGAGATACAACTTATATCATTTCTAACTACCGTGCAATCTTGCTCTACAGTCTACATCATTCGAAGAACAAATACGTGTTTGCACTCACGGGAAAAACGTGGGCTCTGGTCAAACAGTATTACCCTGAGTTGATCTCCAAATTCGTCACCCGTGGAGCAATCTTCGCGAGGATGTCGCCCGACCAGAAGCAACAGCTCGTTCAGGAATTGCAATCGTTGGGATACTATGTTGGTAGGTGACACAGTTTCCATTGATAATTAGAACTCTCTCGACACTTAAGATACTCATTAAATACAATTTCCAGCTATGGTAGGCGACGGAGCAAACGATTGCGGAGCCCTGAAAGCCGCCCACACCGGGATCTCCCTGTCAGACACCGAATCGTCTGTAGCATCGCCGTTCACCAGCCGCGAGACGAACATTTCCTGCGTTCTAACCGTGATCCGAGAAGGTCGTGCAGCATTGGTCACCTCCTTCGGGATCTTCAAGTACATGGCCAGTTATTCGCTCACGCAGTTCATCTCCGTGATGTTGTTGTACGGTATCGAGTCTAACCTCACGGACATCGAGTTCCTCTACATCGATCTCTTCATCATCTCGATCTTCGCTCTGTTCTTCGGTCGTACCGAGGCGTACGACGGTCCATTGGTGAAAACTGCACCGCTGAACAGTCTCATCAGCACCACGCCGGTTCTCAGCTTGGTCACGCAAATTCTAATCGTCGCCGTGTTCCAATACACCAGCCTCTGGCACCTCAGACAAATGGATTGGTTCGTACCATTCAACGCCACGACCGTCGTTGCCGAGAACAAGGACGACGTGAGCTGCACGGAGAATTACACGATCTTCATCATCAGCTCTATGCAATACATCATTCTGGCTGTGACGTTCTCCAAGGGACACCCTTATCGAAAGTCCCTGTTCACGAATTACGGCCTGCTCGTCGCTGCTATCGCTCTCACACTCTTCTCCGTTTACCTCGCGACTTTCCCTTTCGAATGGCTGGCCACCTGGTTCGAGCTGGTGCTTCCAGAAGGCGTCAGCTTCCGGTTCATCCTGGTCGGATACGGCGTGGCCAATTTCGTGATCTCGTTGCTGATGGAGTACATCTTCGTCGACTACCTCGTATTCAGCAAACTTCGCTACCGCTGGCACAACATTGACAAATCCAGGCGAAAGTTCCTCGCGATCGAACGCGACATGGCGCGTGACTTAAAATGGCCGGCGATCTCGAAGGAACCGCTGCCGGAAGCTGCCCCAGACATCTTGATCCGTCAGAACGTCACCGAGATCAAGATTGAGAAACGCATACCTGAGCCATGCCACCCTGTAGACACAAGTTTCATGAACAGCCCGGTCTGCGCGAACTTCAAGCACTTCGGCTCGGCCAGAGAGGTCACTCTGAACCCTAGATCCTTGTTCAACGATCGTCGTAGCACCATGTCGATGCAGACGGTTCCCTATTTCGAGGACAGAGATTTCGTGGCGAGACAGCCGAACATAGAGCTGGCGGCGAAGAGAAGGTACAACTCGGAGTCCGAGAAGGGGATCAATCGGTACGACAAGCTGTTCAAGAGTTGCAGCACCAATCCGATAGCAACTCTGCCTAGAAACACCGCTACCACCCTTCAGCCGCAGAAATTGAAGGACTTCAAGAACGTTTTGATGCATAAGAGCGAAGACGGTCTATCTCCCACTGCACAAAGTGTCCTTGAACTCGACATACTACCGTCGTAGAACATTCATCCTCGTGGGATTCTGATCGACCGGAAGACGTTGCCTCGAATAACGGACAGTGACAGAGTCGTTTTTAGGAACAACGTACTGTTCGCTGTTCGACGTGTCGTCTGATTTGAAAACCATGTAGACGTGAATACCACGACAGTAGAGCACCGTTAATCTGCCAGAGCATTTGTTGTCCCATGACAAATATGCCAAGACTGTTCAGCTGTTTAAACCAGAAGCCACACCGAGGAACGTCTGGGGATTGGAGATGATCAGAATCGTGGAGAGACGGTGGGATTGTTGAACGAGGAACGACGTGGCCGACACGATCTCTATCCGAAACAAATCGTTCACAGAGTGCATTTAGAATGCCACGGCGTTCACGACAGCTCGGTAGAATTATAAAACCGGCGACAATTTCTTTTTTTTTTTTCTTCTCAGGAGGGACGTCGTGCGGTGGTTTGAACCGGAAGGGTCCCTTTTGACCCGGTCTTTCTTGGTCCTCCTCCTTCTTCTACTCTAGTATTCGAGCATACCACTTTCTCGAGAAAGTATTATCGTTAGTTTATTTATCTTAGGCAAAATGAATTTTAACTCGCCCTGCCGCCAGGGAGGAAGGTTCTTCTCGCAGAAGACGACACCCTTGACGCAGGCCGGTCGAAGTAGATAGGTAGACGCATTATACATATATATTTTTTTGTCCCCTACCCACCTGCTCCCTCTTCCTATTTTCAAACTCCCTCTCGCGCTACGGACCCGTCTTTTTTCACTGCGATTTCAAAAAGGTATAGTTAAGATGGAAGAAGGATATATTATATATACATATATATGTTCCACGTGACAGGGATAGTCATGTGGACGCGAATCGAAATGAATTTTCTAAACTAGGAGACACATAGGAAATTGAGAAATATTCCCGTTTTCACGACGAGTATTTGTTTCCTGTTTTAATTATTCATGGTATCTCTAGTCGGATTTTCGTCGATCGTAACGGTCGACGACAAGTTGCTCTCCAAAAAAAAAAAAAAAAGAAAAAAGAAAACAACGTCGCGGACGATCGTAGGCGACGTTCGTTGGCGACGATAATGACGACGATGATAAATACGATTTCGTCGCGAAAGCAGGAATCTATGGTAGTTTACGTTCTGTTTCTTTTTCCTCAA
>NW_017100187.1:455957-473702 GCF_001263275.1 Habropoda laboriosa | reverse complement strand
GCGGATACTTATTGTTAATGAAGAAATTAACGAAATAAATGTGTACTTATATACGCAATGGAATTACATACTTAAGCGCGTTGTTCTACTATTTGCGATGCTAAGCTTACGTTGAGATATAGCGGTTGTCGAATAACAAAGTATGTTTTTGATGTAAAAGGCTTGTTCTTTCGTCCCAATTTTCCCAAGGTCTACCTTCTCTATCAAACAACAGGGACCACCGTCGAGTGATTATAATTAAACGTTTATTAAGCGCGAATACAAACGAATATCACACGCGCTTCGATTTACATGGTATCGGAGTCCACACAGCTCGTCGGAGAACTTCCGTTCCGCGAAAGAGATATGTCACCGGTCACAACAATCTCCACGCATCACCTCGTTTCGTTAGAAAGATATATCGTATTTATATATTTAATTAAAGTATCGATGCGTGTTCCTCCACTTCGAAGACACTCTCCGTCCCTTCGTTGGCGCAATATCGCTACAGTATTTACATCGTTCGTGTCACACTCCGCACACTGCTAGATCCTCGATCATTGGCCGGTCGCGAAACTCTCAAAGATTCCATCGGGGCACTGAAACTTTGTTTCATGCAAAGTTTCATTTTTCCACAGAGAACAGTCTCTATTTCTCTTTTAATCCTCCGCCTCGCTACGAGTTGATAACGTAAGTTATCCAGTCCACGGTTTTAGCCACTCGATGATAGATCCCTGGCTGACCCGGCTGAGCGCACGAGTATCCAGCTGAAACGATGCCAATCAGATACCATCTTCCTGTCTTCTCTAACATCAACGGTCCTCCACTGTCGCCCTGCGAAGAAAGGAACAAAGAAATCTACAATTTCTCTCCAATCGACTCGTTCGTTTCTAGATAAAACACTCTACCTGACAGGAGTCTTTTCCACCTCCGCGATAACCAGCACACATCATCTCGTCGTAGATCACCACGTTAATTCCATTCGATCGATGCCACCTCTCGCAGACTCGATTGTCTATCACAGGAACATCCACTGCTTGAAGTGTTTTCGGGCGCAACCTCGATCCTGTTCGTTTCGACAAAAGTTTAGTAGACTATTCTCACTATTCTGTGAGATTTCAAGTAGGAAATTGTTTTATTTACCAGCCTGCAAAGCGCCCCATCCTGCAGCCCAACCGTACTGTCCCAGGAACTCCTCGTTCTTCTCGGGCAAACAGATCGGCGCGATGTGAGGCATGTAATGAACTGGTCTGTCTAATCGAAGAACAGCTACGTCGAACCTGTCGTGAACAATTACATTCATTTAACCCTCGGAAGGCGGATGGTGTTAAAGGGACGCGGGAGACGAATGCAGGACCGTTTTGACCCACAGCAACATTTCTGTCGTACACGGGTTTCAAGAAGGAATTGTGTATAAATGTGTATACTTTCAACTGTATATATTTGATATGTTTCTTGTTTATTTACACTTGATACGTAAAATAGGTGTATTTCCTGTACCAAACGTAATCTGATTTTATCGCTGTCGTGTCGAAATAACCCTGCATTCGTCGTTAGAGGGTTAACGCGCGTTAATGTCGATCTACCTGTCAGCCTGAGGGGTGAATTTGAAGTAAGGATGAACGCGAATCTCCCTAACTCCAAACGTGTACGCAGGCAAGGATTCGCTGGCTGAATTGACCACGTAGTCGCCTAGAGTGACCTGTACTTGACGAGCTGAGGCCCTGGAGAGTGGAAAGATCGAAGGAGAGACATAAGAGGTAATTAATTTTCTATTTTACTCACTTGGCTACGCAGTGGCCAGCAGTGACGACGTGAAATCGATTAACGAGCGTGCCTCCGCATCGGCTGGATCCTATTCTTATGTACGCCTGAGAAAGTCGAAGGTTTCCTTTGTTTTAAAAAGAAGGGGAGCTGGAAGAGAACGGACGAACTTGGCGAATGGAAAAACTGACCTGCCATGGAAAGCTACCGAATCCAGCGTCGTCGCCACCGACGATTCTCCTTTGGGCGGTCTGCTTCGAGGCGGGAATCCCGCAGCCTGTAATTACAAGGGTGTGGATCCTCCGTTAAGGCTGAAAGGCTCGGTAGTAATTTGCAGTGATCATTCACGAGCAGCTCTTGAAGAGTTAGTAGCGGAACACGTTCAGACACATTTCTTTTTATTTTTTTCACACCGCGACAACGACGAGCGCCTCTCGTTGGTCTCTTTTTAGTTAGTATTTGCCGAATTAGACTTGGAGTAATCGAGCAAGAACGAACAGAGAATGTTACACGAACTCGGTGACTCGAAAGAAATCGTTCACGAGAGGGAAATTAGGTCGATCGTAAGTTAGATACAAGTAAACGGAGTCAGGTTGACGGAAGTCCTGTTTCGGTTGTGCTAAACGACGAAATCGAGACGAACCGTAGATCAAACAGGGGGGAGACCGGAAGAGGACTCGCGTGACAAGAGGACCGTCGAAGAAGTGCAGAATGGACTTTTCGATTGTTATCGCGGTCAGCATGCAAGAACGATTGACAAACAGGCTGAGACAAGATTAACGGTGGGGTGGAAGAAGCGAACGATCGTTTCGCATGCGAGAGTTGGGAGTGACGTGAATTAGGACGGAATTCGTTGGTACACGCATGCACCTCGTGCTTTGTGTCGGTGAGAACAGAGAAAGTGAAGACATTCGGGTGACATGCTGAGGAAAGTGCAAGTGTCTCGGAGACGAGTAATATTCGCAAGCAGAGTGCAAGTGTACGACATTCGAGGAAAATCGATTTGAAAATGGAAGAAGAAGAAGAGTATGACAGAGAATAGGAACATCTTTTCGTCCAGCAAGAAAGAAAAGGGTTGAAACATCGTCGAAGGAAGAGCATTCCATAGAAGAAGAGAAAATAGAGCGTGGTGAATCATGCTAGTGCAAGAGTTCGGATGACATGCGTTCTTTTAGGAAGGACTTACGATCATCATTGGCGGTCTCCGTGTAAGTATCCAACGGAAGTGGCTGAGATTGATCTCTAGGTGCCTCGATCAGGTTATAATCAGAGCTACCTTTCGGTTCTCGCCGCTGACAACAAGCGTACATGATGCCACCGCAACTGCCGTCCAATAGGCCAGCGGACATCCAGCACATTAGAAAAAATTCGCAGCTTCGTCCGTCAGCGCACAACGTATCGTCACCTTTCCACAGCGGTCTACTTTGTTGACGCGGCTCTGCACAAAACGGGGCAAACTGTTCTCTCTTTTTCTCTCTTTCTTCGTTCTCACCCCTTCTGATATTCTGTTTCTCGAAGAAAGGAGAAAAGAGAAAAGAGACGGAGGAGTCTTCGGAGCCTTTTAGAAGGTATCTCATCGAACCGACGTCTGATTACTCCAAGCCTAGCTTCGGAATACCTTTTTCTCTTCCACGGAAACGAGACGAGACGAACGATTGTGCAATTCGCGTACAAAAGGTAGAACGAAAGCAGCCAGGTGACTAAGAGTTAAGTGGGTAGTCGCGGCGTGATTTAACGAGACGTTAGAAAAAAGAAAAAGAAAAAAGCAACAGGAAAGAACGTTCGTCTCTGTCGTAAGAGAGATACGAGCGGCGCGCGGATGACGGAAATCGTAGAGACGGGAAACGGGACCGGTGTCGCAATCGTTGCGACACCCGGCTGACTTAGGATATTGCGCCCCGGCTAATTCACAATTATCCACGAGAAATCCAGAGGCGCGATGGCTACCGTAATCCGCTATCGGTTTCACTCATTGAGGTATTAGCGAAAGACCGGAGGCACTCTGCGAAACGGGTGGCTTTCGACAGGTGCGATTAGGCCACAATTGAACGGTACACGTCGCTCGCCGGGACACGCGTCGGGATCGGAACGTACCTGACTCTAACTTAGGGTAATCGTCGAGCGTTTGCTTTCGATGATCTGAAACAATAATTACATCTGTTAGACAAATTAGGGAAGAACCTATCAAACTACCTCATCTAACTCTATTACTATTCAAATCCACTATCAAAATATTAGATAAAATTCAAGCGAGAGGATGCAAGGGACCAAGAGTACATTACGAAACGCATCCTCGTTACCTCTGATCTCGTCCTCGAAGTCGGGCAAGTGGTTGGATTGCTGGAAGAAAGAGGACGCGCCGCCTCCCCCAGGGGGTGGAAAGTCGTTGTCTCGGAAGATTAGCCTTGGAGTTCGATGGCCCATCACTGGTCTATTGTACTCCGATACAGGACCCCTCCAGAGGGATTTATGCTGTCTCCAAGACGGGAAACGAACACCAGGGTGTACACCACCGATGTTCCTTCCTATCGGAGGACCGCCACCTTCGAAGAAATAACCGGCTGGACCAGTTGGAAAACGGACGTATCGACGTCTACGTGTGGAATTTAGAGTTAAATCGGTGTGATTCACATCGTTGCTACGCGAATCGAGGTAACCGGGACTCAAGATCGCTTCTGGCTTCTCGAGACTCGATCCGGAGATCTCTGTGTGACTTGTGGCACGGTTCGAGGAGACGACGAGGACTATTCCTATGAGCAAGCATTGACACGACTTCGCTGCATCCATGGCTCGGCTGGAACAAAGTGTTACACTCCTGGTGAGTCGATATAAAGTCTCGTCTTTTTTTTTTTTATTTCTTTTCTGCGAAGGGAAAATTCATTTTTCTCTCGGTGTTTGTAATTTCGAGACCGTTCTTTGCTCGATGTTTGTCGTCGTTTGTCACTTTTTCTAACGAAACGTTTATCGCGTAATTACAAAAGCATTCGTTTAAGAATATTTAAATTCTGTAGTCTCTGAACTCAGAGTAGATACAGTTTCTTTTTTTTTTTTTTATTTATGGAACGGATGGTTCCCCTGAAACGCCTCTTATCTCCGAGAATTTGTTAAATAGGCTCTTCCAATTAGCCCGAGCAAACTGTGAAACATTTGTTAAGGAAAAAGTCACGGTGATAAAACGTACCTGAGCAAGAAGGGCAAACAAACGAGATTCCCGGACAGAGGGAGAGAAACGGTGCCACGGTATCGATCCCATTGTCAGGGTAATAGCTGCAATTATATCGCGTCACGCGAGATAATTAAATTCCCTTCTCGTTTAAAAGCCGCCGATTTCTAAATCAATGAACTTACACGTAACGTCGGGATTCTCGCTTCGATCTTTCGTCGATCGTTTACAACGATGTTCGCTCGAAACGAGCCTCAGCACGAATCACATTTCGCTCGGACGAAATGCACGCGATTATTCGTGACTGGATCGCGTACTTGCTCGAACCATCTGCGCACAACACTTGCTAGCATTCTAGGAAGCTTTTCGAGGCTTTTTACGTGCAATAAAAAATCGTCTTGTCATTTTTTTATTCATTTCTCGAGAATTCTCTGTCGTTTCTACAACAACGTGTACAATTTCATTCGTACTTTCGATATTCTGTAAGGAAAAAGCACGGTCTGACCTACTGGTCGTCGGAGAAACCGGAAACCGCGTGCACCACGAACGTCTCGAAGCGGAGAACGGGTTTCCCTAGTGGGGAACAGGGAAGCGATCGAACGAATTCGTGTTTTCTTCTCTTTTTCGAGCCGACGAAAATATGTTGTTTGCGTCACGTAGCTCTGTAACGGGTGAAAGTAAAAAGAAGGCTTCGATGATACGCGCGGAGGTTGATAATGGTGCGCGTAGGGACGCAGCGTCCTCTGCTGTTGGTCAATTATCGAGAAGGGAGTGAGGAGATTGGGCAACCGGCGTTGTTCCAGCTGCATTAATCGCTAGTTCAAACCACGTTCAGGCCAATTTAACCGCGTAACGGTCCTTGCCACTCCGTTTCGTAAGACATTAAAAATCCTCCGGGGCCGAAACGATGGGTCAATTGTGTTAGACGAGGTACGCTCGATGGGAGAGGAGGAATTTCAAGGCGAGGAAGCTGTCTCTTCGACGAACACGTTCCATTTTCTTCTTCTTCTTCTACGATCCACGTCGCTGTCGTGAAACCCGGCTGGATTCGAGCCGTATCATCGCGACAAACTTCTCAGACGGTCTTCTAGTCGAACGTGTAGAACAATTGAAGTGGAAGCTTTTATTAAGGATGAAAGAGAGGATACGTTCGTTTCACGAAGAATGGAGCGTATCCGTTGTTATTTTCTCTTTGGTCCACGTCGTCGTTCCTATTGTTCCATTGACTTATTCAAAAATGAGTACGTCGAAGTTGTGAGTGTTTTGTCCTTTCAACGTTCGTAGATGATAATTTGTTCGGATATCGAAAAATGTGAAGCGTACGAGGGAATATGGAGGTAGAACGGCCTTGCCAGAATAGCATGGTGGCGAGTGAACGGTTCGATGTGTTAGTAGGTCATTGGCTCTGTCGTGTAGATCCAGCAGAAGTGAAAGTGCACCTCTTGCATGCACGACAGTGTGAAGTTCACGTTCACGTTGTGCCACCCGCTTCGCCGGAAGTTACGAACCATCGACCACGTTCCTTTTCTTCTTCTTGTAGTCTGATTACGCTGCACAGCCGCCGCCAGCGGTGCAAATGAAGGAAACGGCACAGATGGAGAGGAGACGTGAGATCCAACGAGGAATTCTCTAATGGAAGGTATTCGAGGAATTGTCAAGGTCTTTAATGGAAATGATCGAAAGAAGCTCGGCGACGAGTGTGGAAGTGGGGAGAGAGAGAGAAGAAGGAGTAGCAAGAAAAGTGAAACCCGGCAGAAAATGTATTCCAGTTTCTAACTGGATTCGTAGGCAGCTAATCAATGCTCTAGCCTGCTCGATAATATTTTAATTATTCTTTTTCTGGCCTTTTTCTCGGACCTTCGACCGCTGTTAAAGGAGGGAAAATTTATTCCCATTTGCCGTCTTACCGGATGATGAAAGCTGTCGCCAATTTCAATACACTCACGCTATCGAAGGAAAGTATCCGTGGGATTATAAATTCATCGTACGTCAATTAGTCGAGGAATAATTGTTCCTTTTGGCTATTTTCTAAAAATCTGTCTGTCGAATCGCTTGAGCTCGATCGAAGGAGAAGGTGGTAAGAAGAGAGAGAGAGAGAAAAGATGGACGAAACGAGCGAATGGAAGAGGATCTATCTATAAAGGCACGAACTTTCACCTTCCTACGACTAGCCTCACTTCTATCGTGTACAGTCTCTTCTGGTGCTCGAAAGTACCGAGAGTTTCTTCTCTCTCTCTCTTCCTTTCTATCCTCGTGTAGTGGAAGAATACGCGTCTGCACGAGTGACATACACACGCGTAATCGTAGGCTTCGTTTCCCAGCTGTTCGTCGCACGCGGCTTTTCTCTGTGTTTGATAGGTCGGTGGTGTTCGGTGGCAGCCGATTGGCGCCACACCGGCCTGTCCACATCCCGAATTCCGTGTGAACCGACATTAAGAGCCGCGATCCATTACTTTCTCTGCAACGCGTACACGGCCGCCTCCGTTTACTTTCGCCGAAAGCAAACGGAGAAAAAGCCAAAATAAGAGAAGCGCGGACCCGCGTGAAATTTTGCTTTCGTACGCGCGCTCTTTCTCTTTTGTTCGATCGAGATCCCCGCCCCTGAGGGCGAACGATTGTCAACGATAAAAATATCCTCGCGTTTATCCGGGGATGGAAGTAAACGAATTTCAGTTGTTCGAGGATCGCGAAGAAATAGGAGAATTATTTGACAGAATAACATGAAATGTTTCTCTGCCGTAATCGAAGGAATTGATCGTGTATTTTGGTTTTGAAATCGCAATACACTTCCCCTCGACGGTGTTCCGTCGCGCTCGAGAAACACTCGAACACTGTTTACTTTGCTCGATCAGGTATTTACAGGATGCTTGATAGCACGGCAATTTCCGCAAAGCGGCAATAAACGATAACAAGGCCCAACGGGTTAATTCACCGGCTGGATGAACAGTTGAGAAGAAAGCGAACAGGCAAGAAGCATTACCTCTCGGTTCAACAGAGTATAAACGATCTCTGATCTGTACTCGAAGAATCAGCCACTGGAAATGGAAATCGACCGATCGTTTCTTCCCCGTCTTTCCCCCAAGTACTGTTTGCTTTTCCGATAGGAAGAACCAGGAATGGCCCTTGAACGCGCAGGTTCGAGTCAAACGAGTGGGTACGCGGCGTTCCACCTTTCGAAGGAAACCGGTTCGAAGAAATCTGAACGTCACAGCTTCTGCTCTTTCTTCGTGGCCTTGAAAGAGCTACGCTTCTTCGCGGTCTAGTTCACCGATACCCTTTCATGACGAACACTTTCCATTGTGTAACGAACTTTTTTTTTCATTCTCCTCCACCTATATGTATATATATATATTTTTTTTTTTTTTCTGTTTCTTTCCTCCTCTCGTCACTTTTCTTGGTCGGTGTCGATGTTCACAAGAACCAGTGTCCCATTCCTCCTCTCCAACAACGATCGTCTACTCCCCGCTCTTTCCTTCTTTCGTTTATACCGAGAATAATTCCAGCGGCGCTCGAGCGCGGAACGATCTGCATTGTTACTTTCTAGGAGAAATTAATTCGCGCATAAACAGAGTAATCCCAGCAGTGGCCTATACGAGAGATGAAAAAATGTAGAAAAAGTGTGTCGGATGGTATGCGTGATGTCGTGATTGAATATTCATGAGGCGAAGGATAACACCTTTGCCGGAAAGCTGAACGAATTGCTGGTATTCAATGGTAGCAACCTACGAATTACCTGTTTAACTAGATCTCCGTAGGAAATCCGTCATCTACAGATCAAGATGTGTCTGAAAATCGTATCTACTGCGATAAGACACGAGCAGGACACACGTTTCTCTTGGAACTTGTATCGAACGGTGTTACGTAAACGGGGGAGTGGTGTTTAGGCAATCCGTAGGAACGGTACCCAAGCGTGCATCCTTAATGCTCGTGTCTCGTTTTGGAAAAGAACGGAAGTGCTTTCACTGGCGACGAGGTCGGAAAGTTGAGCGTTTCGATGGCCACGAGCCATTGCCAATTCGCCGCGAGAAATCTTCACTTTTTCTTCTATCTGGATCCGACTGAAGCCAACGTTCGTTCGTCTATCGAACGCTTTCATGATTTGAGACTTTAAATATCCATTCGCATAGGAATCTACACACCGTAGTAGCGGCTGCTGATGAAAGTGCTTCTCTTTAATGGATCACGAGATATCTGCTTGATTCGATGGAATTCGTTGGAAAGGAGAAGCTAATACGACCGATGGAATTATAGCTAATTTCGTTTCGAAGATAATGAATCACTCGGGGGATTAGCATTTAAGATGGCAATCGAATACCGATGGAAAACTCGAACCGTCGAAGGTTGTGAGAAAGGCCAACGATTTATTCGACGATAATGGCTACTTCAGTCAGGCATTAAAATCACTAGTTTCGTTTACCTATGGTGCACGGTTTGCACACGGTGGACAGGTGATACAGGCTTTCTTTCAAAAGCAGATCCGTACCTTGTCACTTTCACTCGATTTTTCCAATGACCGATCGAGCCTATGTCAAGTTCAATACTAATACAGTTTGTAATTTTCTTCGAGCCAACGATCCCATCGACTTTCTGCACGACGTTTCGCATTTGTTCTTGCTACTTTTGTACATTAAATTTCTTTGAAAAAGAATTCACACGTTTCGTTTACTTACCAATCTGTCGTTCCTATGAAATTTCTTCTCTCTCGAAACTCCTCTTACTCCACTTGTTCACCTGCGAACGAGAGAGGACACCTCAGAAGATATTCCCTCCACCGTCTCTTCTTCTTCCTCTTTTTCTTCCACGTCTATCCTGAACAGTCCTCACCACCATAACACAACGAACACCAAGACTCGAGTCCTTTATTTCCCCCGGTTCTCACTGAAATATCGCAAACACCCACGATCTATTCGTTACATTCGTCACAGTCACCAAAGACCATCTTCGTCGCGTTCCCTCACGAGCGAATCATCCTCACACCTCGACCAATATTCCCTCTCTGGCCAAAGCGAATCTCGAGAATCGATTTCCTCAGTCATCCATCTTAATCTCTCGTTACAATTTCAAAATGTCTTCGAGATCCAAGTGTCGAAGCGTCTCCTCGCCGGTGCGTATGTCCCCATTCGTCCGGCTCTCCCTCTTTTCCTTTTCACAAATCTTTCGAAGGCACGTTAATCACGAGAGACAGGAGGATCTTTCCACGGAAGAAGGAAGATCCACACGATGGAGGGCCTGCACCATGTCTATTCTCTCGTCTCGAGGAGCCCCGGTCGCCTGCTCGTCGTTGCCCACCGTCCGCTACGTCGGCTCTCACTTTCTCCGGCGAGTAGTTTCATTTCGGTAGGTAAAACTCTCTCGTGTGTCCCCCACCAGATCCACACCGGCTGCCCGACTCTTCTCTCTGTCTGTTCGAACGGGAAAATCGACCGATCGGAAGGATACGATTGTCCTTCGATCTTTAATTCTGGAAACGATGACTCAACTTTTCAAGATATTTCCTAGACGATCATCGCGCTATTTTCATTTCAGTTCTATTCAAAATCTTCCCCCTTGTTCTTTCTTTCTTTTCGTATATCGAGAAGCTGGTTTATTCGTGAATAATAGAAGAATCGGTATCAAGAAGGCAGCCGAAGGTGTCGTTCCCTTAAAGAAGAAGTACAATAGCGAGAAGGAAGTTTCTCGTTAAATTGACAACAGCGTAGATAAACGACGCGTGAGACAAGCCATTAAATGACCCAATCTTCCAGCTCTTTTTCGCTACCGCGGTGGATGCTGCTTAAGTTTTCTGACGCGGTGCGGAAAACTTCCGCCGGACGAAACTTACTCTTCGCTAAACGTGCAACGCTCCGGGTGCAACCTCGTTCACGTTGAATTTTTCAAACGGACGCTCGAGAAACTGCCGCCCGACGGCCGCAGGAGAAATATATATTTCTTCCTTTTTTGCTATAGCTCATTAAACGACGTAGTTCCGACTAAACGAGGCTTCTTCCATTCCACGAACCGATTTCGAATTCGTCTCTCCTTATTGTCCCCGCTGAAACGAGGCTTTCTTCCTGTTTCGACGGTCATTTCACGCGGTTTGCCCGCTCCTTGGAGCGGCTAGGAAGCGATTCCGGGCAATTAACGGCGACCGTTAATTCACCGGGGGGGAAAAATAAATGCCCCTGGGTCCATTGTGTCGCCTAACAGGAGCACCAAGAGAAAATCTCCGCGAATTTGTCCGTGTATTTCGGATTCGACCGCCTCCGTTCGTGAATGTGAAAATTCCCCACACGATCCTCCGCGTGAAAGAGAAGAAATCGATGCCTAATCAACCGAGTTGTGGCCGATTGGAAAGTGCAATCCTCCGAGCAGGTCTCCGCGTGGTTCAACTTGTGAACTTCGCCTCTCCTCTTCCTATAATTTTCCACGCGATCCAAACACGTCCCTCTTTCCTTCCTCTCTTTCTCTTTTTCGTGGCGAATATCGTCGAACGATTTCCTCGATTCGAAATATGGTCACGCTACGAATTATTGTTCAAGCCCCGGTGAAAGTGGATGACAAATCGAGGAAGAGGGGGAACGTTTTTGGCAATCGTCCGGCTTACAGATCGAAAATCGCCCATCTCCGTGTTAACCGAGAAATCTAGTTTTGAGAAAGTTCGCTTCCTACTCCGTCATTTCGTCCGTACCTACGTCACGTTTATAAGCTCATGTGTTCAAAATCGGAGAAGAATGGAACGTACGAGTAGAGAAGGAAGAAATAAAAAAAATAGGTGACACAAATTTCCAAGGAAAGATTGTTCCAAGGTCCCTTTTTACAGTTTCCAGGAATTTTGCAATTTCATCACTAAACTATGAGTTGTAACACGTTTACTCAGAGATCGATCCTCGACGTCACTTTTGCTCGCGTAATATCCTTGTGCAAATGTTTCCTCGCGCGTAACTCTGCCGCGGAACGTTCACATCCGTTTTGGCCGCTCAAGGACCGGGACGCGAGACACGCTCGAAAGTATGCGGTATTCCGGGAATTCGAGCTCGTCCTGGAGCTCGATAATTGCACTCTAATTAATTCGTTTCTCGATTGCGCGTGTCGCGCAGAACGGGAACAGAATGTCGCTTTTTGTTTTCCTCGTCTCGACCAGTGATTCTTCGTTCACTCGATTTGTAACCCTTTCGCTACCATTGGCGCCTGTCGGCGTTTCGAAAATTTCCTCGTATTACACTGCTGCAGCCTTTTCGGTGCACTTTCACCTTAATTTACTGCTTAATTTCATTCTCTACGAATTTCTCCTTAATTTAATAAGCCGAATTTTAACGCGACGCGGTCGAAATAACAAATTTTGCAGCCGTGGTTAAAAATCTGCCGTAGCGAAGGGGTTGAATAAAATTCAAAAGAGAATTCTGAGTTTGATTGAAAATTGAGAAACGTAACACCGTCGAAAATGTCTATCGGTAATTTGCAAACTTTCCTCCCTTTCCGTGCGTTCGACGTGTTCCAAGCTCTAATTATTCGATACGAGGCGGTCAAAAGACATCCGGAGTGGCGAAGAGGAGCACGTTGCGTGACAGCGTGTTACGAGCGTATCGATGAAGAAAGTAAGAGCGTTACACAGGACGGAAGTGGTGAATTTAGGTGAGGCTGTTCGAAACGGCCTGGCGAAAGCGTCTTGTTTAGCCTGTGTATAGATAAAGATTCCACAGCGTCGTGCTGCGCCTACGACAATATTTCTTCCCGTGTCTTATCCACCATCTCGCAGAATCACCCTTCCTTTATCTCTTTCACACCGAAACCATCCACACCGTTTAACACGTCCTTCTTCAACACACTTTTTCGCCTTTTTCGTTTCTAGGTCTCCTTAGACCGTCGTACGCGAATAATCTGACGGTGGAGGTTAAAAAAAAAAGGAGCCATCTGATCCATAATTGGGTCTCTGTCTGGTGAGAACTCGATTGTTCCACGGAGAACTACGACTCTCTGATGCCGGTTTGAATTCTGACGGTAATTATAAGCGTGAAATTTATCCTGGCCTGTGTCACGTTCGAGCCATTGTCTATGGAATGTGGAATGGAAAAGCTGGAGTTTCTTTGATTCACCTGTTCCCAGGTTAAGGTTGCATTTATTCGCAATTTATTCCGCGCTAACGGAAACGGATTAATTCAATTTCTTTTTTCGGCGGACCTAGTTTTCTCTGTTCACTTCGTCGTGTGTGCCCGTAGAGACGTGTACTGAAAATTTGACAGGATTTACGCGCTGGCACCGAGGAGAGAGATTGGAAATTGGACGATTTGAGATCGAGAGTGGTTCCGATTTGAATATCTAATGAAAAGGCTGGACAGATCGGTGGCGTGGCTAGGTGCAATTGCGGCACATCGGGTGAAAAAGAAAAGGAACTAGGTCGATGCTGGTTAAAGGAGGCAACGCTCGCCTGGATGGATCATCGGTGCACCTTTTATTTATCTAGACGAGTCTGCGGCAGACCAGGGCGCGCGGTCGTTAGAGCATAACTTTCTCCGTGGACTGGAAAGTCTAATGTTTCCTTCGCTGGATAAAACGTTTTGCAATGTATGTAGGTAGATTTTTAATCGAAACGATCTATCAAGCTAGATCGTAATCAATGGAAAGACAGAGGTGTTCGTAACGCGTGAAAACGCGAATGAATTATCATCTTATTAGCTAGCTTTACGAAACTTGGTCTTGGAAATTGTGGAGTAGGAAGTTCGTCCAATTGAACAAAGCAGTACTCGCTTCTTTTATGGCTATTTTCGACAGTTGGTTCGATTTTTCTTTCTTATTATATTTAGAGATTGATTTTCATCGGAGAGCGAATGAACGGAATTAATTGCGATTTCCAGCGGTTACGAGAAACGTACGAATCGTGTAAAATCGTTCGTTTTGCATATTCATCAGACCGTAGGAGTAACGAAACATTCACGTAGTTATAACGGGTGAAATAGGAACACGCCCTGGTCGCGTATAAAACACAAGCTCGTCGTAATTGCGGTTCGTTAACCGTGGCTATCGCGAGCAAAGTCGGCCGATAAACGTCCAGTTATCACTCGTACACGAGTGAAACTTGGTCAGTAATGCAAAATGCCGGGCAAATGCGGTAATTTACGTCAATTGAAGCTGAGATACATTGTAAATGTGCAATTATCAGCGTCAAGAGTTACGGAACAAAATATCTCCTCTCCTCTGTATCTTTCCCTTACTTGGCAGCTTTTCTAACGTAACGCGAAAGAATTCCGCTAACGCGGCTAGCGTCTACGCTATTTGTCTTCTTCTTCTCTCTTCTTTTTTTTTTTACGCGTCGTTGATGAATTTCACCCGGTTACGCGTCTATTGCGAGGGGAATAATTAACGTTTTGTTTTCTTTAATCGAAACAGAGAGAAGAAAGAAGTTAGGAAACTCGGCGGGGAAAGTGTTATGGTCGTCACGTATGGGGTGACATCACGAAAAGAATAAAATGATGTCACCGGTGGGCGGATATGTCGTTGCAGTAATAATTGCTCGCGATTTGCATTCACGCATCGGGAATTAATTACGACATAACGAATAAGCTTGACGGTGGGTGATCGAAATTGGAAAACGTGACATTTTATTTCCCCTTTATTTCTTCTTTCCAATACTTTACAGCCGTGACAATTATTCCTCGAAAGGGATGAAATTCTTCCGGTTGCGTCCGTTCAGAATGCGCCGTAATCTGCGTCACACAGAAATCACATTCCAATTAAATTCCATCTTCTGCCAGATTTGAAAATTTACACCAACTATACGCAAGCTTCATTTTACCGTGCTCTCGTCGGACAGAGAGAAACCAGCATCGTAATGCGTGTCTCTCGCGACAATTATCCATTCAAAGAGACAATTACGCCTCTAGTTCTAGGTCCACGTTAAACATCGCGACCTCTCGTCCGTCGGTTATGTTCTCGGTCCACTTTCGGGGCTGACGAGAAAGAAGAAGAGAAAGAGAAGAAAGAGGCAAGGTGTGCTCGCCGTGTACCTCGACCCAGAAATCTCGAAGAAAATTAAAATGTGGTAATCGCAATTCTATTCCGGCGTAATGTGTGAGTGCCTGTAAAAACGCCACGGCCAGCTCTTACGTGTAAACGAGACTTTACTTTCTCAAGCACGCGACCGCCGTCACTCCTCTCTTGCTGCTCCTCTTACTTTCTCCTCTCGGTCGTCGGCGAAAAGTAGGTCCCAAATAGGATTAAGCGATCGTTTAAAGACCTTGCCACTCGATCCTCGCCCAGACCACTGCCTTCGTTCCCTCTTCCTAATCTTTCTCAATCTCGCCGATCTTCTCGGGATCTTCTCGCGCGATTTGCGGCGACGTGTGTTCCCCGCGAGGCTTCCTCGCGAAATTTTTACCAGACGTTCGTAAATTCACCGGCGGAAAACGAGAGGAAGACAGTGGATCAACGGTGGAAAAAGTTACGCAATTCGTCTGTTTGTACGTAGTTTTGACTTCGGGTGGAGAAATCTTTTAAAAGTTAAGATTGGAGATTTACTCGAGGATCCAGAGGCACGTTCGACGGTTTAAAGAGAAACTGGACGGTAAATACCTTGCAATGAAATTTATAGCGAACTTCCAAGCACAAAGTTTGTGCACCAAGTGAAAGCTAGAGGGAGGGAGAGAATTGGGTAGCGAACGATTTAATTTCGTCTAATGATTAAGCACGATTTCGGCAGAGTTGTCCGTTAACTCGAACGATCGACAGTTTCTGCGGAGCATCTTTTCAATTTAATCACTGTCTTTCCAGTGAAAAGGAGAAAATAGTAGCTGCATTGAAAGTGACACGTTTATTAGAGAAATAAGGTGATACAGGTGCACAGGCTAGGCTCGGTTGCTGTTAAAATCGATTATTAATTACCTGGAATATTCTCGGCTGAAAAATTGGCAACTTCGTCTACTCGCTGATTAACACTGGAACAACTGGTGTTAAATGTAGTTAAACATTTTCTCCCTTCTGGTTTATTTAGGTATACTGTCTGAAGAATTTCGAGACTAGAAAGATTAATGGAAAAGTCAATTAGCATATGGTACAATTATTCGTTTATTTCAACTTGGCCAAAGGCATTTTAATCATTCTTGCAATTTAAAATACGAAACCTGAAATCCCTCATTTTCACGGATTTTGTTCTTCTAGTATTAAGCTTGAAGATTCTAAATTTTCCAAGTTTTTTAATTTACCCCTTGAATTGGGGAACACGAGTCATTGCTTTGGGAATTTTTAGGAGACAATAATTTCTTTGTTGAAAAATATTCACAAGAACAGAAACGAAGTACAGTTTGTTCATTTCAACAGAAGTCGTCGCATACTTGGCCAAAAGTCACTTAATAATTTCTCCAATTTAAAGTACGGTATCTGAAATCCGTCGTTTCCACGAATTTTAGTCGTTCCAGTGTTGAACGTGAAATTGATTCAAACGATCGAAGAGCCATTGTCAAGATCTCACCTTTCTTCAGAAGCACAGTAGCAAAACACCGCTGAGGTGGACGCACGATAAGATCCAGGTTGCCGTGCATATTATCTGCTTTCTAATCGATGCGAGAGGTATTGCTCCCTCCGTGAAGAATATCTCTCTCGGTGTCCTCGTCCGGATCGTTCCGCCGATACTTGGACGTACGATTACCCTGTTGAACGAGTTCTCCCTCGTACATACACACGAGCATCTTACTTTCGTTGCTTTCAAACAACCTCTCCTCGTTTTCATCGGCGAAAGTGAATGGACGCGTCGATGTTTCTAATTGGCACATCGGCATTCGACACTCGAACCTGCTCGCTCGTAATCGATATCACCATGCAGAACCCGGCGTCGATTTGTAAATCCTATCGGCCGATTCGCGGGAACTGTTACAGACCAGCGAACGTGTTCAATTTCGTTGAAAAAGTGCGCGAAGGATGGAACAAACGGGGAAAATTCCATCTATCGAAAGTAAATTACTAGTTCGACGTAATTACCGGCGAGGATTAACGTAATTAACGAGTAGAGAAGCAAAGATGAAGTCGCACTTGTCATGCTTTATTATTGCATTGGTATAGATTTCTAAAAAGTGAAACTTCAAAATTCTGTCTTTTTTCGCTCCGAAGGGCGTGTATATACGCCCTCGAAGAATGAACATTCATATACGAAGAGCGTATATATACGCTCTCGAAAAGTGGGCGCTCGGGTACGAAGAGCGTACATATACGTTCATACCATATATACTTTTGTTCCTTTTTTGTTTTTGCGACAAAATTATCGTTTGCCAAATTTCATTTAAATCTTATAAGACAGATATTGGAAACATATGGGAAAGAAAAATCAGTGTCGACTAGTCAGTAATGCGCTCCGTTCATAGCGATCATATTTTGTCACAAGCGCGCCGTAGCGAAAAGGTTAATTATATAAGAGTTTCTTTTTCAAATCGCTAATTATCGTGATCGAAATAACGCTGTTGTGAGAAATTTAAAAAAGTTTATTCAGCTCTTTAAATTACATTTAACTCGATAACAATTCACGCACAAATGTACCAAAGCACGATAATCGGCGAAATTCGTGAAACTAACCTAAACGATCGTGTCTCGCGTTTCCCAGATGGTTTAATTGCCCTACGAACCTGCGCTAAATACACGCTTGACCGAGAGATAAAACGTTACTGTTACACTCCGACCACCTACGCTCTGATTCTGAAAAAAAAAAAGGGAAAAGAACGGGAAGAAATAAATGGGACAATCGAATCTGAATTTGCCGGTCGATGGGGGACGGCTAACTTGTTGCGCTCTTCACATCGGTTTTGCCGTCGTATAAAGAGGAAACGAGACGGAAAAACGATTGAAACTCGATATTAATAGAAGTGCAAAGAAAAAGCCCG
>NW_017100187.1:436426-455880 GCF_001263275.1 Habropoda laboriosa | reverse complement strand
AAGAAAAAGCCCGCGAGCCGATTAAAGAAGAAACAGGAGAAATCTTTTAAAGCGGAGATCCCAGCCGTCTGTCTGTCCACTTGAAACTCCTCGATGACGTTGACCGATGTTGAATAAAAGGGATTAGCAATAAGATAGCGGGAACTCTGGGGACGCGGGGAGTTGAGAAAAACGCAAAAGGAAGGAGAAATTTCCCGGTGGGCTGACCTACTGCCGACATCTACTACTGCCTAGCCGACGAAACTTTTGCAAAATTAATGAAATCCTGTTAAACCGGGTGAAAAAAGGAACAATTATCCCCGCGAGAGAATCGAGTCGGCCTCGAACGGAGAGTATGCAAAGTAAATGGCGTGAAATTACTTGAACGAGTAATCGATAGTTTAAACACGGCGGAAAACAAGCAGGATAAATTGGGAAGAAGGAGAAGAGATTCTACGAGATATTGCGTAAACTGAAGCTTATATTTTCCTTTCTTTTCTTTCTCCTCTGACTGTGTATTCGATGGATTTTGTCACGATATCTTTACACTTTCGCCGTTTCCTTCTCTCCCTCTTTTATTATTCTGTTAATTATTTAGAAGTAATCATTACGGAGGACTTGATTAGAAAATCGAGATCTTCTTTCTGTCGGTTCGTTTCGTTTGCATAAAAGCCGAGTCCTCACAGGTGTCTGCAAAGTAAAGGAGAAAAGAGACGGGGGAATGTGGTGCAAAGGGGTTTAGCTGCGTCTTCCATTCGAGAAAAATTACCACTATCTCTCAAACGAGATTATCTCTTTGTTCTCGAAAGGGTTTAGAAACCCCTCGAGCGGTGAGAAACTTCTCCCAGTTGTTAATTTAGGTGGAAAAACGTACGCGGCAACTGTTCTCTCTCCTCGCCGGAGAGACAATCGGATTTTAACTGGACGAATTTATCATCGAAAACTTGCCAGCTTCTAATTGGGAAATTTCTATAAATTGCTCCGGGAAATGCCGCGTTGCAAAATTGTCGGGAATTTCAATGGGCACAAAGAGATAAAACTCGTTTCAATGCACGAGAACGCAAAACATCTCTGTTTTCGTATATTCACTTTTCTCCGCGATGAATGAAACCGATGTTCAACTTATCAACGATTCTACAAAATTACCGACACTTTTTGCGCTCTCGCTTAGTTTCCATTCGTGAAATATGTAGAATACCCGGAATATCGCTGTTCGAGTTAGATAGTGACTTCAATGCTTGGTCGTATATATTACATTTATCCTGTTAATAATTAAACGAATTCTATCTAGTTTCCACGCGAGGTGTAGAAGCTGTTCTACCCACTAATTTTCTATCATTTATGCATTCTACATGTTTCCGGTGGCTTTCGTTAACACGAAACGAGAATGAATTCTTACCGACGAAATGATCTTAGGACAGAAGATTCAGATCGTTCCCGTTGCTCGCCTCGTTCTCCCGATCGAGGTTCACCTGATCCATGAAGTTCAACACGGCGCTGAATCGATTGACAGACGAGACTGGTCGATAGTCGGGATGAGATCTTTTCCCGTATCGACTGCCCCAGTAGTATCGATCCACCCTTGGAGCCAGTTCGACAAACTTTGGCAACGATTTGCTCTCCTTCTGCAAGCTTTCGCTGCGCCCATACCTGCCTCCTGTCACGAAGAACGAATCTGCAAACAGGAGTATCTTTACAATTCCCGGTTCAAAGGAAATTCTGTGGTGTAGTGATTTTGAGAAAGCGTAGTTCCAAGCAAAATGTGGCGAGCGTAAGTGTGACGATAGCCAGGCCCAACGGGAAAAACCCCGGCTGCCTATAAAGTATGGCGTGCGAGGGATCGAACGACAGGGTTTTTTTGAAAATTTTTCCTAGTCCATCTCATGCAGGCATCTGCCATACCGACATCATCGACGGTAACAACATTAACCTCTCAAGGCATCCGATAAAGAGGCCGTAGTATCTAGGAACGGATTCGTAAAGGATTCATCCCACAAGGAACCAAAAAAGAAAGAATAAGATGGAAGGACAGTGTGTTTGGAAAAGTCGAGAGGCGTGAATAGAAGAAGCGCGGGTCACAGTCAAATGTATCATAGTTGTTCGCATATTTTGTTAACAAACATCTATCTGTATTTCCAATTCCACAATTCTAAGGAGGAAATATCGTTCGGTGTTCGACAATTTCCCGGAATATCGTAATTAAACGGACGCTTAAAGCGGAACTAATGGAGGAGGAGTCGGAGCGAAGGGAAGATCAACGAACTTTTCCGGGCTATATTTGCGACAGAATTTCCAATATATCTGCCTTATGTATTACACATAATTTACGTCACTTGGTAAATTACTTGTTGCTTTGACGTCGATACAGCCGGTTCGGCTAATTGCCTTTATTGAATCAAAGGGCGGAACGTTCGCAGGTACGACAGAATTATCAACGGTGTAAGATGAAACAAAAGAAGCAGGAATTCTCGTTCGAACGAGAAGTTTCCTTAATTGGAGGAACGAGGGGAGGCGTGTCAGCGAGTCTGCTGCGACAAAAGAGAGTGTGTATTTATGGGAAGTTCCGTTTCGAATC
The DNA here is from genome assembly GCF_001263275.1 of Habropoda laboriosa. Taxonomy (NCBI): domain Eukaryota; kingdom Metazoa; phylum Arthropoda; class Insecta; order Hymenoptera; family Apidae; genus Habropoda; species Habropoda laboriosa. Next base: position 453,326 of record NW_017100187.1, on the reverse strand, counting down.
CACGCAGGACTTGAGGATCTCGTGTTCGCGGGTTAAACGGATCGAGTTTCTAGGAACCGGAAACGGTCTAATTGGAGGACGACCGTTGAAGAACGGTCAGCAGAACGACCGCAATGTTTCTGATTAGAAAGGTGTAACGCCGAGAACGAGTTCGTAAAAGCGTCCGCGGTTGGAAAATTAATGGAGACCCGGCACGTTTTACACCGCAGAAACGGGGTTCGGAGGGGAAATCGTGCGTAGATTGCGCCAGACTGGGGATGTTTGATGCAATTCTGACATATCGAGATAGGCAAAATAGACGAGACTTACGATCTCTCGATACGTAAAAAATAACGCTAATTGATAGATTACACTGGAAATGATTGCAGCTTCGCAATATAAATTTCTGCAGTGCGATTTGCTGTTGAATGAATTTCTTAAGATTGCAACTTTACTTTCGCGTAATTTAACAGAAATTGCTATAGTATAGAATTAATTTTTTCAGGAGTTTCTCTTAATTAGCTAATTAATTACAGGTGACACGCGTCGTGGTAATTTAGATTTGGAGGAAGGAAGAACCGCTGAGAACCGGTTTAATTTGGTAACTCCACGAACGAGAAGGATTCTCAGTGGACATCTTGGCAATTTTATTAATCGAGATAACCTGGTGACTCACCTGTACGTGGTTCCTGCCTTTTACCATATCGGCCCTGAATGTAGAATTTCTGCTGGGAGGCGACCAGAGTTAGAATGGCACACGCGATCCAGAAACACATCATGATCTCTACGCTACCGAAACACGGCACCAATTGAGCCTTTCTACCCCGCGAAAGCATTCTCTCTCGCCTGTAAAAACAACGCCCGAATATTTTCCACACTCTGACCCTTTCTTCTTTATCTCAAATTTCTGTCGTTTCGACTGTCTTTCTCGACTGAACAATTTCGTTACATCTAAGTCACTGGATAAGTGTGAAATACTTGTTCCTCAGAGCCACGAAAAGAAACGAATTCTACCACTTTTACTCTACTTTTTCCAATCTGCGATTTCTATTGGAATAAAACATATTTTCAAGAAATACATACTTTGTATTCAAAAAAGAAGCACTAAATCTTTTACATTTCACCGATTAATTCGAACAGTGATACTTATACGTTTGTAATTTACTTTCCTTGTATAGATTCCTTCTTTCGATACTCCAATAAAATCGACCTAGGTATAGAACTGAGAATTCCTTGTTTCTCTCTCTCTCTCTCCTCGCGATTATCCCTCGAATCTTTCCTCCAATTATTCCCTCATCTCCTGTAATCACGAATAATGGCACAATTGACCGTCGAGCCCTAGATCTGTGGACGATCCTGCTGGCGTGTAGGATGACGCGGCGGATTTTGAGGAGAACGTGCAACGCGAGGGAAAAAGGGACACGTTTCAGCGCGGAAAATTTTGTGGAAACGTGGATGAAGCAACACGTAAGAGCAACTGCGATGTAGCATGATCCGTGAAACGCTTTATATAGTAGCTCCCAACCACCCACGAAGTGTTCCGACATCCCTAACGGCGACCAATCGCGCAACAGCTACGCGTTCTCTCTCCTACCTGACTCCGGATGATTTTCCTTCTGTTTCCGCTACCACCTGCAACAAATTATATAATGGAATCGTGAAATAACGACGGCGAATGCAACAGGACCTTCCCACGCTAATTCTCCAGCGAAATTCGCCGGCTGATTTTTGGGAGGTTAGAGTTTGTCGAGATAGCGAAGGTGTTCATTATATAATCTCCATTTATTTAGGGTCTATCACGTTTATGAAAGTTTCACTGACAGCTGTGAGATTTAAATTTAATCAGAAGCGATTTTAGATGAAAATTTCGTAATTAAATGTGTGAAAAGATGTAGTGACAAGAATGACCTTTCATTTTCAAAATTATTGGCTGGAAAGTCTTCGTTCCTTCAGGTTCTGTCAGATCGATAAAGAATTCACTGATAGCTGAGGGATTTAAATTTAATTAAGAGCGATTTTAGATGAAAATTTCGTAATTGAATATATATAAAGAGACGTAATGACAGAAATGAATTATTTCCCAAATTATTGGCTGAAAAATCTCCATTATGAAAATTTCACCGACAGCTGACGGATTTAAATTTAATCTGGAGCGATTTTAAATGTAAATTTCATAATTAAATGTAACGACGAAAGCTCTTAAAGGTACATTTTTTATTTTATTCCATAGAGAAGACTTAGGATTGTATACTGATTTTTTTATGCGTGACAAAAATTTACATTTACTATAGAAAAGTTTTATTTATTCGATCTTACTCTCTCCCTCCACAAGAATCGAAGAAATGTTTACATCTCCACCGGTATAAGACGTGGGCATTTCCAAAGAAGGGACGTAAGCAGCGAGTTTCCATCGCCTTTTATCGACTTTCATTCGAGGAAACTTCCAAACAGATTCTCTCCTAGATTTTCTCCAATTCTTCTCCTTCACATAAAAAAAAAAAAGAAACAACGAAATTGATCGTACGACGAAAATATACAGACGGTTGTGTGTACCCCTTTTGGGAGGCTTTCGAGGTTCAAAGAAGTAACGTTTAGCCCACGTGAAGAGATAGAAAATGCACAGCTGCTCGAGGTTCGGCTGCCTTCGTTGCTGAATTGTTAACGCGGCTCGGCAATTATTGCAACATGCACGACCACCGTGAACTAACGTCAGCTCCTCGCTTATTCCCTTTAACAGGCGGAACAATTTCCCCCCGTCTGAACGAAAGTGAACGAATGTTCCAGACGTCGAGATAAAACGAAATTTAATCGCGAAAAAAAGTTTGGTACCTCGGCGATTTTTCCTCAACTTTCTTTCGAAAATCGATGTTTAAAAAATTGAACGAGATGTCTGTACTCTTCCACCTCACAAAACTCTTATACTTTTATGTAGGTTAGCCCCTTGACCTATGATTTCTTTTCTGACTATGCACCTAAGCGTCAGCCATTTTCTGCTTCAGTACTGTATCAGGTAACAAAAACTAATCTGTCACAGATTAATTACATTCATCAATCCTCAGTCCTACAAATTAAAACATTTTCTGCTTCAGTACTGTATCAGGTAACAAAAACTAATCTGTCACAGATTAATTACATTCAGCAATCGTCAGTCCTACAAATTTAAAAGAAAATTAGGATTACTATTAATTTTTCTTACTAATACAACTGTTTTTCTCACATCTTCGCCAGAATCTCTGCCACGTGTCTGACGAGTTGTCATATGTTAAGGGGTTAATTTAAACTTCAACGGGTGAACACGAATACTCGTTCATAAGTTTCTTTTTTAGACAAGCTTCGTGCTTTCTCCCTTTCGGAAAAGTTAACGGATCGAAATTGAAAAATTAATTTCGAAGAAATTAACGTGGGGATTTTGGTATGAAAGAGTGAATGTGAGAGAGTTGGTGCGAATGGCCTGGAAAGGAAGAACGAATGGAAGACGATCGTGCGTGGCGTGTTTGTTATGTTTAGACAACATGGGTTGTCAAGCCGATCGCGGCGTGTGTGAGTGTGTTGTATGTGGATGCGTGCGTGGAAAAAGGGAAGAAGAGTGTGAAGAAAACGAGAAGCATCGAGCCGGAAGGGAGCGAATCGGAGCAGCGGTGAGGATAATAAAAGGGAAGATTACAAGTGAACAGCACCGGCGACTACTTTTATTCAAATAAACGCAAAAGTATTTAACAAAATCCCACATTAATTTTCGAAAATTTGTTCGAGATGAGAAAAGGGAATGGCAAGTATTTTCAAGCGATAAAAATAATCGACTATCGACTGGTGCGATTTAGAAGAAAAAGGAGTTAAATTTAAGAACAATAAAATTCGAGGGAATTTAATTAGGAAAAGTTGCACTCAGAATACAGCTCATCCTTGTTCTTTTTAAAGAAATAAAGTGCAGAAGGGCGCAAGAGGGTCGGAGTTGAATTTTCCAGGTATCTAGTCCCGATCGGGAATCTGCCGAGTGCGGCAGTCGTAAAACGTGTCAGGCAGCACGTAAAACAAACGGCGAAGAGGAAATCTTCCGTGGTCACACGCGCAGTTTTTATTCGCTGACTGTCGTCAACGCGATCTTTTGATGGCCCGAACAGCATCGTCGTTGGTCATTGCGCGGGGCCGTTTACGACTGAAACGCAACGCATCGATGCTCGATCGATCTCCTCTACATTCGTGCCTCTCGAAAATATGGGTCGAGCTTTATTGCATTTTCTCTTCTCTGAAGAAATTTGGCAAACGGGGACTCCAGGCCGTGTTTTCACTTCGTTCGAGGACCGAGATATCACGTCTGCCATTTGTTTCTGATTAGAGCAAGCGTGAATCGACGGTGACGTTCTTTTTACGGAGATAAAATTGATGAATTGGGAAAATTTTTTGGTGATCAGTATTTCACGATCGTAGTTTAGTTTGATAATATTATATTGCTATCGGCAATTGATAATGCAACGCATTCAATGATTGTATGCAATTTTAGTATTTTAGTTTGTTATTTAATATTCACCGTCACATTGCTATCAAAAATTGCAAAAAATGCGACGCGTTCAATTACTGAGAAAATTTTTAAATTCAATACTTTAGTTTATTTAATATTTGCTATTACATTGCTATCAAAAATTGTAAAAAATGCAACGCATTTGCTACGGAACGGTTGAGATCGCCTTCGTTTCGAGTTGGTTAAAGGCGTGAAATTCCAGAAATGTGTTTGATGTCGTTTTATTAAATGTTTAGTTCGAACGGGTGTCGTTCTAGGCAGTGTAGATTTTTGCTTGAATTTGGTGTAGAGTCAGCTGGCGTAAATCCGCCCTATACTCTAAAACACTTTGGAGACATTAGGTATTGTAAAAAAGAAATTTGCTAATTAAAAATGAAGTCGAAGTCATGCAGGCGTTCTAGGAGTATCGTCTTAGACTATCTGTCGGTTTTAAACTAGCCTTGGCACCTTGCTTCCGACCAGTCAATGGTCAGGAAAAGGGCCTGGAGTCGAGCGTCGCTTCGTGGGTTGCTTGGCGTTTTGGTTTATAATTGTAAAGGTGTTTGGTTCTGATAATAATAATATCTAATAATATTGTTAATAGTAATGTAGTATCGTAATTGTGAGGATGAGAGAGAAAGCGGGCGACGATAGCCAGGCCCAAAGGGAAGAACCCCGGCGACAAGAGGCCCACTTTTATTATCTAATAATAATAATGTTAATAAGAATATTATAATAGTATCTGATAACAATGTGTGGTGGAAAGGCAGTGGATTCGTAACATCGATCAATATTTCACGATCGTAGATTAATTTTAGTATTTTAGCTTGTTGTTTAATATTCACTATCACACTGCTATCAAAAATTGCAAAAAGTGCAGTGCATTCAGTTACTGAGAAAATTTTTTACTGAGCAATATGTACAATGGTAATTCAATCTTAACATTTTCATTTATTATTCAATACTGTTGTACTGCTATCAGAAGTTGGCAAATGCAATCGACGAAATTTTAAGATCACAGTTTCATTTTAACGTTTTACTTTATCGTTCGATAGATACCGTTGATAGATAACTGTAATTGCAAATTTATAGATGGACACTCTGCGTAATACATTTTCGATAGCGTTCAATTCGATAGGAAAAATGAGAAGAGATTTTTTCGCAAGCATTTTGTGAAAATGTATTTGTCGACCTGTTGGCCGGCTCGTAAGCGAAATGGAATAGGAAGGAAGACCGGTAGTATTAACGGAGGATTAACGAAAATCCGGTTTGACGAATTAGAGAATCTCTGGAAGCGGACAGTTTCGTACGGTTTCGAGCTCGATTAACGCCTCTGCACACCAACCACATTGGACACACCGGCAGATTTCTATCTTCGTTCACCCGTTTCCTTCGCGTCGTAAGTAAAATTCGATCGGTTAAACGCGAGGGTGAAAACTGGCCGCGACACTTGTTGCTTGGCTTCGTACCAACGACCCAGTTCCCCAATTTCTCCTTCAATTCTGCGTTACGATCTATGATATCTACTTGAACGAACGTGGAGAACCGTCTGAATAATTGAGTATCGTAAGCGTGGGTTAGGTTTGGAAGACTGAAAAGAGAAAGCTGTAAAGAATTGAAGTTAGAATTGATGTGATTTTTATGAGAAAAGAGAATTCAAAGTTTCCGATAGGGATGCAGAGAGAAGAACTGAAGTTGAATTAATATCGTTTCTGTTCTAAAATAAAATTGGAAGCCTTTTTCTTTTGGTAAAAAATTAAAACTCCTCTTTTCAGGGATTTTCTTAAGAATTTTAATTAAATTAATATTAAAAATAGAATTAGAGAATTGTGAGAAGGATGCAAAGGGGGAAAATTTGAAATTGAAGTTAGTATCATTTTGTTCTCAGGAGAGAATTCTGAACTTCTGAGAAGGGTGCAAAGAGAAGAATGGAAATTAAAATTAAGAGAATTCTAAACTTCTGAGAAGGGTGCAAAGAGGAGAATTGAAATTAAAATTAAGAGAATTCTAAACTTCTGAGAAGGGTGCAAAGAGGAGAATTGAAATTAAAATTAAGAGAATTCTAAACTTCTGAGAAGGGTGCAAAGAGGAGAATTGAAATTAAAATTAAGAGAATTCCAAATTTCTGAGAAGGGTGCAAAGAGGAGAATTGAAATTAAAATTAAGAGAATTCTAAACTTCTGAGAAGGGTGCAAAGAGGAGAATTGAAATTAAAATTAAGAAAATTCCAAATTTCTGAGAGGGATGCAAAGAGAAGAATGTAAAGTTAATATTATTTTTGTCTTAAAAGGGAATCCCAAATTTCTGAGAGGGATGTATTGAGAGGAGAATGGAAATTAAAATTAATATCACTTTTGTCTCAAAAGAGAGTTCTAAACTTCTGAGAAGGATGCAAAGAGGGAAGAATTGAAATTAAAATTAAGAGAATTCCAAATTTCTGAGAAGGGTGCAAAGAGAGAAGAATTGAAATTAAAGTTAATATTATTTTTGTCTTAAAAGGGAATCCCAAATTTCTGAGAGGGATGTATTGAGAGGAGAATGGAAATTAAAATTAATATCACTTTTGTCTCAAAAGAGAGTTCTAAACTTCTGAGAAGGATGCAAAGAGGGAAGAATTGAAATTAAAATTAAGAGAATTCCAAATTTCTGAGAACGTTGCAAAAAGAAGAATTGAAATTAAAGTTAATATCATTTTCATCTCAGGAGAGAATTCCAAATTTCTGAGAAGGGTGCAAAGAGAGAAGAATTGAAATTAAAGTTAATATCATTTTCATCTGAAAAGAGAGAGAATTCGAAACTTCTGAGAAGGATGCAAAGCAATTAAATCAACATTGAATCTAAAATAAAATTAAAATTCTCTTTCCTTTGCTAAAAAAAAAATCAAAACTCTTCTTATTACAGATGTTCTCGCACACGTCTATTTTTTCCTTAATATTCTCACTCACATCTCCTTGGCGACTAATTTTCGGGCGAACCTAAAGGCACAGCGATGCTTTCAAGAAAAATTGCACCGTTTTATTCCCCGATAAAAGCCGCATTTCTAATTAAAACCGAGGGACCGAGGAAAGCGACCAAATCCCAGGAGGACGAAGGTGGCGGTTCAAGCAACGATTATCATAATCAATGGGACATTACGTCCTGTTCGCATGAACAACTAATTCAATTAGAAGGCTGCACGAAGTACCACTTTCGAAGCTCTTTCTTCTCGCTAAAATTGCGTAACAATTGACCGAACAAATTCTTCCATTCTTGCAACTTCGGCTTTGATTTCATTTCTCCTCTTTTCCGCGATTACTTCGAATAACAGCAGCTCTTCCGGATCACCTTTGCAAAGTTCGTTTCTTCTATCGTCTGAAGGAGAGAAAGCGACAGAAAAGGGGGACGAGAAGACGAGGGTGATTCTTGTACATTATTTCGAGATACAGGATTAATTATTCATTAGAAGGGAGGAGAGAGTACTCGGAGGGTAAGTGACATCGCGGACAACCCCTCGAAACGATGAGATAAGAACGTGATAAGAAAGGCCTATGGTCGGCACATCCACGAAATTACTTCTGCGTTTACAATGCTAATTTACTTTCCCTGCGTTTTCTTCCTTCTTTTCGTCCGGTTCGACTCAATTTTAATATTTTCCATTAATCAGATTTGTCAGATAACAAATTTCGTATCAACTGATGAGAATTATGATAATAAGTTTCAGGAAATAGTCTTTTGCAATGTGATATCGTTTGTAGGTTTATTTTTCAGAATTTTTTCCGTTGAAGTATTCGAGAAGTATTTTCGTTGAATTCTTCTTCGAAATTTTCACGTATTTTCCGACTTGTTGTACTCTTCTCCGACAATAGCGACTGTTTAGATGGCAAAAGTTCATGTTGAAAATGGCACGAATTGCGAGAAAGACTGATTATAGTGATATACATACATGAGTGAATACGTACGCGCGATAGAAAACTGCAGGGATTAATTTCCATATGCTGGTAATGCGTTAGACGAAGAAGGTGGTACCGAAAAACAAGGATACCTATGTAGAAACGAGAGAGACAAGGAAAGAACCCGTAAAAGACAAGGATAGCAATAAAGGAGTGAGTTAGACAAGGAGAGGAATAGTGGGAGACAAGGATAGCAGTAAAACCGTGTGTTAGACAAGGAAAGAAATAGCGGTAGATAAGGATAGCAACAGTACCGTGTGTTAGACAAGGAAAGCAATAGTGTTAGACAAGGACAGGAAAATAGTGGTGGTTGAGAGTAACGCCATCTCGCGTTAGGGGACGCGAACTACGATTTCTTAATAGGATAACAGGATATAAACAGAGGTATTAGACAAGGAAAGCACTAGTGTGCGACAAGGACAGAGAGAGAACGATTCCTATTGGCTGGCGGGCAGCCAAGCTTCACCAATCACGGTCCAAACCAAGTCGGTCGGTGAAAAATCATTAATAACTCATTAATTACGATGATTCTGTGAACTTTTAGAATTGAAGAATGAAGAGTGAACCTTCAGCAACTTTCACATATACTTTTTAGTTCTCTAGACCCTCTCAATAATTAGTTATTAATATTTTTAGCACGTGATGTCGGGAACGATACCGCGTACCGTCAAATATCTTTCCGGTTTTTCAATAATTTCATAGCTTTCTACTAAATTCCCATGTAACTAACTATATTCATCTGAAAGACAACTCCTTTAGCTACATTCTTTTATAATTTTTATTAACATATACGGTTTAGTTTAGGAGTTATTAAACATTATGTGAGAGTGTTCTCTATACATCGTATGTAAGTATGGGTAACTGTCATAAACAATTGCTAATATCTAATAAACCACACGACATAGAGTTACCAAACTTATTGCAGAATATAGATAAAAGTCCATTCTACATTCTTCATGCTTGAAAGTGCATAATTTATCACGCATTTCTATTGAAATAACGAAAATGTGTTACCCTTGAATGCGACGTATGTAAACGGGTTTAATACGTTCCCGGTTTTTCAATAATTTCATAGCTTTCTCTTAAATTCCTGTGCAAATAACTGTATGCATCTGAAAGACAACTCCTTTAGCTACATTCTTTTGTAATTTTTATTATCATATTTCGTTTATTTTAGAAGTTATTGAACATTATATGGAAGCGTCCCCTATTCATTGTACTCATATATAGTGAACTGTTATAAACAATTGCTAATATCAATTGAACCACACAACTTAGAGCTACTAAACTAATGGCAGAATATAGATAAAAGTTGATTCTACATTCTTCATGCTTGAAAGTGCATAATTTATCACGCATTTCTACTGAAATAACGAAAATGTGTTACGCCTGAATGCGACGTATGTAAACGGGTTTAATACGTTCCCGGTTTTTCAATAATTTCATAGCTTTCTACTAAATTCCCATGCAACTAACTGTATTCATCTGAAAGGCAACTCCTTTATCTACATTCTTTTATAAGTTTTATTAACATATTCCATTTAGTTTAGAAGTTATTAAGCATTATATGGGAGCGTCTCCTATACATCGTACTCGTATATAGTGAACTGTTATAAACAATTGCTAATATCAATTGAACCACACAACTTAGAGCTACTAAACTAATGGCAGAATATAGATAAAAGTTCATTCTACATTCTTCATGCTTGAAAGTGCATAATTTATCACGCATTTCTACTGAAATAACGAAACAACTCCTTTAGCTACATTCTTTTATAATTTTTATTATCATATCTTTCGTAGTTTAGAAGTTATTAAATATTACATTGAAGAGTTACCGGCTTATCGTACCCGTGCATGCCGAACTGTTCTAAACAATCGTTAATATTTAATTAACCGTATTAGATACGTGTACGAAAATTATTGAAGAATGTAAAGAAAAGACCGTGCTACATTCTACATGCATAAAAGTATACAATTAATCGTGCATTTTTATAGAAATAACGAAAATATGTTATACCAGAATGCGACGAGTTTAGTACTCACCCAAAGAATTATTAATAACTCTCAAACTACAAGGGATATCTTAATGAAAATTATAATAGAATATAGCTAAAGATGTTACCTTTTATATTCATATAGAAACATGTACCGGAAATTGTTACTGACAATGATATTAATGAAAAACCGTACATGTGAGTCCTACCGTTTCCGACGTTCTTCACAATAATTGTTAATAACTAATTACTGGAAGGAGTTGGCGAACTAAAAAGTATATGTGAAAGTTGCTTAAGGTCCACTCTTCATTCTTCAATTCTAAAAGTTCACAGAATCATCGTAATTAATGAGTTATTAATGATTTTTCTCCAACCGACATGGTTTTCGACCGTGATTGGTGAAGCTTGGATGCCCGCCAGCCAATAGGAAGCGTTCTCTCTCTGTCCTTGTCGCACACTAGTGCTTTCCTTGTCTAATACCTCTGTTTATATCCTGTAATCCTATTAAAAAGTGGTAATTCTCGTCACCTACCACGAGATGGCGTTAGTCTCGCCTGCTGTTTTTTTCTGTCCTTATTTAACACTATTGCTTTCCTTGTCTAACACGCGGCATTGTTGTTATCCTTATCTACCGCTATTTCTTTCCTTATCTAACTCATTTCTTTAGTGCTATCCTTGTCTCCCGCTGTTCCTATCCTTGTCTAACACACTGTCGTAATAGGATCTGAACTTTATAGTGAAAAACATTAATTTTTACGGAAACTAACAATTGGTCCAGCATTTTTTTTTTTGCTATACACGCATTCCACGATGTATTAGCAACACCTGTAGGAGGTTTTCATTATATTACACGCTTTTTATTACAAGAATTGTTGCCGTTGAACAGTCTTACGTTAATGTGACAATAGAGAACAAGATATTATTAAAAAATTTGTTACAAACAAGGAAAAAATTATTGTAGAACGTTGTTAAAATATTCCAATTTATGGTGCAATCGTGGATACACCTTAATTCATACTAAATATAAGGAAAATTAACAAACAAGCAGAAATTGTTCCAAGTACCATACAGGTTAGCTACAGGAACGTCATTAATTAAAAATTAACGCTGCAGGCCTAATGAAATATAATCTGATTGCTCTATGTTTTTATTAATGGCGGAGAGAAAACATCAGGCGTACAGGAACACGGTTAGGTAAACAGCAGCCCTTTTCTCTCTATCCTTTTCCCATCAATTCGCTCTCTTCGTCTACAACTTCCTCGCGCATTCTGCTATCACACTAACTTCTGATATTCCTAGAGTCAATTTTCATGCTCTCAAGACGATGATAGAGACAAGACAATTACATATACAATCCTCGTTGATCGCTATCTTTGTCTAACTCGTTGTTAAATGTTCAAATAATAATTCCACAGTTTCTATAAGTACACTATTTATTTATTAACTCATGCTTCGAAAAATCTTTTCCTCTGTGAAATATTTCATTGGAAAATTGAAAGAAAAATCGTAACAAATTGTCACTGCATTGTTGTGAAATAAATAAAATATTTATTACCTACTGCAGGAAACTCGGCTTGCTTTCGTATGTTCTTTTAGACACAAGTTTTACTTTAATATAATAGTGTGTTATCGTTGCTTATTCTTATACCATCTTCGTTTTATAGGTTAAATCATGTGGAGATAAATAGTATTCATTGAGAATAATTATAAAAGGCACTTATCTTGTATTACATCCCAGTATTTCTTTGTTGAATATTCCTCGAAGTTGTTAGGAACGTATGATAATAGTAGAAGTCTTCTTCGAAGAGGTAAAGCGGGATGTCAGAGCAACAGGGGCAACATCTCGTCGAAATTATACCGACATCAGAAACGCACTAAATATTCAGCTTACGGCATTCATTTTCTAAATTATATTTCTATTTAATTAAATTATATAATAAATTTCAAAACTATCGTCTTTTCCCTCTTGGTAACTAAAAGAAATTTCTATTTTTCCAAAACTTTATTCAATAATCTTACTCCTCAAAATACCATATTATACATATTCGATACGACGTACATACAATTTAATAATACTTTACAACAATACTTTGCAGAAATTCGAACTAAAAATCTCGCCAACAATCGATTAAAACCACTTTCCAAAAATTTGTCGTTCGTCGATATTCGATCGAATCGAGTCTTGACAGGGAAAATGAACAATTTCATTGAATTCATTCGATCGAGATCGTTTCGCTTGCTCGACGAGAGAAGAATCGTTGATATGAAAAATGATGAACGATCGCGAAACCTAGGAACTAGAAAATTATATACACTACTAAATACACGTTTTTGGTCGCACTGTATACGCATTAAGGATTAAAAATAATTCGATCCATAAGAGAAGAGCCCGAAAACCGACGATAAAGTTAAGCCAATATTTACACTACTTAATTTTAATTACGTAGAAATTAACGAAATTTACAATTATTACAAAGGAGAAAGAAATTCCATCGATCCATACTTCTCGCACGACAGTCGCCTGCAAACTGCCTCTCGATGGCTATTATCGATCGCTACTATAAACTATTTACAGCTTCTTAATAGTACAATCACTGGACTGGTTCGTCCCAGAACGGAGGAATTTTTTCCTATACTAACGCTTAAATAATTATCTCGTTTACTGGCATTTGTTCCTATTTTCCCTTTTCAATCTTAACATCTCCAATATTCTATGGCGATTTCTTTTTTATCGTTGTTTTATCAATTTTTTGTAACGAACGTTGCTTTCGTGACTTGAGTTCTCACTTTGATCGATCAAAGATTCCGCATTTCTCCATCTTACAATTAGTTCTTAAATAATTCCTACTATGTACAGAGAAATATTTTATTATACACGCACACGATGTCCAAATTTTCGTGGATACAGTAGAATATTGAGAATTCGCTCAACCCTTCGATGCCTAAATAAGCACTATTGTTGAAAAAACACCTTTGACCATTTAAATTCAACGGTACATACAAATTTTAAGTAACTAAACCCAGTGAAATTTTTTCAAAATCTATTTACCCCTTTTGTTTAACTTCTATTGACTCCCAAAGGAAGGAGAAGGAAATCAGGAAAGTCTAGGAAAAATTGCTCAGGTTCCAAAGGGTTAATCCACCAAACTCTCAATTCTACCGTATTTCCAAAAACTCTACACCAAAACTGAGTATTCTCCCACCAAAAAAAAAAACATTTCCACACACTCCAATTCCTTCGAAACCAGAAACCAGAGCTGCTCAGCGTGTTGCCCGTAGGGCAATGATGAGTGATATTCTCACAACAAACCACGTCTTTTCGAACAACAATTTCGCAATGGAGCAGCGTACGAAACTACAAATCTACATTTCGAAGACAGAACCTACACTCCCACCACAATTCCTATCTCCACTCCGCTTCAATTCCTCTCAACACCACCTGCCCACAAACTTTGCCCTCGGAGCTGCCCGCGGGCGCCCTAGCCGATCCCACCTGAGCAGCCCAGTTCAAAACGACATTTAACCAATTAAAACCCAAAAAACGTCCTTCTTTCTCAGTACCAACTGTAAAAAGGTTGGTGAGGAGCTGGTCTGGGCGGTTGCTGGAAGCCTTGAGCGCCGTAATGGCTGGCGAACGCTTGATGAGGATGAGCAGCGTGCGCGTGCGGCTGTTGAAGACTCGGCGGACTCGGAAGCCCGACTCTTCCACCGCTGGAAATTGGCAGATTCCAAGATGGCGAGGAGTTCCCTTGGCTCGCTTGTTGTTGTTGCTGCTGTTGCTGGACAGGTGAGACCGAACTGATCGGCAGATCTGAAGGGGTCAGTTGATCTGACGGTGGATTCGAGTTTCCTGAATTCGGGCCCATCATGGTGACCAAAGAATTCGGCGTCGGAGGAAGTTGATGACTGCTTGCTTGCTGATAGGTAGAAGAAGAGGCGGCGACTGGAGACACTTGGTGACTCATGTGACTGGTGCTTGTCGAGGACGTGGCTGGTAAGAGGGAACTGGGGTAGGTTACTGACGTTGGAAGGCCGTAAGTCGGCGTGGATCCGACGGACGTTGGTAGGCGAGTCGAATCTGGTGTCAGCTGGTGCGACATCGCGGCGTGGTGCGAGGTGTACAGCTCAGGAACTGGAAATTAGAAGATTGATGGGTGAAATGCGGGCTGGTGGCGATGGAATTCTTGGTATTTTTCTCTTCTTTCTTCTGGCGTTCTTTATTTTTTGTTAGTATTAGGTCTCCTCGTAAGTTCGTGTCGAAGACGAAAAATGTTTTAACGAAAATTCGAGAAAGTTCTGTAGGGACGTCATAACTGAGGAAAACTTTGTGGAACGAGAAGGACTTAGGTTTTGTTTATCAGGTTCATAGGTTCGTTGGAGATATTGGTCTGAATTATACAATTTCTCTAAATTATGTTACAAAGACCCAAATATCTAAATCATGGATATATAGATATACATGTGCAGATAAAATACTAATCCGAATTATAAAATTCCTCCAAATTATATTATAAAGATCTAAATACCTAAATTATAAATACGTAGAAAAAATGTAAATTTCAAAGCCCCAAAAATCCCCCAAAATTACAGATATACAGACAAAGATCTAAATTGTAAAGACAAAATAAATAAATAAAAAATGGAATTATCGATCTCACCTTGACTGGGCGAAAAAGTGGTGTCAGGCAGAGGCTGTCCATGAGGATGAGGATGGGGATGACTCGGTGGAACAGCGGTTGCTGCGTGTGGATGTGGCGCAGCAGGGGGATGAAGAACGTAGGAGGCTGCTGGATAGGCGACAGAGCTAACGTAACCACCGGAAGTGGTTGAGGACAACTGTTTCCTAAGCCTCGCGCGTCGATTGCTGAACCACACTTGGATCCTAGCCTCTGTCAGTTTCGTCCTCTGGGCCAATTCCTCCCTGGTGTAGATGTCTGGGTACTGGGTTCTCTCGAATGCTCGCTCTAATTCGTCCAATTGATGAGCGGTGAAGGTTGTTCTGCTTCGGCGTTGCTTTCTTTTCAGGGGAATCCCTGGCTCGCTCTCACAGTCGGATCCGGAACTGGTCTTGCCTGGAAATTCAAGAATTTTTCCTATTGAAAGACAATCTTTTGCCACTTGGATCGACGCCAGAGGAATTCCAGAATTTTTCAAACATTGCGATTGTAATTTCAATTATTGTGAAATATGGGAAATAACCTTCTATAAAGGTTCCAAATGGAAGAGTTTGCCCTATTGGAAGGGAATCTTCCGTCACTTTAATTAGAATAATTCTAGAATTTTTGTAAATATTAAGATTGTAATTTAAATTTTAATAAGATATGCGAAATAAATTTTTATAGAGATTTTAAAGAGAAGAGTTTTTTTCTATTGAAAGGCAATCTTTTATCACTTTAATTTATAATTTTAGGATTTTTGTAAATATTGCGATTGTAATTCAAATTACTGCGAAATAAATTTCTATAGAGGTTTCAAAGAGAAGAGTTTCTCCTATTGAAAGACAGTCTTCCGTCGCTATAATCGACGCTCTAGAGCATGGGTGTCCAACCTTTCGATTTGCCTGGGCCATACGAAATATATAATACAGTTAATCGTACATAAGTAACAAAACCTCCTTTATTTTTTAATATTTTTTATTATAATGCAATTGAGTCGTGAAAAATGTCGCTAAAAATCACACAATAATGTTCAAAGTGTACGATATTGTGCTGTTGAGGGGCACATTGCGGCCCGCGGGGCCGCAGGTTGGACACGCCTGCTCCGGAGTATTTCTAGAATTTTTTAAACACTGCGATTGTAATTTAAATTACTGCGAAATAAACTTCTATAGAGGTTTCAAAGAGAAGAGTAACGCTCTAGAGTAATTCTAGAATTTTGTTGAACATCGCGGTTGTAATTTAAATTGCAATAAACTATGCGAAATAAATTTCTATGCAAATCCCAAATAGAAGAGATCTTCCACTTGAAAGACAATCTTCCGTGACTGTAATTAACCCTAAAGTAGGTTGAAACATTACGATTGTAATTCAAATCCCCAAGTGCCACTTTACTAACAATTTCAGCGATTACCAACACACACCTTCGCTCTGTGAGAAAATTTTTCATATTTCACCGCGGTAGGATATTATAATTGCACAATGAGAGGCTAGAAATTACGGCAACGATGAGAAAAACAGTTAGAGCATGATTTATCTGTTTGGTAATTAAATGTATCCCCATATTAAGCGACAGGGACGGTACAGTGTCGCGGTGGTAGGTAATTTCCATGGTGAAATTTCCTGGTGGTTTAACAGGGGAACGCGTAACACCGCGACAAAACCGGATAAAAGGGGAAAGAGGAAATAACAGGGTGGAAGTGGTACAAGAATAAGGCTGAGCAAATGACGGGCTCGCGTCTAATAACTATTAATTCCCCATGCACGTGTCACCTGCTCAACCACGTCTCTCCAGGTGAATGCACGTCCTGGTTTATGGTTTGTTTTGCCTGGCCGAGAGAG
>NW_017100187.1:422365-436304 GCF_001263275.1 Habropoda laboriosa | reverse complement strand
CCGGTCCTTTCGTTTCTCGGTCGACTTACACGACACCCTGTACATATTTCCTCGTTCCCGCCGCAAAATCGACAGAAATGTACCGCAAACTGCAATTTTTCCAACATCTTCTACATTTGCTTCAACCCTTCGAGAGTCTAATAAAATTACGAATTACGGTGGAACAGGTTTAGATTTTACGCGTATCCTTTTAACAGTGTGTGATCCGTTTCAGAGTCTAATAAAATTATGAATTGCGGTGAAAAAAATGCGCGTATCTTTTCAAAACACGGAATACATACGCGACAGTTGTGATAACAATATGTCGTCCATTTCTAACTTTCTAAGAGTCTCTCTCGAGTTAAACAGTTGGAAATTTCACGCTCTGCCCGGGCCTCACAAGGGATAAACTGTCGAAGGGTTACGCGCCTCCTGTGATTGCGCTAAAAGCGTGAAAATGCGTCAAATTTTTGTCCCTTTCCTTCTGTAATACGTGTTAATTACCTACGTCACTGTTAACTAAAATTACCACATGGTACAAATATCATTAACCCTTTGCAATCGAGCGGCCGACCGAGAAGCGACGTTAAATAATTCTCACTTGGTACATAATTAATCAAGACCGAGAGCAGATCTACGGGCCTCCGTAAAGTTCACCGTAGTGAAACAGTTTATTTCTACGTTGGTTTGAAAAAATTTCGAATCTTTCCTACAGCAAAATCACCTCCGAGTGCAAAGGGTCGGCTAGAGTTTTACAAATCTGAAGTTACACCGACACTTAAATTTCTTTCTTTCCATATTCAGTGCCCTCTTTTATATTTTTTCTATTTAATGCTTATTGGTGTAATTAAAGACAGAACGATTAGCCAACGTTTCTCCATACAAATTCTAAATTTATTTTCCTTCACTTCATGGGAAACATACCAATTCTTTTTTTTTTGAATTTCTAAGAGTTCCGAATTATCAAAGAATACGATCTGCTCGATCTTGATCATTCGCGAAGGATGTCACGTTTAATCGTTCCGCGAGAAGAAGCGTAATTGGAGGATTGAAGCGTTTAACGAAACGCCGACGATGCGCCGCAAGTTCAGAAATGATCAACATCGGTTCAAGAATTAAATAGACTGCGAGCACGAGTGAGACGCAAAAAGCACGATTTACCGCAAGGACATCGGATAACCGCAAGAAAAGTGACGAGTGATGACTGATGACTGATGACAGTAGAAAAACAAGTTCCGAGATCCTTTCCCTTCGATCGTCGAACGAGCACTGATAACAAGGATACGAGTGTTCTGCCTTCGACACACCGTATATTCTGACCTTACCGCAAACACACACACACACACAGAATTTTTACACTTTGACAGGTAAACTTTAAATATGACTGTATATCGTAATTTAAAAAGAAACAAGCAGAGAAAAAGGCAGCGGTGATTAAATTGTGTTAAATTCTATTGTCTAATGCCGATTTTATTACTCGACATTTACTTTCACTTCAATTCTATTAACTTTTTACGAGACAAATTGCCACAGGCCAGGGACAAAAAAAGCTGGTGTAAGATGAATCTTTCTGCTGGCTGTCTGCATCTTTTCGAATAGAATTATTTTACTTCCTTCTGCACAGTCTGTACACCCGGTGACTTCCCATTTTCTCGACGCGAATCAATCACCCGACCAACGTCTCCTGGCCCTTTGGATCCACGACGTTTAGCCTCCTTTTACGTAGCGACACGCCTGAATTAATTAGTAAAATTCTACCGCACGCCAGGAAATTTATCGCATTTTCTCTTAGTTGCGTCCGTTGAAACGTTTAAGCTTTGCTGAATTTGCGTTGGGAAACCTTGGACACACCTGTGGATCTCTCACCGCGCGGTGCTTCAAGTCACCGTGATAACAATGAAATCGAGGAAAGAATTTTACTGCAATTTTCTCTTGGATTTTTCTAATTTCAACGGTGCTCACACACACACACACGCGCGTGCACACACTTTCCCGCGCTCCTATCTATCCGAAGGGTTACCTACTACGAGAGAAGATAAAGGAGAAGAAAAAATGAATTCCTGGCAAGACAGAACTCTGGACAATTTCTGTGTGTGCGGGGTGAAAAAAACGAAGGTCGGTCGCATTTTTAGATTATCGTAGATTCATCATCGCGGGGCCGCGAAACAGCAGAGACGGATGACACGGTTGGTAAAAAGGAACGAGGAGGCTGCGTTTCTTCCGGCGAACGCGTCTTGAAATTGTCGACTGGCTTTACACGGGCCGCGACTAATCGGCCGACGACGCCTGACGCCGGGACGCCCCGCGTTCATGCCCATTCGCCACGGACTCTATTCCCGGACGGACCGCTTCTTCCCCCCTTTTTCCTTTCTTGCCATCTTCAAGGCGGCTCGTTTCTACAGTTCCGCGGGCTTCCGCGCGCCACTCTACACCCTTTCCTTTTTACTCCTATTATTGTCTTATAGAGGAGGAGCGAGGAGGGAGAGAGAGAGAGAGATGGTCCCTTTGATCGGCGGAACGATCGTTGCGGGATTTTCTGGAAATTCCATGGAGGATTTTCAACACCGAAATTGCGTAATTTTGAGGGGAGAGTGGAAAGTAGGAGTTTCTTTTCTGTGGAGTGTGACTTTTTTGGAATTGCTTTGTATGTGAAAAGGATTTGAGGAATTTGAGTGCAATTGCATAGGAGAATATTTATGTTCGATGCGTAATTTCTGTGGAATTGATTTACGTAGGGAACGGGGAAATTTCGGAAATTCCTGGGAATTGCAAGATTGCGGATTTGAAGAATATCGGTGGAATTTCACAGTAGAATTTGTAAACCGGGGAATTTTTATCTTGGAAGTGTAATTTCTTTGGAATTGATTTACGTAGAGAACGGGGAAATTTCGGAAATTCCTGGGAATTGCAAGATTGCGGATTGGAAGGATTTCGGTGGAATTTCACAGTATAATTTGTAAACGAGGGAATTTTTATCTTGGAAGTGTAATTTCTTTGGAATTGATTTACGTACAGAATGTTAAAATTTCGGAAATTTCAGTGGAATTGTACAATAGAATTTATAAACTAGAGAATGTTTATCTTCCAAGTGTAATTTCTTCGGAATTGTTTCACGTACAGAATGTTAAAATTTCGGAAATTCCTGGGAATTGTTAGATTACAGATTGGAAGAATTTCGGTGCAATTGCACAGTGGAATTTTGATCTTCGATGGAATTGTTTTACCTAGGAAGTATAGAAATTTGAATTGTAATATTGAGAATTTGAGGAATTCTCGTCCACCGACGTTGCGTGTAATTGTACAATAGGACGGAGAAATCTTTTTGAACTTTGTGCAAAAAATTCTGCAACGAAAACAAGGACTCCGAAATATCTGGACTCCCTTGCGAGAGTTCGTGTAGAGCACATTCCCATTCAGCAGGCTGTTTTCATTTAAAAGTAGAAATCGAACGTGGTGAATTTGCAAAATCACTACAGAAATTACATCTTTCATGAGACTAAGCGGTCGCGAGCGGCTAGTAATTACCAAACTTTCGAACCCTCCATTACCGCAAGGGGGTTGAGAGATTGCTGGTTTTGCTCTTCGACACGATTCCACAACGTGGACCAAGAAGACATACACTCTGTTTCTCTCTCTCTCTCTCTCTCTCTGTTTTTTAACGAAAGCAAAAAGGTGCAGAAAATACACGATCAATCTTTCGAAAATTAAACGAAATCCTAGGAATTTCTTTTTCTTTTTCTGGAGGCGAATTTAAAAGAAATTGAAGGTGCTTCTTGGAGGAATTCGAAAACGAATTGAATTCGACGGCGTGGAGCATGTTAAAGCTTGTTTCTACCGGTGAATCAAAAGGAAAAACGAAGAACTGTATTTTCACAGTAGTTTGACAAGTTGAACGGTCGGCGCCTTTTTAGGTTTCTCACCCCCTCCGTGGTAACACGTTGTTTTTGCCCTCCTCTTTTTGTTTTGAAAGGGCACCCGACCATCGGGCTGATCGACTTACAAATCTACGAGCAGTTTCTTCTCGTTTTGCTCTTTCATCTTCGCCGACCAACATTTTCGAGTGACCCCAACGATGGACCACCGTCGATACTACAACTTTCATTTGTCTTGCCGGAATAACACCCCCGAAAAACCGTGAGAATTCTCGATATTTGTTATTTTAAATACAGCAAAGAATACAATTGTCGAAAGTTTCTTTATTATTAGACGAAGGAGAATTAATTTGAAATTGTTCTTAAATAAATCTTGGTAGACATGTTCGTCCTATTCAAGGCTCTTAATCGAATTTTGCAACTCACTGCTTCCAAGCTTTTCCCCCTCCGTTCAATTTCTCTCAGTTCTAATTAATATTTCTCACCTTAACTCGGTATCCACTTCACAGACCATTTTACGAAATTAAAGAAATTTGAAAAGATGGAAGATATTCTCTTGAACGGAAACAAGTATTCCAAATTTTCAAATGAAACTATATAGAACACAATTGTTGAAAGTTTCTTTATTAATAGACGAAGTAGAATCCATCTTCATGGACCATTTTACGAAATTCTCCATCTAATCCTACAACTCACTGCTTCCAAATTTTCTAATTTCAAAAATCTTCTAACCACAACTTGTAAGTTTTTCCCCCTCCGTTTAATTTCTTTCAACTCTAAGTAGGTAATATTCTTCACCTTTACTTGGTATCCTCTTCATGGGTCATTTAATGAAATTGAAGAAATTTTGAAAAATTGAATGGAATTCTGCAACTCGGTACTTCCAAACCTCGAAATTCTCAATAAATCTTCCAGCTGTTTCCCCCTCTATCCAATTTCCCTCAATTCCACCACTCCCAATTAAACTTCTTCGCTTCACTCACCCCTGAAATTCCACGAAAATCCCAAGCTACCAAAACCTCCAACCAATAAATCACCCACTCGTCCCTCGTTCAAATCTCCAACCTGAACTCGATTGCGCTTATCAAATTTCAATTACCCGAGCCATAGGGCTCGTTCGATCGGCGGTGAAAAATTTCACCGCGCCGCGAAAGCAAAAGAAGAGAAGAGAAGAGAGGCACAGTGGGAGGGAGAGGAAGAAATGGAAAAAGAAGGCGAAGGAGTTAGCAGAGAGCGCGTTCAACCCGTGTGCCTTTCGTGTGCGCACCCGCTCCGATACCGCCTATCGAACGTTTCGGACGTGCACGTGGGCATGTACCGGGCGGCGAGGAAATTACAGAGCCGCGCTTCGCTACCGACTGTTCGCGGCGGCTCACGAGAACCGGTAATTTCGAAGATCGAGAAACGCGGGGCTGATTAATGCGCGACCATTTAATTTATTCATTCACCGTTTCGAGATCCTGCACGGATCCTTGGTGGTCTCTTAACCGAGCAGGCTACCAGCTGATGGGGCGTGTCGACGCTAACATGTATCCTTCACTCTTCGACACACTATGTTCCATCGCGATCTTCCTATTTCTCAAACCGTTCACCGCTATTACATAGTGTTTTGCGCCACTTTCTACGCGCTCTTATAATGTCGAATTAGATGTAAAAGCTGAATTAGCTTCTCTATGTCTGTGCACTTATGTGTATTATTAAGGAAGTGGGTCGTGGTTATTAGAATTTTTTAAATGTTCCTTTGCTTTTCTAAAAAGATACACTCTACAGGCTGTGTGCGCGTGCGTGCATCGAGGGGAATTGAAGGAAGCGAGGATTTTAATTTATGGCTTTATTAAAGGGGCAGGTTGGCCTCTCTGGGTCAGGAAATCAAGGATCTCTTCGTGTTGATAAATAATTTTGGGTGTTGCGGAGTGGGGAGGTTGGGTGTTCATTCCGGAAATTGGTAATTCTATCGATCCGATGTGGATTATGCATCCGCAAGAATTACTGCGGTAACTGAAAAATTGTTTTCTTCCCTTCGAAACTCTGCTGTTTTTTCTGTGAAAGGTGTCAGGTCTTCGAGATTCAATTCGGGTTCCCGTAGAAGGATTCTCGAAGGTTTCATCTCGGAAATTGAGGAGGGGGAAAAATATGAAACGTAGAAAAACGGTTTTGCACGGCAACTAAGAAACAGTTTTTCGAATCCTCCGCGATGATTAAAGAGTCCCGGTAAGAAAGTTTCAGGTTGGAGCGCGAATTAACTGCGAACTACATTGCTAAGCTCCGCTTTTGATCCCCTTCGTAATTTCCTGCGCGGTAATTTTCCCTCGAGTTCGAATGTTACATTCTCCGCAGGAAGCTGTTACCTTAATGGTCGCTTTTATCGCGGACACTTTGTTTTTCTTCGTTTAACCCCTCAAACCTGGTACAACCGCGAATTCTTCGCCCACGATCGGTGAAACGCGGCGTGAAAATTTGATAAAACGATACACGCGCGATAAAATTCTGCCGTGCGACGCACGCGACCACTTGATTCTCGGCCGAGCTGAAATCGCGTTCCGCTTTGCGGGCAAATTGCCTCAGCTGCCAGGTATTACAATTCTCCGGAAAGAAACGGTAAATGAAAAATCGAAATTGCGGAAAATAATTGAAGCTTAGGCTTGTGAAAAGTAAATTTCCATGTATTTTCTTAGCAAATAACCAAATTGCCTCAGTTTCCAAGTATTACTCACGGAATTAAAAATTCTCAAGAAAGAAACAGAAGAGAGAAATCAAAATTGCGAGAAATAATTGAAGCTTAGGCTTGTGAAAAGTAAATGTCGATATATTTTCTTAACAAACTAAATTACCTCAGTTTCTAAATACTACTCAGGAAATAAAAAATTCTGTAGATAGAAACAGCGGAGAAAAATCAAAACTGCGAAAAATAAACTTGTAAAAAATAAATTTCGATATATTTCCTTAACAAGTAACATTTTGGTACGCTAAAAGATTATTTCCCTGAAACTCTTACGTCCAGCGTTAAATAAACAATTGATTTTCGAAAATTTCACCGAGAGGATTTTCTGAAAAATTCCAGGCTGTATATTCGGCTGGCAAGTATTTCGATAAACACGAGGAATAAGGTGTTATTTGCGAAGAGAATTAGGGAATGCAAAAAGGGCCGGCCGATTCAATTTTGAGAGGCCTCGCATAACGAGAGAGCCCCGAGGACCAAATTATGAGCCGATGTTGTTATAATCTAATTTTCCACGGTGGCGCTGTTACGGGAATATTTGCGAGAGGCTAATTCACTGATTCAGCTGGATCATCAATCTTGGTCAGGCCGGCTGGGAAGAGACACCGGGAGACCGGGGTGTGCTCTCGATCGAGGGAGTTTTTGTCAGGCCGATCGGAGAGGAACAGACCGTGTTAATATGCAATTTTACTCCTTAAAAATTATTCCACCCAGCTTGCAATCTAAGAAAACTTGCGCACTTCCAACTCGAAACTTTGACAAAATTTATCCAATAAATTCTGAAGCACTGTGTTACTCTTGTAATTGCTTAACACCGATATTAATACGCAATTCTACTCGTCAAAAATTACTCTACCCAGCTTGCAATCTCAGAAAACTTGCGCACTTCAAACTGGAAACTTTGACAAAATCGATTCAATAAATTCTCAGACACTGTGCTACTCTTGTAATTAACCCTCTGCCTTCCGAGCGTTTCTTTCACTTCTCACCTTTGCAGTGAAACTTTCGAAAATCCAAAATTTTCTTTTCAGAAGAGAAACTTCGAAATCTTTATGAAATTGTTTATTTTCATTTCTTCCGTTAATTCACTTAGTTTTAATATAAACGAGACTTGAACGAAGCTATGACATGTATAGCAGAGTGTTAATAATTGCTTGACACCGACCTTAGTATGCAATTTTACTCGTAAAAAATTACTCTACCCAGCTCGCAATCTAAGAAAACTTGCGCACTTCCAACTCGAAACTTTTGACAAAATTTATTCTGGGACACTGCGTTACTCTTGTAATTGATAATTGCTTAACAGCAATCCTCGCGATTCAATCAATTCCCACGATAAATCTTATCATCTGCGCATAATACATCGTACAAAATGCATAGTTTGAGTATTTAATATTAAGTGTGTATAAGAGCAGGTATCCATCGAATAATGTGGAACAGATCAAAATACAGATATCAAAAATGTAACTGAAAATAATTCGAAGGACAGGGAACAATGCTTCAGCCTCATTAACGTGCAAAACAGATATTAACGAAACGAGCCACGCGAAAGAAACGGCAACGCGAAATGGCGTCCACCGTGTCGAATGTGTTAATAGGAAATCGCCAATTTGCACCACAATTTTCGATCGAACGAAGAAAGAAAAACACGTGAAATTCGTTGAAATAAGGACTCACCGTCGCCAAGCTTAGCCTCATCTTCAGGATCACGACCTCTGAGCAGCCTGGAGATCGCGGAGACACTGGGAGCACTTGTTCTGTCGCAGATCCCCTCTTTGATCAACCTGTCTCGTATTTCCCACGAGAAAATACCCGGATTGTCGCGTTTGTACTCTTCGATCCTCGCCTCGACTTCCGGCGTGGCTACTCTAGGCTTGCTGCCACCGATCACACCCGGCCTAATACTTCCGGTCTCTTGGTACCGGTTCAGAATCTTCGAGACGCATCCGTGAGACACCCTCAATTGTCTGTTTCAAATAAAAATTACGAAACTGGAGTTAATTCGTCGATCGAGTGATTTTTTTCAAGATTTTCTTATCGTTGTTACTACTTTTACCTGGAAATGACGCACGGTCTGACACCGGCAGCAGCCATCTCGACGATTTTCAGACGAATATGATTCGGCAGCGGTCGTCCATTTATGAAAACACCGCCGAGCTGATTGACGCGTCCCTGACCTGGTATCGATCCCAAATCTGCGACAAAGAACGTTTAGAAAATTAGGAGAATGATCAAGTATTCACTGTTGACTACACTTTCGCTTCAGAGTTCTGCGAAAACTTGCAATTCTTTCTCCAAAGGCACAAATTAATTTTTGCCGAAGAAACGATTCTAAGCTACTCGTTGGATTGAAGCCTACGTTTGTAAAAAATAACAGCGTGAACTGTTTCCTGTATGTTTCACAACTAGTCTGGGTTTATTTAAAAGTGCTGCAAAGAGTTGGGAAGAAAGTGTTATAGAAAAATGAACACCTAGTGTCAATTTTTCTGTTACAATTGTGCTTCCTGTCGGGCAGGATTCTCCGATCGAATTCTTGCGTTGAGAGAATCAGGCGAGAGAACAGTTATACTCGGTGTAGAATAAAGAGAAACTCGTGGATGTGTGTATCTATCGTTCCACCTTCACCTCGCGGTATTTCCTGCGTGTTCGACGAGGAGGAAACAGGACGAAAGGGGAATGAGCGCGAGGAGGCAGAAAAGAAGAGAGGAAACCGATGGAAGAAGGAGTTACAGTAGGCTGGCGCGCGTACAATAATCCCATAAATAACGATAAGACCAATGAATCTAAGGGGTTTACGACGCACAACGCTGATAGCGTATAATTTGTCTGGTTCTCTGTAATCTACGCTGCACGATCGCGATCGGAAGCAACTATTTGCATTGCGATTTCTTCTCGTTGGAAACAGCATTAACCTGTGGCTTCGAACTCATCTCTGAGAAAAATTGGTCTCTCGAAATCTTCCTGTCTTCGGGAGATACCGAGATTCGTTTTTCACTGGCTCTCTGAATTTTGTAAATGGAGAGATTCTTCGGCCTCTTCTTTGCCAAGTGTTCGTGGCGGAGATGGTCGATCTTATGAAATTTCCAGATTTCTTAGCTTCCAAATTTCTTAATACCCAAGTTTTTTAGTTCCCAAATTTCTTAGATCCCAAATTTCTTAGATCCCAAATTTCTTAGATCCCAAATTTCTTAGATCCCAAATTTCTTAAATCCCAAATTTCTTAGATCCCAAATTTCTTAGATCCCAAATTTCTTAGATCCCAAATTTCTTAGTTTCCAAATTTCTTAATTCCCAAATGTCTTAATTCGCAAATATCTTAGTTTCCTAATTTCTCAGTCTCCCAATTCAAAATTCTCCCACCAAAGTACCCCTTTCCCCGTCAAAATGTCCTCCAGGTGTCTCGACACTCTCCAAACCTCAATTTTCCACCGTCACTCATCCGGAAAACGATCAATTTTCCCACCGTTAAAGTAAACTTCACCCAGCTCAGACCTAGATCTACTTTCAACAGGCGAACAATTTTTCCCTGTCCTCGGGAGCCTTGAATCGAAAGCTAAAAACACGCCTGTTAATTCGAACGTAACATACTCTTTGTTTCTTTCGAGCACCCACGTCTAAAGCAGCGGCGAATATTACGGCAACGGCGGATCGATCGCGATCGAATCGGGCGGGTGAGTCATTTTTCTGACACAGTAACGAGAGGAAAAACTAGGTGGGCAATGACGATCGCCGATGCGAGACGCACATCGCTCGAGAAAAACCAGAATTTATCATTCTTGTTGTCGCTCGCTTAATATCCCAAGATCCACTCACTTCGCAATTATCCACCAGATTTGAAAAAATCTTCACACGCTTCAGTAGACACTTCCAGTGTAATTACATTTTTCTTCCATTCGCATTACCAATGACTTTTTCTCCAATTTCAAATTTTTTCCAATAAAACGTTCTCCACGTCTACGAATTCCATCGATTTCCACGTTCCCCGGGATTCCAACTAAAACAAACCTCTCGAAATTCCAAATCACAGACAGTTATCCTCTGTGAAATTCGAAAAAAAAAAAAGAAAGAGAACACGGTGAAACAAAAGGGGGTCGCGTTTAGAAGCGGAGGCCACTCGTTGTCGAGAAACGAAACGCTCGATTTTCCTCGCTTTCGATTTTTTCCGTCGCGCTAGAAATTCGCGGGTTTTTCGGGGTGCGATATCGCTGGTGTGCAAACCGCAATCCTTCCATGCGGAAAACCGGCGACGAAAAAAAAAACACACCGTTTAACAATGTTGCTGATTAGAAATTTGCCCGTGTTTCCCACGGTGCGGTGTGTCGTATCCTCGGAGAATCGCGTCACCTTGACGAGGGAAGAACTGACGGAATCGGCGACGTTCACGTAACGAACGGACGATCGAGGAAGGAAAAATGCCTGGAAACTGGGAGAGAAGAAAAAAAAAACGAAAAAAGAAACGGCGAAAGAGCGACGGTTTCGATTGCGCAGAATCGGTTGCGTAAGTTCTCTCTTATGCGCCGCGGAGTGCGCTCGACGGTCGAAAAACGTGGAACGGAACGGCGGTTTTTCCGTGGAGAACCGTCGCGAGTTCGAAGAGGGATGAAAAAACTGCTTGCTGTTAATTATTTCGCTAATTGGATCGATTTCACCTGTATCTCTATACCTTTAAGTGAATTCTAACTGTTATCAAATAACAAAAAAAAAGAAGTGAAAATTCACACGTGTGTGATCTACTTTTAATCGTAGCCACGATTATTACGCAATTTCTCGAGAATTCAGCGCGTAATCTCTAAGAACGATTTTTAGAAAACTTGGTAAACGTTCTCTCGAGTTCTCCGGCACAAATGAGGAGCACTTTTTACTCCAGTAAAATCTCTCGTTGAGATCCTCTAAATTTCCCCAATCACAACTTGCAATTTCAGCCTCGGATTCCACCGTATTCTCGTTAATAATTGCGAAATCTCGTTGCTATAGTTTCGAGCCGTGAAACGAGAAGAGAAATCGAGAAAAACTCTCGAAGGAGCTGCGATGAGAACGAACGGCGCGTTCGATTCCGTTGAAATCGTCGCAGCAATTAATTTTCAATAAAGGAAGCTAAACTTCCTAGGTATTAATCGCAACGGAGTGTAGGCTCTCGTAGGCTTTTACTTCTCACGGCTCGCGCGCCGCGGCTCGTTTCAACATTCTCTCGTAAAGTAATTAACGATCGTCGATGCAAACGGACGCGTAATTGCGAAAACGCATCCGCAACATTATCAATCTTCCAGGAATATTTAATTACACGTGTTCGAGCAGTGTTAAACGCTACCATTTTGCATACTAGCCGAGGATAGAATTCGGTGAATAATTGTTGCATGCAATTAAACGCTGCGCGACCAATGCGTAATCCTGGACAGTGACAAATGATCGCAGGTGGATTCTGCGTGTGTGTCTGTTTAAGCGTGTATAAACAACAAAACAAGAATGCAGCATTAACAACACGGCTTCATTTGGAATCGGTATTGCACGTCTGCCACTGAGAAATTCAATTGTTATCTACACGTGAAATATGTTTGTCTGCGTGTGTGATCGATTGAATTAAACACAGCTACCGAATCTATCGCTCGACAATTGCAATTTGCAGAAAATTGTCGCTTCTTCCGAAGATGCATCTAGTTTGTGATTTTGTTGTTTTTTTTCGTGCCTCGTTAGGTGAACATGATTAAGGAGGAATTAATCGGAGGTGCCTTTTTTCAGGCTTGATTTTATTATCAGGCAGTTAAATTAGAGGCGGACTGCAACACGGAGGAATTGTGAAATTTACGAGGCCATAAACGAGGGACGGAAAGTCTATTTCCGAGAGGAGAGCCGCTCGTGAAGCCCTCGATTTTCCGGGCAGAAGGCCGACAATGCTGAACAAGTTTGACAATTACACGGTCCATTTTCGATTTCTCGAATAGCAACTGGGAAGAAACCTCTGGTCGATCTTAAACAACTTTCTAATTATCTTACATACCGCGGACAGAAATTTGAACTCCTCTCTTTCTGCGTGGAAAACAAGATTGTATTGAAAATTCGTGCGCAAAGAGCAGAAGAGCTTCGACTTTAAATTCAACTTTTTAACAAATTTACCAAACTTCTGTGCTAATCCTAGCTAAATTAATTCATAATTTCAACGGAAAGATTCGATCAAGGATGATCAAACACGACTTGAAACTGCAATTTTCGGTGCTAAACGTTCGGGTATCGTTCGAGAATGGTCAGACAATCGGGAGATTTTTTCAGTGGCCGGAGGCGTGCAAAGTCGAAAAGCGAGTACGCAGGATTGGAGAGCGACGGCAAAAGCCCCTCGAAAAATATATTTCATTATTTATGACGGTCATTAATGGTAATGTTCCGGTGTTCTCGGGCCAGGTAAGGTTATATATCAATGCCCCGTTTAAGATCTCTCAGGATATCGAAATCTGCCAAGACTTCTCTGCCACCGGGCCAGTTGTAAAAGTTCGATCCTCGAATAAGGCTCGACGGAAGATTGCACAATGCTAATACGAATCTGCTCTTCCGCCGCATCTTTTCTTTCTTCTTTTTTTACTTTCTAACAGCTGCAGCAACCGACTTTCCACACTTATCGCACTTTTCTCCTGGTTCGCTCAGGTAAAAGTGCGATAATTACTTGACACGTTAGATTTGCTACCGTGTCGTTCGTAACAAATGATACACTGTTCTCCGATATTTTGTTCTTTACCAATTTTTCTCGAAATTTCTAACTTTGACAACTGTTTCTTCAAAGGTCTTCTAACTCGTGGATTCTCCCTGAATTGCAGTGTCAAAATTCATCCCTAACTCTTTCAATTGCCTACGCTAAGATGTAAAATAGTTTCCTCTTCCTTGCACAGGAGTGTAGTTAATAAAAATGCTGGAAGACAGATGAAGCTCTTACCTTGAAAGGGGTATCCAGTGAAGCAAGGTCGCATCATCGAGAAGTTAGTGGTCACCGTCATCTCAGCGCGGGCCGCGCCACCAGTCTTCCTCTCACAAAACGCCACAAAAGCTCTCTTTTCACACCACTGTTCCTGCCAGTTCAGCAGCTTCACCAACGACGAAAATTCCAAAAGAGGAGAAAGAAACCCTCCAATATCACGGGAGCTATGTACAATATATCACTATTCCCCTTTTCTCTGCCAGACCAGTCTCTGACGAACAGTTCGAGTACGACGAATCGACGAACGACACACGGTGTATTCCACAGTGAATCCTCTCTATCCCTTCGAATTTTCTTCCCCCAGGGAAAAACTGCGCAACTGTCACTTTGGTGTAGTCTCTGTTATCACTGTTTCCACCGCGTCGATCAGGACGAGAAGTTCTGCACACGATCCAACCTCTCTACGAT
>NW_017100187.1:376255-422355 GCF_001263275.1 Habropoda laboriosa | reverse complement strand
GCGGCCAGACACCTGTCTCCTTTTCCAAGTCCTTCGAACGACTGAGACCTGGACCTCGACAGATCGGCTTCCTGATCCTGACTAGCCTCCACGACCACTCGCCACTCGGGGTAACTAACGCTTAGCCACTCCCATACTGGCCTTCTTCAGCCAGCTAAATGGTGGGGAAGAGAGGTAGGAAGCTTACCAGCTGGTTTACACCGAGGACAACGTGCTCCAAACCCGCTTTCGTATACCTGTTCCTTCGTGTACCCCTCGACCAATCGATGCAACGCAAACACGTCCCTGGTCGCGCCTCTCGCGGCACGCCCAGTGGACGACGAGTGGAGGCAAGCGGGGGAGGCTTCGTGTGGAGACCATGCTGTCTTCGGGACCTGCTCCTTTTTCATACCGTGTTAGTTTATTGGTGGGGATAGATACGTTGTTGTAGAGATAGGGGTGTTGCTAGGTCGAACGTCGAGGGTGAGTTTCAGGCTGGTTTCGATTCGGGGGATGATTCGTGGGGTGGGGCCTGATCGTTCCATTTTTTTCGAGGGTATTTGTACGTGGTTTCGATAGTGGGTTAGATAGCGAGTTAATTAAGTACATTATTGCTACTTGGTAGTGGTGTAACTAAGAAAATTAATTTTCGGGCAAACGCAGGTAAAAGTAGTTGACCATAGGTGTGAAGCATCATTCTCCTGATAGATAAGGAGAAGTAAATCTCGTTACTTGGCGGTGGTGTAATTAAGAAACTAAATTTTGGAGGAAACGCAGGTAGAAATTCTCCTGATGGTTTTTGTTTTTTGGTAGTTGTACATAGTTTTGATAGTGGGTTAGATAAGAAGAAGTTAATATTACTGTTTGGTAGCGGTGTAAGTAAAAAAGTAAATTTTAGAGGAAAGGCAGGTAAAAATTTGTGTTTGAGTAGTAGCTGATCACAGGTGTGAAACTAATAAGCTCTTTTGTATTATGAAAATAGAGCAACCATGGAGTCCACATGTGCAAAAAAATGAAAACTGACATTTTTTCAATTATGCTACTATCGAAGCGATATTGAAAAAGTTTCTGCAAAATTTTCTTCGAACAAATGACGGCTGTATTCGAGTTGAAGCGCTCGCAGATCATGATAGGAGATCTAGGAATGATTTTCCGTGGGAAACACTTCCATTTCTCATCGCTATATTTTTATAGCTCCATTGAAACGCTTGCAAACGATGATTCGAGGTCTAAGGGTGGTTTCTTTTCTAAGGAAAAGATTTCAAGTAAGCTGTAACGGAGATTCGTATGATTTCTACGGACGAAGGAGAGAAAAGAAAATTTGGCGAGTTCGTCGCGAGAGTTGAGCAACGCATTCGACCGGCAACGTGTTGAGCAAGCGACGAGAGCAAATAACGCGATTCGCTTTAAGCCGTTCTCTAACCATGGGTGTCGCCTATTAACGCATGATCACAGATCATCGACTTCCAACTTTCGCTTTTTAGGCCGAGCATTTTTTTCAATACCGAGGAAATGACGCTGCTCCGTTCCAAACAGGACATGACACTCGATGTTCGTTGCAAAAAGGCTAATTGAATCAGAGAGACAATTTCTTTACCTTCTTCCTCTCTTTGTCAGCAGAAATGAAACGAGGAGAAGAAAAATTCTGAAATTTCTGCGTAAATTAAAATAGAGAATTCAACAAACTTCTATCACGTATTCGCTAGATGATTCTAATAAAAAAATGTCATTAACACCGTAGCTCTCGTTCCTTTCGTTATCGAAATAAAAATACACTCTGCAATTTTTAGTGGACTTAACCGTTCGTTATTTAGTAAATAGACAAACAAACAGCTAAATATATAAGAGTAAAATATTTAGATCTTCCAACAGTCTCAAACTATGAAACATACCTGCTTCGTATCTTTAGCAATTTTCAGTGGATTTAACTGTTCGTTATTAAACAAACAACCAAACAAAAATTACCTAAATACACTACCGGCCAAATATTTGGAATCACTGTGCATTGCACAAAAATTCCCCAAAAAGGTTAGCATTTATAGTTAATTTTCCAACGAATTTTTTATCGTTCAACTCAATCGAAATGAGGTAAAGTGCTATTGATCTCCACAACATCAATTTCAAATATTAATATAAATTGGCAGGTGATTCCAAACTTTCGGCAGCTTTGAAACAGCCTCAAACAATGAAAAATATCTGCTTCACCTTCGTTGCAATTTTCAGTGGACTTAACTATTCGTTATTAAACAAACAAAAATTACCCAAATAGGGAAGAGTCGTGCAGTACCGGCCAAAGCTAGATCTCGCTTATACTTGATGGACAAACAAATGAATACCATAGCCCTGAGCAACGTATTCCGGCGATGTTCTTTTTTCTAAGACGTTCAACGTTTACGCTGGTGTTCCGTGCGACAAAAGTTATTTTCCATAGCTGCAACGGTTGAGCTCACGTGGAGTGTACGGATCGAGAAAATATGTATACGAAACGTGCCTAAATAATTTTTACTAACATTATTTATCACTTAGACCTTCAAATCTACCAACTAAGTAGCTGGCCGGTACTGTACGACAATTTCTCGTTCGCTGCAAATTACAACTTTTTCATTTCCACCAATTATTTGTCTTTATGAGAAAATTTAAGGAAACCCATTTGTACTACAAATTACTTTTTTCAAATTTCATTTTTACCAACATTAGCCCAAGTTATGGTACAAAAACTTAGAGTGGCCGGTACTGCATGTGAAATAAAAATATCCAGATCTCAGAACAGTATAAAACAACGTTAAAAGCCAAACTCATCCTCACGCTCCCCCAAACACAGGCCCAGAACCAGCAAACCCTCGCCTACCCCCCGGTTTACCCTCTTTATCCGAGATGATGGTGGCAAGCTCGCCTTCGATTATCCACGTCGATTCGTTCCAACGGAAAAACGTCCGTCGCGACGCCTAAGGAAAAGCCCGGTAGGGAAAAAAGGAGCCGTTCATTGTTCCAATGGAAGTGGGAGTCCTCGTTGGCCGCTGATGTCCCATCAATGTTTATTATCGCCGGTGTTTGTGCCGCGCCGTGCGTTCCACGGCGCGAGAATGGCCAAACAGAAGGCTAACGTAGCGAAGCGGCTTATTGAGACGCGGGAGGGGGTGGAAAAGCGGAAGGAAACTTGGCAAAAGGACCACCCGTAGCGGCGTCCTCTGGCCAAAGTAATACGGCGTTACTTTTAACGGACGCTGCTGGGTCGACGGTGTCCCGCGGCGAGGACAAAACAAACTCCCTAATGTCTTCATGCTACTCATCGCGGACGCATCTTCCTCTCTGCTAAGGGATGAGAGAGAGAGAGAGAGATGAAGAAAGTTTCTAGCAGCCCTTCAAGTTCAACTTCGTGTATACACGGCCAGTTGGTAGCTCGTTCGAGGATTACCGCACCGGAGAGAGATTGGTTGAGGCTGGCTGTCAAGGTCGCGACGAGATCGTCACGGTATCGTCACAATATCGCCGTGATGGTCGAGCGTGAAGAGAGGAGAATTGAACCTGGGGGATGGATGAAGACGTAATTGATTTACGGGGATGCCATGCAGAGTGCAGCGAGGACCCGTTCGAGTGTTTGTTTTCGGGCTGTCCGTGGTGACTCGAGGCGTCTGCTTGTCAACGCCTTTGCGTTCTTCGCAAGGTGATCAGAGTGGTTGAGGTGGAGAGGGGGATCGTTTGGTAACGATCTTAGATCGTTTTTAGGGGTTTCTTTGGGAGTGGGATCGAGAATTCTTTGGTTAGGGTAGTTTTCATTCAATCGTGCTTGGAAAGCTTCTACTTTTAGTTCAAAGATATCTTGTTTTTTGAGAAACGTTCGATAACTACATCTTCTTAACTTTGCTACTCTATGTTTCATACTCATATTAATATAATAGATGGAATGCCTGTATGGACTGTAACAGCGAAGGGGTTAAGCTAGCATTAAATTCTTAACAATACTCGTCTTAACCCTTTGACTGCTGGTAACTCGAAAGTAAAGTCCTGCTATATGTTACGTTATCCAAATCACTTTTTTCGCTGAACATTTATAAATACATAAATACGAATATGAAGATGGTACAGAGTTCGATTATCACTGAGCGTCTATAAGCACCTGTAGCAGTCGAAGGGTTGATAAAACAAACAAAATGCCTGCCTAGACAGTAGACTGTAACAGCGAAACTGTCAAGTTAGCATTAATTTCTCAACCATACTCACCTTGATATTAGCACTAGTATTAAAAAAGTTTCAATTGTCAAGCTGAAACTCTCGCTACAAGAACCCCTACAATTGTCACCGAAAAAACCCTCTAACCTCTCTAAACCACCGCTCCAATTCACCTCGATACGCACACCCATCTTCGATTATCGTATCGTACGAAAAAAAGAAAGCATGTAACCGATCCCGATATAATATCGAGGGCAAAAAACACACGGTCCCGGCTGACGTAAGTGTGAAACAGCGGTACGAGAGATACGTATCTGGTCTCATGGCTCGCCATGAAAAGGGGGCGTAGTCAGGAACCCGCAAATAAATGCAAATTGCCTCAGACCTCCGATCCGCCTACCTGACAACCAACACAACAGCCCCGGAACACCGTTACGCCGTAAATAATCCACCCCGTTCGAGCATCGGAACCCCTTCCTCCACTCCTCCAAGTTCCTCCATCTAAATATTCCACTCTCTCTCCATTCATCGCGGAGGGCTCGATGTGTAAATAAGGGATCGTAAATATCCGACAGCACGGTATAATGGATCCACATGAAGATGCGGTTCGATGCTAGAACCGTAAATCATTTTAGTTTCGAGAGAATGAGAGAGAGAGAGAGAGAGAGCTTCCGTGGAATCGGCTACCGGACGACGATCTGAGAAATTGCGGTTTCTCGACGCTCAGCGCTTGCGGTTTCGTCCCGGTCATTGTCTCGAGCCTCGATTCCTGCGACTTCGTTGCTGATTGTTTGGAAGGAGGTTTGGTGAAATGAATAGGGAACGTGGAGAAATAAGAAGGAACTGGGAATGAGGGGAGTTTGTGGCTCGTTCGAGAGTTTAATGCCTGGACTATGCGTGACTGTGTTGACTGAAAACGAGCAGGAAGATGGAAATGAGTGTGTACCTTCTGTGAAAATTATGTACACACAGTGAGAAATGATTCGGAGTAAAGTTCACAGTGTGAGAAGTGAACGGTGAAGAAATTCAGTAATTTCTCTTTAAAACAACACTGATAAAATAGCGTCTATTTCTCTTTCAAATTTTGCACGGAGCTTGGATTCTGCAGAAAAGAAGACATAATTAAGAAAGTTGGTCGGATCAAAAGGAGGAGTATCCCGTGAAAGATAAATCGAAGAGTGAACTGGCCAAGCAAAACTGCCCGGTTCCTTTGAACACGCTACTGGTCGCTATCGAAATTTTTCACGGGACACAATGAGATCGATCTCGACACGGAGGGCCACGCAGCACCTTCTAAAGAGAGTTGATTTTTTGCCAGCAAACAACCCGACAGTCGGGGATTCTTTGTCGGTCCACAACGAAGGGATTTCAATGCGACTTTGACGAGGATGTTGACAGATTCGCAGCAGCATGACCGTAGGGGTTCTCGACTATGCTGTAGAGAGATGTTGTCTGTAGCTGATCTCCTTCGACGGAACGCCAACTTTGACGTGGACCTGGTGTTTACAGGTAAATCGATGTCTCCAAATGACGAAATAATGTCGCCACTTCGAGAAGTTTATTCTTCCAATAGGCTGACATTTCATGTATTCAAATGCGCTGTGGGCAGTAAAACACTCTTCGTGCTTCTAATAAAGAGTAAAGAAAGAGATATCATGTTTTACTTCTGCAGGGAATTGTTTAATCTTCTATGTGAAATTGAACATTCGTGAAATTTTCCAAGAAGAGTAATCGAAAATATGAGAAATTGCACATTTTACAGGAAAAGCAGAAAAATTACTCGAAAAGGTGTTTATAGTAACGAGACGAATAAAAGAGTAGACATTCCCAAACAAAGGACTCTCGCGTTTTTAATTAAGATTAGAGATCAATTTTGAAGACGAATTTAAAGACAATCGTTGCTCGAGCTATTCTCGATAAACATGTGGGTGAACAACACGTGGTTGAAAGTTTAATACGAATATATCTGATAATAAGAATTGCACAACGACGATAACGATACATAAAAGGGAATATTAATCTTTCTCGCTTATTCGCTCTCGCTCTCGTTTACTCTCTGCTTCTCTCTAAGACACTGACCGTGTCGAGCATCAGCCATAGACCATGTCTATCCCAAAATGTTCACACAAATTCGAAACACACGACACTCACGCCATCACTCACAACATATTAGCGAATATTAATCTTTCTCGCTTATTCGCTCTCGCTCTCGTTTACTCTCTGCTTCTCTCTAAGACAGAATGTTCCCAGAATGTTCACACAAATTCGAAACACACGACACTCACGCCATCACTCACAACATATTAGTAAAACCAAATCCACAAAGCAAACCGTCGAAAATTCTTCCTCGTTAATTTCCTACCTTCTCGAGATACGTCCAACAATGGAAACAAACTGATCGATCAGCGAGCACCTTTTTACCGTTTCGAAAAGTAGGAGAAATACGAAGAAGTTGTTACCGTAGTCGCGACAGCGTTAGACAAGAGTCGTGTCAACATCACAGCAGAAGCCCCTCGATTTTTTCCACCTTCCAGCTCCCGCCAGGACAAGCTGAAAGCAACCCCGTCAAGGATGTTGACGGCTGGCCAGCGGGATGTCCTGTAAACCAGAAAAGTTCCACCGTCGGAGGATGGAAAAGCTCCTGGAAGCAAGTCTCGACCGCGTTAAAGCCTAACTTTTGGCCACTTCTCGTCACGGACCGGCGTGTTCGTCGTTCAGGAAATTATTCAGGCCCTCCTTTCATCGCACAGTGGCGTAACAAAATTGTTTCGAAAGCATTGTCAGACTCTCTCGATTGCTTTGTTAACATTTCTTCAAATTCCACGTCTTGAGAATTACTTTTGAACTGGTTTCACGTTAGAGGCTACCCTTTGGAAACGTCTCATTTGTGAGAATAATCTTCTGGCAGGTTCCGCTCCATAAATTTTTCACCTTCCATTTGTGTATACCGGGGGACAAAGTGTTAGTGGTACTTCTGTCTGCTTCTTTCTAAAATATTTTCTATTCAATTTTTCGTGAATTCTGTCATTCATTTCTGGGATCATCACAGTCTCGGAAAAGAAACTTTTCTCCTCCAAATTTGAACACTTTCTGCCTAAGATTCGTCATGAATTTTACTTCTCTATCATCCCAAAAATTTTGTTTTATAATAATTCTTTACTGGGGAAAATTGAACTGCTTCTTTCTAAAATATTTTCTATTCAATTTTTCGTGAATTCTGTCATTCATTTCTGGGATCATCACAGTCTCGGAAAAGAAACTTTTCTCCTCCAAATTTGAACACTTTCTGCCTCAAACTCGTCATGAATTTCACTTCTCAATCATCCCAAAAATTTAATTTTACAATATAGCTGTATTTCATAATAATTCTGTACTCGGAACAATTGAAATCCAAGTTTGACCGATAGTGGAATATGCGAATTTTTCCGATTTTCCTAACTTGTTTTATAATTTGGATGTAATTCCCGAGATCCCGAAGATTTCTACGCCAGTGAACGCACCGAAGATCCCTCTCGTTGGATGGTGTAAGAGGGAATGGAAAAGAGAGGAAGTAAGGAAGTGCTGTCACTTCATAAACGTCCCATAGGTCGGTTCCAGGTCCGATCGTAAATCTGACGCAGCTCGAATCGGCCATTGTGCTCGAATATTCTGCGCGAAGAAGGACGAAGGAAGGCATGATGGCTATACGAGGATGGCAGTAAACTCATCATTCCTGATATACGACTCCTCTGGATCGACTGATCATCTAGCCTCGAGATCCACGCCAGCTTTTAACGCGTTATTACCACGTTATTACGAGCACCACGGCCACGCCGACACAATCGTTGCAAACGATTTATGAAATTCCTCGTGCCTGGCCCGCTTCTTGCCAAAGCTAACCGAAAACTGGCGAAACGGATGAGTTGCGACGCAAATATACCTACTCGTTAACGTCTCCGTCCTTTTCGAATATTATTCGACGTAAGACAGATTTTGTGGCAATTCCTGGCATTATTAATAACGTTTAGTCTACAGTAATCGGAACTTGGCTGTAAAGTGGATTAATAAAGTGTGTTGAAATTTCCTACCTTTCGAAATGAAATTTTTCGAAGTAATTGCAAGCTTTGAAGAAGAAAACATTGTGGGGTTTCTCTGGGAATAATTTTTAATTCGTGCAAGTTGGAAATTTGATGCGTTGGAAGTGAAATCTTTCGAGGCAATTGCAAGCTCTGAAAAATATTAATTCGTGAGGTTTCTCTGGAGAGAAGAAATTTTCATTCGACGCGTTGGAAGTGAAATCTTTCGAGGCAATTGCAAGCTCTGAAAAATAATAATTCGTGAGATTTCTCTGGGAATGATTTTTAATTCGTGCAAGTTGGAAATTCGATGCGTTGAAAATGAAATCTTTCGAGGCAATTGCAAGCTCTGAAAAATAATAATTCGTGAGATTTCTCTGGAGAGAAGAAATTTTCATTCGACGCGTTGAAAGTGAAATCTTTCGAGGCAATTGCAAGCTCTGAAAATACAACGCGTTGAAAACGAAATCTTCGGAGGCAAGTGCAAGCTCTGAAAAATAATAATTCGTGAGATTTCTCTGGAGAGAAGAAATTTTCATTCGACGCGTTGAAAGTGAAATCTTTCGAGGCAATTGCAAGCTCTGAAAATACAACGCGTTGAAAACGAAATCTTCGGAGGCAAGTGCAAGCTCTGAAAAATAATAATTCGTGAGATTTCTCTGGAGAGAAGAAATTTTCATTCGACGCGTTGAAAGTGAAATCTTTCGAGGCAATTGCAAGCTCTGAAAATACAACGCGTTGAAAACGAAATCTTCGGAGGCAAGTGCAAGCTCTGAAAAATAATAATTCGTGAGATTTCTCTGGAGAGAAGAAATTTTCATTCGACGCGTTGAAAGTGAAATCTTTCGAGGCAATTGCAAGCTCTGAAAATACAACGCGTTGAAAACGAAATCTTCGGAGGCAAGTGCAAGCTCTGAAAAATAATAATTCGTGAGATTTCTCTGGAGAGAAGAAATTTTCATTCGACGCGTTGAAAGTGAAATCTTTCGAGGCAATTGCAAGCTCTGAAAATACAACGCGTTGAAAACGAAATCTTCGGAGGCAAGTGCAAGCTCTGAAAAATAATAATTCGTGAGATTTCTCTGGAGAGAAGAAATTTTCATTCGACGCGTTGAAAGTGAAATCTTTCGAGGCAATTGCAAGCTCTGAAAATACAACGCGTTGAAAACGAAATCTTCGGAGGCAAGTGCAAGCTCTGAAAAATAATAATTCG
This sequence comes from Habropoda laboriosa, assembly GCF_001263275.1. NCBI lineage: Eukaryota > Metazoa > Arthropoda > Insecta > Hymenoptera > Apidae > Habropoda > Habropoda laboriosa. The sequence continues at coordinate 412,938 of NW_017100187.1, read as the reverse complement.
TGAGATTTCTCTGGAGAGAAGAAATTTTCATTCGACGCGTTGAAAGTGAAATCTTTCGAGGCAATTGCAAGCTCTGAAAATACAACGCGTTGAAAACGAAATCTTCGGAGGCAAGTGCAAGCTCTGAAAAATAATAATTCGTGAGATTTCTCTGGAGAGAAGAAATTTTCATTCGACGCGTTGAAAGTGAAATCTTTCGAGGCAATTGCAAGCTCTGAAAATACAACGCGTTGAAAACGAAATCTTCGGAGGCAAGTGCAAGCTCTGAAAAATAATAATTCGTGAGATTTCTCTGGAGAGAAGAAATTTTCATTCGACGCGTTGAAAGTGAAATCTTTCGAGGCAATTGCAAGCTCTGAAAATACAACGCGTTGAAAACGAAATCTTCGGAGGCAAGTGCAAGCTCTGAAAAATAATAATTCGTGAGATTTCTCTGGAGAGAAGAAATTTTCATTCGACGCGTTGAAAGTGAAATCTTTCGAGGCAATTGCAAGCTCTGAAAATACAACGCGTTGAAAACGAAATCTTCGGAGGCAAGTGCAAGCTCTGAAAAATAATAATTCGTGAGATTTCTCTGGAGAGAAGAAATTTTCATTCGACGCGTTGAAAGTGAAATCTTTCGAGGCAATTGCAAGCTCTGAAAATACAACGCGTTGAAAACGAAATCTTCGGAGGCAAGTGCAAGCTCTGAAAAATAATAATTCGTGAGATTTCTCTGGGAATGATTTTTAATTCGTGCAAGTTGGAAATTTGATGCGTTGAAAATGAAATCTTTCGAGGCAATTGCAAGCTCTGAAAATACAACGCGTTGAAAACGAAATCTTCGGAGGCAATTACAAGCTCTGAAAAATAATAATTCGTGAGATTTCTCTGGGAATGATTTTTAATTCGTGCAAATTGGAAATTTGATGCGTTGAAAATGAAATCTTTCGAGGCAATTGCAAGCTCTGAAAATACAACGCGTTGAAAACGAAATCTTCGGAGGCAATTACAAGCTCTGAAAAATAATAATTCGTGAGATTTCTCTGGGAATGATTTTTAATTCGTGCAAGTTGGAAATCTGATGCGTTGAAAATGAAATTTTTGGAGGCAATTGCAAGTTCTGAAGAAAGATAATTCATAGGATTTCTCTGGAGAGAAGAAATTTTCATTCGACGCGTTGGAAGTGAAATCTTTCGTGGCAATTGCAAACTCTGAAGAATAATAATTTGTATGATTTCTCTAAGAATAATTTTCATATATTAAATTTATTGCCTAATCGACGCAAGTTGAAAATACGACGAGTTCGCAAGCTCTGCAAAAGTTTGGCTTCCCTTCACTCGTAACTCGAGTGATTTCTCATGGAATAATTTATATATCGAATTTGTGGAAGGAACAGTTCGCTTGTTGGCCTCCCGCAGAACTTTCGAAATGCATCGATTTATCGGATTTGCTTCGCACCGTCGATTCGGTGAAATCTTCTCACAACGGTTGTTAGTTGGCCCGAAAAATATAGCTAGTCTTCCGGTTTCTGCAAATCTTGCAATCTGTTAATTGTAATTTCTACGATGAATTTCTTGTCAGCTCAGCTTCTTTTTTTCTCCGTTACTTGTCTCCTCTCGCGGTCGCACGACAAACCAACTTGCAAATCAAATAACGAAACGCAGTCGAGGATCGGTGACCACTTTCGCCCATTGAGTAACACTTTCCGGCAAAAAATTCGTACAATTGTGAAACTAAATTTATTTCCTCCACGAAAAACGTTCTATTAAATTACACACGAAAATCCAGAGTAAAAAACAATACCTACAAAACACTTTGCACGAGATAAAACTCTACGAAAAATTTCGAACTCGAAGAAGCTTCGTTTCAAGAGGGAAACTTAAAAATCTATCGAATTATGCACTATAATCTAGAATAAAGAATACCAAACATTTTGCGCGAGATAAAGTTCCACGAAAAATTTCAAACTCCAACAAGCTTCATCTTAAGAGGAAAACTTTCGAGTTTCCCAATTTTTGCGAGCATAAAAAAAAATTCTACAGAGGCAATAATTTGCTCTGGATGCAAGCACGTGACGGGCGTCCAGTCGGGACTCTTTTCCCTCTTTCACAGGACCTCGTCCTTCGCGTGTAGCCGTCGTAAAGTCATCAAATCGTAAACTCATAAATATTCGTCATCATCGCTCATAATCCTCATTGTCGCCTTCCAACTAGTCCCTGCACAGCCCAGCGAAAAAAAAGGGCCAAAGCCAGCCCTTTTGCGAGTTCCCAGAGAAAAATCTGGCGTGAGGAAAAAAATCCACGGTACCTGATCCTCCACACTCTTTTCCCATCTTCTACCCCTTTTTCGAAATTTACGATTTCTGATTTTTTGCTCGCGTGCTTGACTCTTGAAACGCCAGCAGCCTTCTCCGAACGATTTTTGCACTTTAGAAAACCCCCCATTCGGGATCTCCACTTAAAAAGAAAACTCACGTAGACATTTCCTTCTTTTTTCTCACTCTGGAAAAGTTCGTTTAAACGATCTCGATTACTCGGTTCGTTCGGTTTCTTCGTTTACAAGGGATCGATATCGAGAGGGTAAAGATCCTACTCAAGACGAACGTAATTAACACCGGGAGATTTGTTTAATTCCTGTTGCAGCCTCGAGTCTCGTTATCGTTGCTCGTTAATCAGCAATTACTCCGTCACTCCTCGTTGTTGTACACTCTGTGTGTGTGTATGAGTCTCGTTATCGTTGCTCGTTAATCAGCAATTACTCCGTCACTCCTCGTTGTTGTACACTCTACGTGTGTGTGTATGAGGATAATCGAGCTGGATCGACGAATAGGACGATCACCATGAAAGGAAGAAGCAATTTTCGTCCAACGGTTGGATTATCTCTCGCTGCAGAGGCGATAAAGTTCCGTCTTCGAGATCGAGAAAAATCAGCAGAGTTGTTGCTTTTTGTCTTCGTTAATATCGCGAGGGATATTGTACAGGTACGCCGAGGCTGCATGAATCGCCGGTTTGGATCGTAGGCGTCGGTAAGTCGATCGATCTATCGACCTCTTTCCATGAAATCTAGCAAGTGGAGAGTAATGTTTTAGACGAGGCTGTTTAATTCGTTCGATAGAGCGGACCGTGAGAAAGATCTGCTCGATAATGAGTCGCTAAGTGAGTGTCAGCTTCTAGTTAGGCGTTTTTGTCGAGATAAATAAATTGTTATGGCTGTGGTAAAAAGGTCTGAGCGAGGACTTTCTTTTGCGGGGACAGCGTGAGGGGTGTTACGAGATAAAGAAAGTTGGAGGATTGAAACTGATGCAATGGAAGACTGTGGTTCGGAGAATGCAAGAAGAAATTCGATGTTTTGTACAGATGGTGAAGTATGTATTTTTGATTTTTGGGAAATTTTGGTTTCTTGGGGGATGTTGGGTGTTGGGTGGTATTTGGGAAGTTCTGAGTTCTAGATTTCTTGGAGAACTGGAAAGATAATAGTTTCTTGGGGACTTGGAATATTTCTCGTGAATTTTTGGGCAGCTCTGACTTTTATTAAAAATTTCTCAGAAAATTAGGAAAGGTGTTAATTTGTCAGTGTCAGAATATTTCGAAAGTTCCGACATCGAAATTTCTCAGAAAATTAAAAGATATCAATTTCTTAGAGACTCGGAACATTTCTCCTGAATTAACCAAAAAAATTTGGAATATTTTGGAAATTATCACTTTTAAATTTCTCAGAAAAGTAGAAAAGATATTAATTTCTTAGAGACTCAGAAGAATTAACCCAAAAAAATTTGGAACATTTCAAAGTTCTGACTAAACTTCTGAAAAAATTAAATTTCATAGAGATTCATAGTGCACCTTGAATATCTCCCACGAATTAACCCCGAAAGACCATATCATCCCCTAAACATCCACCGCGAAATGTGATCTCACATAAAAGATAGCCGTTGAATAATTCCTAGGCAAAGAAGAAAATCACCTACTGGAAGAGTTAATTTCTCAACGACGTGGTTTCATCAACAGTCAACTTCTGACTGACTCGCGTCGTCGAGCAGTCGAGCAGACTCCACACGTGACAGACCGAAGAACACGAAAGAGCGCAGGTTAATCGAAAATTAATATCGCGTAAAGTCCGCGACAAAAGTGGTTCTGCTCCCCTCGCCGACGATTAAACATTATTATAGCGGATAACGTAGCAATTATCGTTTTTGCCGGGACACCGGGTATTTTGTGACGTACCGTCGTAACGCGTATCCACGGTTGCAGCAATAAAGCGTTTCTTGCCCGCCGGAGAAAACAGCGGAGTCGCGTCAAACCGTGCGCGCCCCGAGACGCTCGTTTAATTAGAAATCACCCCAACAGCGTGCAATAAGTAACGCGGGATTTCATTTTGTCCAATGGTTGCAACTGCCCGGAGCTTCATGCCAGAATAATCCAGCGATTTCGTCAATTGGTCGGCGTTCGATTTGTTACGTAAATTGGCGAAAATTTAGGGGAACGGTTGCGTAAACGAGACGGTTCTCTGCGGTTTCCTGCGAATGTGGAGCGGGAGAAATGGAACCATCGTGATCGAGGTAGGATTTTGGGAGAAAATGGGGATTTCATTTTTTGTGAAATTCGGAGCGATGGAGATTCGTATTCCTTGGGATCTGAGCATTCAGTATTGTGAAAATATTGGTATTTAATGCTTTGTGAAATTCTGAGCGACGGGGATTCACACTTTTTGGGATCTGAGCAGTGGAAATATTGGACTCTCAAGGTTCACGCGGTATAAGGAAATTCTGGACGATGGAGATTCGTAGTTTTTGGGATCTGAGTAGTGAAAATATTGGATTCTCAAGGTTTATGAGATATAAGAATTGAATGCTTCGTGAAATTCTGACCGATAGAGATTCATATTTTTAGGGATCTGAGACTTCAGTGCTGTGAAAATACTGGATTCGCAAGCTTACGAGGTATGAAACATAGGTATTTAATGCTTTACAAAATTCTGAGCGATGGAGATTCATATTTTCAGGAATCCAAGACTTCAATGTCATAAGAATACTAGATTCTCAAGGCTTACACAACACTCACAGTGCCCAATTTTCAAAAATTTGAAATTTTATCAAATTTCGCAAACTTACGATCGCAAAATTTCCATTGCTCTCTTCACTAATACTAAAAATTCCACCAACACCAACTCTCTCGACCAAAAAAATTCCCGCTCCAGAAAAATCCCCGATCGAGGATGTTCGACGAAGAAAAGGATCAAGCAGCACGATCGATATTTCTCACGGAGTAGCTCGCGAGGCCTCCTCCGCCTCCATTCTAATCTTGACCCCCTTTAGTCACGCGTCTCTTTTCCGTCTGCACGCTCTGTCAACGCGGCCATTCTTTTTTCTTTCCTCCTCACTCGCCAACCAAACGAAATTCCATCCAGAAACGCGATCTCGAGCACCGCGCGTAAAACCCGACAATCCTAGAGAAGTTCACGGACTAAGGTACCTAACCTGCCCCGCGTGGTGACTTTGATCCACATTCCAAACTGGAAACTCGCCGTACTCGGACAGGTTGAGTAATCGCCGGTTACGTCATTGGTCGCGAAATTACAGCCACGATCGATCTCGCTAATCGCCGGGCAACACATCGACGCCGATCATCGAGAATACAGTCATTAAGTACGGCGGAATATATGTATGCACGAGCTGTGAGGTAATGAGACCTTTTCTAGTGACGTAAGAGTCGATTAAAGGAAACGTCTGTCGATCGATCGGGCTGTCGGTTTTAATGTGTTTATCTTGAGACTCCGGTGTTCCTTTTCGTTATTAATATCCGTGGATTTTTCTGGAGTTCTGGGTGTTAGAATCGAAGGTCAGAACGAAGAAGGAATTTTTCCCCAATTTCTTTATCCTCCATCGAGCGATTTGGATTTTAAGCGTATGAAATTATCGTCAGAGCGGATATCGAAAATAGAGCGGAATATTGTGACACGGAGCGGCTGATTAATTCAAACACTGTGGTTTCCCGTGTACCGGCGACGTGTCTTCTACTGTGTCGCGTTGCATGCGTCTCCAGCTAGGCGATAAAATTGCACCGCTTAATGACCAAGCCGTTGATGAAGTCGCCTAAGTGAAAAAATATGCAAAGGACTTTTTTCACAGCCTCCGTCACAGCCGTAAGTATTCAGAAATAGTCGATGAAACATGTGCCGTTCTCCACCACGGTCGCCAGAAACCGCTGAAATACTACAACTTCACCTCTCACTGTCCTCTCTTTCAAGAAAAAAATCACAAGAAATTAATAATATCCCACTTCTGAGAAATAATTGCTGGTAATAATCGCGGAGAAAGAGGACAAAAATCGTGCCGACTTTTTACACCGGACATAGCAGGTGTAAGTTTTGGAGGCGAGTAAGTGATTACAAAGTTGCTGCGGAACTCGAAATATCCGTTATTACGCAAACTGTCAAAGAAATCCCTCATTTTTCCTCCACTTACTCCCGGCAAAACATTGTAGAGTCAAGAAAGCTGGCACAAAGTTGCAATTTACTGTGCAAAATACTCGAGAAATCCTCCGATAATTCACACGCTGCGAATTTAGAAAAATCACGGTGCGAGAAGGCACTTTTCTCAAAACGATGAAAAATTCGTGTGTCAGTTGAGGGAAAAAATGAATAAATCTAAAAACTGTGCGAAGACGTTGGACGAGTAGGAGCTGTGGTCCCAGCAGCCATTACGATCGGGAATGTGAAACACTGGGACGCTAACATATGACATCCGGATCACAATGACGCCTCCCATCGCGGAATGCTGTTCATCATGTCGGGTCTCACCGCGGGTTACCACGGTAGCCACGACTTCATTCAACAACAAGATCGAGAAATTCTTTTCAGGCCCGGCTAGGCCGGCTTCTCCGCCACGGCTGTATCTATCGGGCGTTAATAAGATCAAGAAAACCGAAATGAAGGAAGAAAGAGACGGAGATAGAGAGGGGAGGGAGAGATGAGAGATGTAATTTTGTACGCACATTGTTCAGACGATGAAAGCCTCCGTGGTTGTTTTTCCTTTTTTCTCTATCCTCGCGGCTAAACGACGCGGCTTCTGTTTTCTGGAATCGTTTCGACGAAGAATTTTGCTGTTTGCTCTCGCCTCTTCGAGTCTGCATTTCGATTACGGTTTTTGAGAGATCGAGTGAAGAGTTAATTCGACGTGTGCGAGACGGAGCGAGTGGATGAGCATAGAAAATCGATTTAAATGGGTGTTTGGAGTGTTCCACGGGTTTTTGTTAAAGTTTGTCTTCCGTTGGATAAAAATAGTGCCGCCAGGGATGGTTTTGTAATTGTTGTTATTGCCAATCGATTCATTGAAGCATTTTCTACTCTTGCTATTACGTATGAATTTTCTGTGATAAACATGGAGTAGATAAACATTGGAAATTAGAGATTTCGAATATGAAATTAGAAAGTTCTCTTGATATCTGAATTATCACACCCTAAACGTCAGTGCTCGTTCACACCCGAGCGTTCGAGATTCCATCTTATCGCGAAGCAACCCAATCTATCATCTGCCCCTATCATTTTACAGTAAATTACAATATTTCTACTTTATTCATCACGCCCGTAATTCCAATATTTCTCAACTTTCCACCAGCGATAAATTTCCTATGTTTCCTTATCATTCCATTTTACAGTAAATTACAATACAGTAGGACCCCGATAGCGCGATCGAGAAGAAAGAAGAATATACGATTTTGGAATTTTCGGTTAATTATATTTGACCCAATCAGCGATATTGATGAAACTCAATTTCGATATTGGTCACACTCAAAATTACAACTTTTCCCAATTTTCCACCATTTCCCTATCATTCCATGTTACACTAAATTACGATATTCCCATTTCATCCGTCACACTGAAAATTCCAACATTCTCCACCTTCGATAAATTTCCTACATCTCCCTATCATTCCCTTTCACACCAAATCACAATATTCCCATTTCATTCGTCACACCCAAAATTCCATTTCCCTATCATTCCATCTTACACCAAATCACAACGTTCCCATTTCATCTATCATCCTCAAAATTCGAAAATTTCCCAATATTCCAGCACCGAAAGGCAGCCCCATCACACCCGTTAAATCTGCCATCGCTAACCATCGCACAATCACCCGTCACACTCTCATACCAAATGAAACTAACCAACATACTCGAAGCAGTGGTCACGTTCGCCTCGTGTTCAAGGCGTAAGACGGTAGCCCCGCGTGCGTTTCACCGTGACGGCCGCCATTGTCCATTCGGATCCACACGTGAAAGCACGCCGCTCGTGTTTTCCTCGCGGCATATTGCGTGCAACGCAGCCCACACGCTCGTACACACGTACAGAGAAACACACTAGAACGACCAGGTGAACACAGGCGGCCGTTTTTCGCCTCTGGATGGAAGAGGAGGAATTGGTGTGTGCATCGAGGCAGGCGGCCGCATGATAAATGCATCCGAGCCGGCCGACATGCAGCAAATGAGGGACGCGTTCGTTCGTTCGTTTCTCGTCTCGTGTATACACACACGCACACGTTTGCAGAGTGCGCGTTAAAGGATCCGCCGACGGAATTATAATGCTGGCTACCCTCTCTCGGCCAGAAATCGATCTTTCCTTCGATCGACTGTCATCGACTGCTCCACAACGGCCATCGAACTCTTCTCAGTTTCAGATTTATACCGTATGTTCGTTGTTAAGTGTTTCTTGTCCTGTTTCGGGTATGCTAAACGGGTGCTTTTTTGTCGATGAAGGGTTGAAGATGGATTAATGGGTTTACTTTAGGGGAAATTGTGGGTGTATGGTGTTAATGCAAGAGGTGATTTGGAAATTTTCTTCTTCTTTCTTTCGTTATGCTGTAGATGTCAGTTTTCAGAGGATTGTTTCTCTAATGCAGTGTGTTTTTATTGTGTAATTTTAAATTTCTTTGGTATTAACCCTTTGAGTACTGTGACTGGAATATTGTATTGTTTATTAACCCTTTGCACTCCGAGCATTTTTTGATAAGATTAATAGTGAAACTTCTGGAAAGCCAAAGTTTTCTCTTGAAACAAAAAGGACTTTTAGTGTTTACGAATTTATTTATTTGTATTTCTTGTGTAAATTTGCATTATTTTGATAATATAAGAAAAGTCTGAATTGTACATTTCTCCAAAGTAATTACGCGTGTCGCCATAAAAGCGCCATTGGAGTGCAAAGGGTTAATTATTTACCGAGACTGCTCTAAAAAAGCTCAGTCTATAAAATCACTTTTGTGTGTTGAAATTTAGTAGTTAAAGGGTTAAAGGGATTTTTTGTTTGAATTCAAAAAACTAGAAAAATCCGGGATTTCTTTGGAACAAAATGGTTACAATTATTCAATCATCGCGTCTGCGTTAATTCTGAGCATAAGTGATAACTAACAGGTTCTTGCACCATCGGTGAAAAGAAGGATTGTATCGTTGTGAAGTGTTTTTTTTTTTAGAAAAACGTTATGAAGTTCCGTTTAGTGGGCAGCTTAAAACATTTCTTCACAGCTGTCATTTTTCTTCTACGTTCAATTTCGAAATTTGAACGCTTTACACCAGCCCGCGAGTTCGTTCGCGCGAACAAAGAGCGCGGCATTCCCTGGATAATTGCGAACTGTGTCCAATTTGAATTATGTACCGCGCGTTGTCACTTACTCCGCTCCGTGGCTATAGGCGCAGCTGTAATTTTAGATAATTCGGCCAGGAAACCTTCAATCTCCCTCTGACTTCCCTAATTTATATCACCAAGTCCACCGAAACTGCCTCGAAACCACCAAAATCCTTCGATGAAAATGGAGGTACCAAAATTCACCTGGTGAATTAAAGAAACTGCGAGGAGTAGCGAACGCTGTATATCAGTGCACGCTTATGCTAAAGATTCGCTTATTTATTAGGAGTAATTAAACGTTAAGGACCTAAGAAATTGAGAATTTGAGAAATTGAGAATTTGAGAAATTGGGAATTTGAGAAATTGGGAATTTGAGAAATTGGGAATTTGAGAAATTGAGAATTTGGGAATTTGGGTATTTAAGAAATTGAGAATTTGGGTATTTAAGAAACTGAGAATTTGGGAATTTAAGAAATTGAGAATTTGGGAATTTGAGGATTTGAGAAATTGAGAATTTGAAAAATTGAGAATTTGAAAAATTGAGAATTTGAGAAATTGGGAATTTGAGATATTGAGAGTTTGAGAAATTGAGAAATTGGGAATTTGAGAAATTGGGAATTTGAGAAATTGGGAAACTGAGAATTTGGGAATTTGAAAAATTGAGAATTTGGGAATTTGGGTATTTAAGAAATTGAGAATTTGGGAATTTGAGGATTTGAGAAATTGAGAATTTGGGTATTTAAGAAACTGAGAATTTGGGAATTTGGGAATTTAAGAAATTGAGAATTTGGGAATTTGAGGATTTGAGAAATTGAGAATTTGAGAAATTGGGAATTTGAGAAATTGGGAATTTGAGATATTGAGAGTTTGAGAAATTGAGAGATTAAGAATTTTCTTCGGACCACGGCCAACCGCGGACACAAGGGTTTCACTTCATTCCAAACACGAAGAAGAAGAAGAAATATTCCCCACTGGAAGGTGTCTACCTTCTTCTCAGATCCCCAATCGAGTCGCGAATTCGCAAGAAACGATCCTGCCCCCGCTACGGGGGAAGCAAGTAAAAGACGAAAGGGGATCTCCTCCATCTCGGAGAGCACAGAGAGGGGTTGATTTTTCTCATTGGCCGGAGGCGTGGGACGGAGAAGCCGTGTACAAGCGAAGAACGAGCCGGCTTCTTCAAGTTTTTACCGGCGACCAAACTGACTCAGCAACTATTTCTCATTACCAGGCCGATATTTTTGTAAAATTGGATTTTCGTGTGAGAAAGCCCGCGCGACCCTGACCATCCCTCCCCTTTCTTTAACCACGACGACGGCGACGACGAAGACGACCATCTTTCAACTCGTTTCCAATGGACGATCGTTTAAACTGTTCACTGAAACTCACCTGCTACTAAATTAACAGGCACTTTTCCTTTCTTCTTTATCCTATTAGTTTCGTATACCTGTTTTCACCGAGAGTTTGCCACTTGTGAAACTTCGTGACCCGTCTGATCGAGTTCAGCAATCCCTGAAGTTGTTGCCACTATTTTGTCGAAAGAGAAAACGCCACGGGGGAGAGGGAAAAAACGATCCACCGGAGGTGAGACGAAAGAATTGTAACAGTCTGTCAGACTCTGTCGTGAAGGTGCAATGGAACGGGAGTTTTAAAAGAACTGTAACGCGAGGATCGACGTAATGGTCGAAACTGACGGGTGGCTGTAAGAACTTCGTTGCAATTCTTCCACTATTTATTTAACTAGCTGTCGATTACGTGTTTGCTGGAATAATTTCGTTTCGACATCGATTACTTCTATATACATATATGTATATAAAATAGAACGTCTGCGTGTGTGTTACCTATTGAACCTTTGAAGACAGTAGACTCATCTTTGCCTTTATAAAAAATTACGAACGAGACCAATGAACTCTCAGATTTTTAGGCAACGAAAATAATTTTTGTAGGAATTTCTTTAAAGAAATACTGAAACAGTGGATGGCTCATTTCATCCCCTTCAGATTTGAAATATGAATTATCGTGAGGCGTTAGAATAGTAAATTAAGTTTGTTCAAGTGGTATATACGAAAGTGAGGCATTATGTGAATTTGTAAATTATATATCACTACGAAATTAATTTTAATACATTATATTTTTCCACGTTTTCATTCCCTTCTAATTCTCTCGAATCGTTCGTTTCAATCTCCCACAGAAGTGATAGATTACAAAAATTTCTAAATAATACATATCACTATGAATTAATTTCAATACATGTATTATCCTGGAATTTCCACATTTTCCATTCCCTTCCAATTCTCCCCAATCGTTCCTTCGAATCTCCGCGAATACCCGCGAAACGATCAAATCAGATTTGAAATTGAGGAGAACGCATCGTATTATTTCTTCTTCGGCTACCGTCTTCCTCTTTTTTCCACCAGCTATCGACGGTATATCGCATGCAGGAGCGTGCCGCGAAATTTCGCGATGCAAATGGCTTGTAACTGACCCACCGCAGTGTCGGACCAATTTAAGGGATCATTTCCCAGCTCAGCCATACTTCACATTTTTGAGAGAGAGCCACGTGATGAATTGGGGGACCACACACGCTACACACGCTGCATGCGCATCCTCCGGCTGCAATTTCGGATCGGCTGCTTGATTCACTTTCGTGCGGAACTTCGATCCGCCGCGATGCTTTCCGCCTTTCCTACCACGATCAACCGGCCGCGCGTCTTTCGAGATTAATGAGCCCTCCAGCCTTCCAATCCTGGAAGCTTCTAGCGTTAATTCACCAGCTAGACGTAGATAGATATGCAGATCAGATGTTCGAGGGAGACTTGGCTCGCGTTATTTCGAGTAAAAGTGAAAAGAATATCGAGATTTCTTGAGCCGCGGGGTTAATCGAGGTTTAAACTTGACGAGAATTTCTACGACTATTTTATTTTGAGATTGACCAAATTGAGGATTGGGATTTTTTCCAGCTTCCGTTTGTAACGTGTGATAAACTCTGAATTAGGATGTAAGTCAAATAATTAAAATAGAAATTCTGAAGATTACATTTTTTAAAGCTTTCGTTTCTTATGTGTGATAAACTCTGAATTGCGATATCAGTAAAATAATTAAGACAGAAATTTTGAAAGTTCAGAATTGAGGGAAATGGTGTTCTGTGGTCTGTTCCATGATTATTTTCCAAAATAATTAAAACAGAAATTTTCATCCACGATTATTTCATATTGAGATTGAAGATCTTTTTTAACCCTTTGATTTCTAATGTGTGATAAACTCTGAATTAAGATATAGGAAAAATAATTAAAATAGAAAGTTTGAAGATTGAAAATTTCATCTTGAGATTTGAACACTTTAACCCTTTCATTTTGAAATCGTAATAAACGCAGTAGCCAAACCAAAAATTCTGAAATCTAGAAATTGAGAAGGCTAATATCGAAATAATTCTAATACCAAGTGCAAGGTCTGCAATAATTCTACATCAGCCTACTACGATAACGTCATAAGAATTTCTGTTGTACTTCAAAATCTGTCGAATTCTCGAAAATCGCGAATGAAGATGAAGGAGAAAATATTAACACGTCCCGATGCCCATCGCGATGACAGAAGACGAAGCCGAGAGCGGTAGCGAGAACATGAGATAGGAAATAACGAAAATCAGGCTGTCGCGCGGGAGCTTAATCATGCGCGCCAATTAACGCGGGGATGATTAATTTTTGTAGCGTGGTCGGCTGTTCGACACCCTCATGAGGCCGGCTCCTCCACGCTCGATTTATGGGATTAGCCGCGGTTCGTACAACCGGGCGTATCCTGCAATTGAAAATTCTACTTTGTCACGAGTATGACGAAGCCACGTGGGCGTCTGATTCCGGCTGATCAGCCTTAATTCGGGAAACTTGTTGCTTCAACCAATTCCATCTCATAATTAACTATCAAACACTCCAAATAACCGTAACCCTTTCAACCCTTTCGTTTCAAATTTCGCGCCAAAATATTTTACATATGCAAAGAATCTTAGAATCCCGAAAGGGGTAACTATTCTGTACTCTAGAATTTTTACAGAACTTCAGAACAAGTCCGGGTAAATTACAAAATTATAAAAATGTGTATAATTATTTGACGATTAATTAATTACAGAGAAATGTCAATAATGTTAAATTCTTGTCATTCGAGTCTAAGAATACTTTTCTTCGCCAAATGGAACTTCCATTTGCAAAAACTCTTCAATCGATACAAAAATTCTGAAATTTCACGCTACTTTGTCAACTCTTCCATTCGGTTCGAAATGAGATAAATTGAATTAGTATTGTCCGGGTTATTTCTGGTTTGTTACACATCTTCCAATAAGATCGCCAAACAGTCGACGAGGAGTCCACGAGCCGTGGTTGGTCTACGTTGACCGTGAGGAAAAAAGTGACGAGAAACACCGACGGTCTATCATGGTAACCATCCTCGGGTTGATTGCCCCCTACAGACAATGATTCGACCGAGCTGAAACTGTAAATCAACGGCCACGTACTCGCCGTGTTGTGTTTCACAAGATCGAATTGTCCTCGAACATTGTTGAATAGCCGGCTTTTTTACCAGGCTGCATGGCGCTCGTGGGAATCGTGTCGGTATCCGTTACTAGCTCCACTTTGTCCACTTTTTGGGAGTGCTGACGAAATCTCGCCTTCGTAACCCTTTTCGTTCGATCGATTCTAATTCAATTTGCTCTGTTTAATAGGAAATATTCTGAAATTCTTGAAATTCCAAATCTTCGTTTGCCAAATTTGACTTTTACTAATTTTCGGAGGCTTTGAGTTCGCTTCACTCTGCAATTTTTTAAGTTTAGTTGTCGTTTCCCAAATTTTTCTTTTTGCCCCGATACTTGGAGGCTTTGAGATGACATAATTCTGCACTTCTTGAAATTCCAAATCTTCGTTTCCCAAATTTTCCTTTTTTCACTGATTTTTTGAGGCTTTGAGTTCGCATAATTCGAAAATTTCTTAAGTCTACTCATCGTTTTTCCAATTTTTCTCTTTGCACCGATACTTGGAGACTTCGAATTCGCATAATTCCGAAATTTCTTAAATCTACTCGTCACTTCCCAAATTTCTCTTCTTTCACCGATACTTGGGGACTTCGAATTCGCATAATTCCGAAATTTCTCAAGTTCACTCGTCACTTCCCAAATTTCTCTTTTTTCACCGATACTTGAAGACTTATGATTCACATAATTCCGAAATTTTTCACAAATTTTTCTCCTCCTCGGACTCCAACATTAAAAGATTCACAAATACAGAGATCGAAACGATAATCCGTTCATTCTTCCAGACTTCGATCGATCAAAATACTCGCACAATTCGCGTGGATTTCTTCTCATTCGCGTAATTGCCCGCCACGTTTCCCTCGATTCGCGATTTCATCGAGGAACGCGCAGAAATTCCAACGTTAACGTCACCTCGTTCCCTCCGTGCATACCGATACAGCCCATTGAGCGCACACATGCAGCCAGGTCCTCGAGAATCCTTGAAAAACCAGCAGACCGATATTCTGCATGTCACAGGCCACTGTGGAATGTCCATCGACCGGTCTCCGATAGATATCGCATCGCAGTTAATCATATTATCGATTCTATCCACCGCCGCCCATTTAATAATCGACTGATTATACTTTTAACCGACTACTTTGCATTTCTACAAAGTTTCCAGATGTAGACGCGTTAGAATCGGACACTCGCCGATTAGCAGAAAGACTAGAAGTGGATGGATCGTGATCCGACGGACTTACACGTCGGCCTTTTCGATTCTTCGGCGACTCCTTACGAATTTTTCGGGGGAATTTAATAATCACGAGTTCGTTAACCCCAGAAAATCCAGAGAAGGGTAAAACAATCTACTAACTTCAAATTTCTTTCGTAAAATAATTGGGAAAGATCGTCAATGATCTGCTTTCATGTCACAAAATAACTGTATTTAATAATTTACGAAAGAAAAATAAATCGAATGTCAAGTTAATTTCTTTTAAATTGAAATTAAGTAAAAAACGAATGGGATGTCAAGTGTACCTTTTAAAAATTGAAATTGAATTAAAAATTGCGACAATTTGGGTTTACTAAGGTTAACTATTGTACTGTGGATCACCGTAGAGATGAAATTTGCGAGAAGAACGATAGAGAATTGCCAGGAGGTAGGTTCCTCATTTTCCAAGGTTCGCCAGAAAAGTTAATTTTGCATTTCGGATGTAAGGGAGCATTCTCATCTGGAGGAACAAGGTCCCCTCGTTCAGCGGCTTGTACAAACAAGAAATCCTACCACCTTGCGATCTCGATTTCATAGGGGACTGTTCGAATCGCCCCCGCTCGCAAGTGGGGTGGAGGCTCGAGGAGCAGAAGGAGGCAGTGCTGGCTTTCGCAGCTCTCGCGTTACAAACGAAGCCGACACCCACCTGTGTCCGGCTCCCTCTGCCTTTTCCTCCCTTTTTTTTCCCCTCTTACCTGTCCCTCCTCCCCACCTCTCTCGCGCGTTTTACATTCTTCCCGGCGTGCATGCGCTTAACGCGAGGCTAAGTTAACCCTTCGTCCTTCTAATTTCCGATAGATGTTCAATCTCTATGCTGGTGAGAAGAACTTATTTTTCCGGTGTTCTCGGGAAAATTGCGAAGATTCGGTATCTCTGTCGCTAGGGCTGTAATTCACCCTTGTGTGACGATGGAGCGTGAGATTTAAGGGTATTTTCGTTCAAATTTCATTTGGATGACTTTTACTTAAATCAGAAAACTGAATTCCCATTTACATTCCTCATTCCTCGTCTACTTCATATTTTCTCCACTAAATACTTTCTAAACTAATTAATCGCGAAGAAATCGGTAAGATACCACGTGAGCCACTCAAAAGCCGAAATTCTTAACTCCACTTTGTAACATTCTTGCAATTTCAGCATCAAAGCAAATGCTTCCTACTTAATTTTTCGCAAATAACACAAATTCGACAAATTCCACTTTACAAAATTAATCACATCGGCTTCTGACTGTCTCGCATAAGCAACCCTCCTCCACCCTGTACACTATCTTCCCCTACATCCAACAAAGACGTGAAACAAAAAGAAAAGGAATGAAAATTTTCCAAAAATTCCGAGACAAGCGCGGAGAGAATACCCCCTTTGCTCGGTGGAGATTTCGTAGATACGTTTGGCCGAGCAGTTACGAGCGATATTGCGGCGGTTTTTGCACGGCGTGGTGCAGCAGGAGCATTAAGGCGAACGAACGCTTGCTCACGGGTTAGGTTGGGCGTCCGAAGGCGAGATTACTGATTTTGTACGCCCCGGGGCATTCATTCCACTCTAATGTCTCGCTTCCTCGTCTGTTTACACTGGAAGGCTTCTGTTGCTCCATCGCGACGGATGAAAGTGGTATAACGGAAGGAAAAAAGGAAACGCGTATTACACACGTGTTTGCCCGTTCTCGCTCGCCCAGATGAAAACCGTCTTATTTCCTTATCTCTTATTTCCACGGAATGCGACGCGTTTCTCGCCCCGTCATCCACCGTGCGTTTTTCTTTTTCTTCTCCAGCAGAAACCCCGCGCAATTCCGAGACGAGGTTGAAGCGCGATCGTTGGAATGCGTCGATGACGATGAGCACGGAATTCTTCGTATCCTTCGAATTCCACCGTTAATTCTCCGTCGTGCAATTTTCCCTTCCTCGCGCTTCCTGCTGCTTATTCAATTTTCAATTTTTGCCTACCATTTATCGAATTATCTCGCGAGGGGCAGACTCGAACGGTACTCCACGTCAAATCGTGGCAAATGCAAAATTTGGAAAAAAATAATCGACGCTTATTGGTGCTTCTTCTTATTTGCAAGATTGTCAAGGCAGGCGCTTAAAAGAGGTTCTTCTAATTTCCCGAGGTGCGAGTGAAATTCTTGCACAAATAAATTGTAACGTTTCAAACGCAAGATCGTTGGACGATAGGCTAAGTAGTCTCTCAACGAACAGGTTAATTCTCGCAATTCTGCTGAATAATATATGAAGTTGTTATTCGTAGCAGATACATGCGCAACTTGCTCCGCAAAAAAGGATGTCTGATTAATGACCAGGTACGCCGACTGTCGCTTGATCCGCTTCTATCAAAAACTAATCTACGAAACGCTAGAATTCCAGCCTGTCATTCTTCAAATTCGCGGTGTCAGAGGTGTGGATATTTCAAAATCTCGACGTCAGACGAACGCGACACGATCTTTCTCCAAACGTATATTCATCATAGACATTACTTAAGCTGCGCGATAAGTGAGAAAGGTTTAATTGTTGAAAAAAAGAAACTAAAAAAAATTCCCAAATTTCCCGAAAGCAAACAGCAAGTTGCAGCTGTCGCTTCGGCTAGAAAAAGAAATCTCATCAGGCTAACGAAATTAATCGATACTCGTATCTCGCGTGCGCCGATTGCGCGTGTCAATCAAGCGTCCGCCATTATGCACGAAAATGAGAGCGGCTTTCGACGCGCCACAGGCGCGAGGCCTCGTTGTACGGTAAAACTAATCAAGCTTCTGGAATTAGCCCGGGAAGGAGAAGAAGAAAAAGGAGGAAAAAAGAAACGGACCGTCCGGTAGAATATGAAATTTTCCCCGGAGGGCGCAGCGGGTCGTCGCCGAGAAGAAGAAAGAAAGAAAGAGAAAAAAAGGAAGCCAGGGGCCACAATGCGCCCCAATTTTTATTCGAACCTCCTCCTCCTCCTCCTCTCGTTGCTCGTTTCGCCGAGGCCCGGGCTTTTCGACTTTGTTCCTTTTTCGACGGGACGCGACCACTCGGAATTCTTCGGCCCATGAATGAACCTGGATCTCCCCTGGCATCATTAATTAAACTTTCCGGCTACTGGGCTAGCGGTACTCAACCCGTTTTTTCTTCGCCGCCTCGACGGATCGTAACACCTAAATAGTAGCCGCCTCGAGGACCTTGAATTCCGATTTTTACGAGGATTCTCGCGTGCCGCGTTCTTGCTAGATTTCGCGGTGAGTTCAATGCCTGGAGGGTGGAACTGTGTGGACTATAGTTTCACGGATAAAGTAACAAGTTATTGAGAAATATTTCTCTTGCGGATTTTCCTTTAAAAGTGTAAGTAACGTGTTATATTTCGCGGTGATTTCAATGCCTGTAAGGGACACTACGCACGCTATAATTTCACAGATAAGGTAAAGAATTACTGAGAAATAGTTTTCTTACTGATCTTCCTTTAAAAGTACAAGTAATGCGTTATATTTCTCGGTGATTTCAATGCCTGTAAGGGACACTACACACGCTATAATTTCACAGATAAGGTTTCTCGTTGATTTTCCCTTAAAAGTGGAGTGTATTGTATAATTCTACCCTATTCTGTATAATTAATATTCAAAACTTCACTTTTTCAACTAAATTTCTTAACACTTGTTCAAACTTCTTCCAACTAAATTTAATCACCATCGATTAAACAGCCTGCGACAGAAATAATCGAACCACCCCAAAATTACTCACTTACCATCAATCTCAACACTCACGTTTCACGATAACCTCACAAACATCCTATACCTCCCAAGTTCCACCCAAAAGTCAATTCCATCTATATTATCTCAACTAGACTCTTTATACCGTTAGAAAGGACACGACGGCTTTCGACGCGCCACAGGCGCGAGGCCTCGTTGTACGGTAAAACTAATCAAGCTTCTGGAATTAGCCCGGGAAGGAGAAGAAGAAAAAGGAGGAAAAAAGAAACGGACCGTCCGGTAGAATATGAAATTTTCCCCGGAGGGCGCAGCGGGTCGTCGCCGAGAAGAAGAAAGAAAGAAAGAGAAAAAAAGGAAGCCAGGGGCCACAATGCGCCCCAATTTTTATTCGAACCTCCTCCTCCTCCTCCTCCTCTCGTTGCTCGTTTCGCCGAGGCCCGGGCTTTTCGACTTTGTTCCTTTTTCGACGGGACGCGACCACTCGGAATTCTTCGGCCCATGAATGAACCTGGATCTCCCCTGGCATCATTAATTAAACTTTCCGGCTACTGGGCTAGCGGTACTCAACCCGTTTTTTCTTCGCCGCCTCGACGGATCGTAACACCTAAATAGTAGCCGCCTCGAGGACCTTGAATTCCGATTTTTACGAGGATTCTCGCGTGCCGCGTTCTTGCTAGATTTCGCGGTGAGTTCAATGCCTGGAGGGTGGAACTGTGTGGACTATAGTTTCACGGATAAAGTAACAAGTTATTGAGAAATATTTCTCTTGCGGATTTTCCTTTAAAAGTGTAAGTAACGTGTTATATTTCGCGGTGATTTCAATGCCTGTAAGGGACACTACGCACGCTATAATTTCACAGATAAGGTAAAGAATTACTGAGAAATAGTTTTCTTACTGATCTTCCTTTAAAAGTACAAGTAATGCGTTATATTTCTCGGTGATTTCAATGCCTGTAAGGGACACTACACACGCTATAATTTCACAGATAAGGTTTCTCGTTGATTTTCCCTTAAAAGTGGAGTGTATTGTATAATTCTACCCTATTCTGTATAATTAATATTCAAAACTTCACTTTTTCAACTAAATTTCTTAACACTTGTTCAAACTTCTTCCAACTAAATTTAATCACCATCGATTAAACAGCCTGCGACAGAAATAATCGAACCACCCCAAAATTACTCACTTACCATCAATCTCAACACTCACGTTTCACGATAACCTCACAAACATCCTATACCTCCCAAGTTCCACCCAAAAGTCAATTCCATCTATATTATCTCAACTAGACTCTTTATACCGTTAGAAAGGACACGATGGAAAAGGAGCATCGAGGTCTATCCCATAAAACGACTACTGTAACAGCAAAGAAGAAGAAGAGCAAGAGAGGAGGAGAAGTATCCGCGTCGGCTCGATCAAGAGTCGATGACTGGACAAGTTTCCGCGGATGGGTATCCTGGTAAGGCCGAGAAATGGCGGCTGAGGCGACAGCCTCTCCCGCCCACCCCTGCACACACCAAGTCTGGGCAAATTAGGTAAAAACAAAAACGCCTCACCCTCTTCTCCTTCTTCTTCATCTTCTTCTTCGTTCGTCGAACAAGTTGGCTGAGCAAGGCGAGAGAAGAGGTGTTGCTGGCCCCTCAGGCTTCATTGTGCGCGATAATGGGCCCAAAGTAATTAACCGCGGCCTCCTCTAAGCGGTTCGACTCTCACTTCGGCGTCTAAGCGCGAAAAATTCAAACGATCCTCGTTCCTCTCGAGCACAGTCATTCGACGGAGGATGCCGTCTTGGACTCCTCGAAATCACCTTTTTCTACTATATTTCTTTTCAAATCTGGGATTAGAAATTCTTGAATTTAATTTCTAGGTTTCTAGGAAGCGTCAACATTTTTGTATTTTGAGAAAAATTGAAATACGCGACGAATGCAATCGTGGAAAAAGAAATTTGTCTCTATTTCGATAATTCTAAACATTTCATTCCTAGTTATATTACGTATATATATTAAAATCGCATTCGTAGCAGGCTCGCAAAAGTCGCATTTCTTCCGTCGCATATTTCAACGTCCAAGATTCTCCGCGAAAGAATAAATTTTCCTCCATTTCGATAATTCCGAAGATTGCATTCCTAGCCGTAGAAATATTCGAATTTTTCGGAAGACAGCCGGTTATTTCGTAATACCAGAGTTGTGTAATGTTGCTACATTAATATCTCGAATACACAAGTCTCTATTAATAACTTTCATCCTCGAGTGTCTTCACCTTCGCCACTTTTTTCCCTGTCTAAATTTCTCTTTGATTATGACAATCATTAATCTTTCAGCTTGTCCTTCAACCTTACTGTGCCATAAAGCTTATTAAATAGCAGCGATTATCGCGTGTTACTGTAATAACAAAATTTTATCCGTGTATATTCTTCTTCTCTCTCTCTCTCTTTCTTTTGCGAATGGTTGTTAAATGATCGGAGGCCATTCGTTCGTTCACGAATTCGTCCTTCCTTTTTTCCTCCCCCTTTTAGGTAGGTGTACTATACACACGCGAGGCGAGATTTCTTCGTATGTTAAATCCGGTAGCTGATTGCGATCCGACACGGAACGATCGTAACAGCCAGATAACTCTCCGTGCACGATCGCTAAACAAATGATCCCGATCTCTCCGAGCGATGGTTTTAATTAACCGGCAGCACGATGACGTGAGCCCATTACCGGTTACCTCGGAGACGTCATCGTGTTTGCCGTTGAATCGTCGCTTTTTTATCCGGTTTTTCTCTTTCTCTTCGATTAAATCGTCCTCCGCGGGATATAACCGGTAATCACCGCCCCGACATATTGTTCCCGGAATTTTCTTCGCCTTTTTGCGCATCCACCGGCAGTCGTTGCTTAGGCAAGAAATTTATTGCAACCTCTAATTTGTAAGAAAACACAGTTCCGCGAGGAATTCCACATTCCAAATTTCGGCGGACTTTTTCGCAAAAAAACAGAGGAAAGAGCGTAAGGAATTCTAAATTCCAAATTTGGGGGGATTTGATTGCAAAAGAAAAGGAAGGAACGTAAGGAATTCCAAATTCGAAATTTCGGCGAATTTTTTTGCAGTAGAAAAGAAAGGAATTCGAAATTTCGGTGAATTTTCTTTCCTTTCGGAAGGGATACCAAATTCCAATTTTCGGTGATCTTTCTTGCAAAAGAAAGGAAGGAACGTAAGAAATTCCAAATATCGGCGAATTTTCTTGCAACAGAGAAGGAAGGAACATAAGGTGTTTTCCTTTTGGAAAGGAATTCCAAATTCCGGTAAATGTGATATCTCACAATAGAACCACAACGTTCCCAGAGCTCTCTAAATTCAAACTCCAAACAAACAAAACTAAACCTAAAAGAATAGAATTTCCCAAAGTCCACCGATCGAACAAACTGAAAAACCAAACGAGTATACCCCCAACGTTAAAACCTGAAATACAAAGAAAAACGAGAAATCGTGAAGAAACCACGGCAAAGCAGCATCTCTGATGGAGCACGTTGAAAACAATGAAGGACCGACCGTCTCGTTCGCCGAGGTGGCTTGATTAGTCATTATATCTAGATAGGTGGTGCATCATCCCGTGTTACAGGTAGCCGCGTCGAGATCGAGCCGCGGACGGCCATTGTTGTGCCCGGGAAAAACTCGAATCGAGCGGGTAGGAATGAAAAAAAAGAGGGCCGAGAAAGAGGGAGAGAAAAAGAGGTGGCGTGGAGAGAGGAGGCGGAAAAAGAAGAAAAAGCACACGGAGCTCTCGTTTGAGGTAGCCGCCGGCTCATTCAAGTTTCGAAATGAGATCGTTCCCTGTCCTTCTCTCCTCCTCCAGTCCTCTCGCTTCATCTCGTCCCGTCTCGTCGTCCTCTTTCTTTCTCCATGCGTATCACGATCCTCCTCCTCTCTCTCTCGTCTCGTTGCATATTAGAACCCGTTCGAAACACCTTCACCCTGAGACTCTGTCTCGTGTTGCGTCACAAAGTTATTACGAGGTGTGTGGACAAGGGGAGGAATTGAAATCACCGAGTGCTCTTGATAACCGGTGGCAATATCACTTCGTTGCACTTGGTCCATTTCGCTCTCGGAGGAAGTGATTTCATTCAGATGAGATTAATACACTTCTGTGTTAGGTAGTCCCCTTTTCTCGGGCTCCGTTTATTTTCGACTCTATTTTTATTCATTTCGTGGCTGAGTTCGTCCTTCGAGCTTCGGCAGGTTCTCTGTTTTTCTCTAGCTTGATGCATTTTCCACTCTATTTTTGTCAATTCTGTGGGTAATTTCAAACCTTGAGTTTACCCTATTTTTCTCTATCTTGACTTATCTTCGACGTTATTTGAATCACTCTTTGAATTTCAGCGTTTCAAGTTTCGTATCAGTCCTTTATTTTTCTCTAACTTGATTTAAGTATCTTCTACGTTATTTCGATTAATAATCTTTCGGGTGATTTCACCCTTCGAATTTCAGCAGTTCAAGCTTTACATTAGGTCCTCTATTTTTCTCTGTCTTAATTTACCTTCGATTTTTTAGGTAATCTCACCCTTTGAATTTCGCCAGTTCAAGTTTCGTATCAGGCCCTCTATTCTTCTCTAGCTCGATTCATTTCCGACTCTATTTTTCTTAATTTTGCAGTTTGAGCGACTCGACTCTTCGAATTTCAGCAGTTGAAGAATCGCCCCCCGATTAATCAAACTTGAGGAAAAACTGACGTGGAAGAAAAACAGGTGGTAGAGCGAAAGGAAAGCAGAATCAATCGTAGAGAGCGAGGGAAAGAACAAAGGCGAGGTTCGCCAGAGAGTCGTCAGAGCCGGTAGCCATGTAATGGCGTCATTTCCTTGTCAGCCGTTTCCGGTGCAAATTAATTTATCAAGAGCGAGGAGAGCCACTCCTGCGCCTCGGGAGCATTTCGTGGGCCTTTCGCGTCACGTCGAGTCCGTCTGGACCAGCCACGAAATTACGTGGCTTTTTTGTACGAGGCCATCCTTAAATTAGGAGCCAATTGGTCCGCGCGCGATCGGTGCCCCGCTGATCTCTCGCTATTCCTTCGCCGAAGAAAATTGGATTTCGTGCCTCGGTGTCCGGTGCTTCGGGGACGAAATCGCGGCAAGATTGATGAGCATCGCCATAGGAACCTCTAAGGAAATTTTTTCGAATCAGAGAGACGCGCGACCAACGCTTTCTTGCTCCACCACCGCCGCTTTTGCTTTCTTCGTCCCCGATGAAAACGCATCTTCGTGGCCTCCTCTTCCTTTCTTTGTCGCCACTTAGCCTCCCGACAATCTCTGCTTCACGTTCACGCCAGTCGAGCAATTTTTCGATCCACCTTCTCGCCTCGCCAACTTCCAAACTTGTATAAAGTTTCCTAGAATTCTTCCAAACTGCGGAAATTGGGAGATTCGGCAATTTCCATTTGCCTCGAGTGAGGCTCGCCTGAGTTACTAAATTTGCATTAAATGGGAAATTTCCATTTCACGCAAGCACGTTTGAGTGAAAATATAAAGTTAATAGTCCGTTTTTAATCATGTGAATCATCTCTTCGGTGTTGAACTCGATAATTTCAGCAAAGATAAGATCAACAATTTTATTTCAACGCGGATTACTCGAATTGTAGCAACCGTCTGGTGTTTACCTCGCGCAAAAATCGCTTTTTTAGCGTCGCCAAAGGAGCAGTTCACTCAACTAAGAGAATACAGAGCGTTGGTGAGCGCAGGTTGGCGTATGCATCAGTCAAGCCTAGATCCGACGAGCAATGTCTCAATTCGCGGGTTTTCGAGCTGGTCCGGATGTTCCGCCGTTTTCACGGATGCCATCAGGTGTAAAGACCGATCCGGCTTGCGACTATAAATAAGCAAAAGCACGTGTCGGCGTCACCGCGGCGCTCACCTATTATTAGTGGCAATTAATGAGATACGCTTTCTGCGGGGAATGTATCCGTGGTAACGCGCGTTCGCCTCGCCTATCTCCCCGTGGAAACTTCCTACCAGCCTAATTGCGGCCGCTTACGCTCCCGTCAAAGTGTATTCTCGACTTCGCGCGCCGGTCTCTCGCCTCTCGATTCCCCAGGCCATAGCCTTCTTCGTTTTCTGCCACTCTTTTGTCGTTTCATGGAGGATTAGCCGTACAAGCCAACCGATTCTCTACCCTTTCGTTCCTTCTTTATTTCTTTATTTATGCAGTAATCGAGTGGATGACGCTATTTCACAATTTAGAAGAAATTTGGGGAGCGAGAGAGCTTCGAAAGCTCTGGTTTCAACCCTTTCACACTCGGAAACGAGACTTTTACCCACTTAATTCTTATATATTTAGCAATCGAATAGATGAAGAAAATTCAGAAGAAATTTAAGGAGTGAGCGAACTCTAGCTTTAACCCTTTCATATTCGAAGACGAGGAATTTTTCGCAAACGAGATTTCCACCCATCTAATTACTTTCGATTTCTGCCGATTTAATTTCTTATTTAGTTGCTTATTCATTCAGTAATTGAACGAATGAAGATATTTGAAAATTCAGAAGAAATTTAAGAAGTGAGAGGGCTCTAAAAGCTCTAGAGAAATTTGTTCTGTCCATTTGTGCCTTGACAGCAATTCGAATTCCCTTCGAGTAACCCTATCCATTTTCTAGCAGAGATATAATAAAACTTAGGATCCGAGGTGCACAATTCTCAGAAATGAAATTTTTAATTTCTCACCTCAAATTAATTCAAGAATAACCAAAAAAAACTCAATCGAAAGACAATATTTGTGTCCTCCAAGTGAAATTCTGTTGATCCTTCCATCAACACCTTTCCCTAAACTTCGCTCAACTTTACTTCACACACGCACTGCAAATTCTATACCATCTTCCCCCGAAATCCTCCTTCCACCACCAGAAACCAAACGTTAACTGAACTCCTTACGTCAGTCTGAGTATAAGAAGATCTCGGTTGCACCACCCTAATCCTGTTGTTACCAAAACATTTGCACAGTCCGTGCAACGAGATCTTTCAAATCCTTACAGCATTAACCAGATTATCTGAAAAGTTTAGCCAATTCTCAGTGCGAACCGAGTGCCAACATTCCGCCTAATCCCCCGTTAATATGGCCACGGCTGAAAGACCGAAGGCACGTCTCTTCTAAATCTCGCAGTTAATCCCATAATCCTTTTTGTCTGTTATGTGACCGCTTGTGGTTGTCGCTGTTCATTAACCGGTCCCACAGGGGACCAATAACACGATGAATAGACAAATACAGAGGGACGAGATGGGCGGTGTGGTTAACAAGGGGAATTTTTCTATTTCGTTCCCTTACACCTCTTTCATCTCCGCTACTTCCGTACTATCGAGCGAACATCGTCGGATACACGCAACGCGATGGCTAATTTACAAGGAGCTGCTTCGTTGTAAATTTGTCAAAACGTTTCCCCACGAAGAGAGGAGAAATCCACGCCCATCGAGCACCGCTAATCCTTTTTCTTCGTTTGCAAGTAGACAGTCGGCAGGATGGATAATTGTTCGGTGTAAGTTTTGCGGTCGCTTCTGGTCTCCCCTTGTAAAATGGTTCCCGTTTCTCTGCTTTATTCCTCGGGAGTTTCTTCGTTTAGGAAGCTTCACCAATGAAATATTGATTATTTCGGGGTTTTATGATCTTTCAGATTTTCTTCCAATTGTATTCGTAATTTGGAGAATTCTTGTTTGGGGGAGAGACGTGTGGGTTTTTCAGTTTGTCGAATTTTTGTGTAACAATGTAACGTCGGGGTTTTGCGATCTTTGAAATTTTCTTAGAATGGTTTTATTAATTTAGAAAATTTTTATTTAGAGGAGAGACTATCGATTTCTCAGTTTGTGGAATTTTTATGGTTACAGTGTTAGATAAAAGAGCACTAAGCATCTCGAACGATGAACGACCAATGAGACATTGATAATTTCAGGGTTTTTTAATTTTGCAAATGTTCTTAGAATGGTTTTATTAATTCAGAAAATTTTTATTTAAGGGAGAGACTATCAACTTCTGAATTTTTTGAATTTTTATAGTTCTAATGTTAGGTAAGAGAGCACCAAGCATCTCAAAGGATGAATAACCAATGAAACATTGTTAATTTCAGGGTTTTACAACCTTTCAAATTTGCTTCAAATAGTTCTCTTACTTTGGAAAATTTTTATTTAAGGGAGAGACTATCAACTTCTCAATTTTTTGAATTTTTATAGTTCTAATGTTAGGTAAGAGAGCACCAAGCATCTCAAGCGACGAATAACCAATGGAACATCGTTAATTTCAGGGTTTTACGACCTTTCAAATTTGCTTCAAATAGTTCTCTTACTTTGGAAAATTTTTATTTAGAGGAGAGACGTATCGATTTCCAAATTTATGGAATTTTTACAGTCGCAACGTCCGGCAAGAAGGAAGAATGAAACCTTCTCTCAGGATACTCCAATAAACGCCTAAAATTATTGCGTTAGGCATTCTCCTCATCGTCCTCGAAATTCAGCCAGACCTCTCGAAAAGGGTTGCGTTAAGCGAAACGTTTGAACCGTAAACGAGGAACCAATGCGAGCAGTGTCTCCCGACAATTAGTCGTAATTCACGGTAAAATCGGGTCCTGCAGGCTAATAATCAGCTCCAATTTCTGCCTGCTTCGCAGGTCGTATAACCATTACTTCGTTTAAACGGTTTTACAGCGTCCGCGTGAACGTTTCCAAGGCGCGATATTGCCGTAACGCAAACCTCTCGAAGGCCACGGATGGCGCACGCAGACCAGAGAGAGGAGAGAACGAACCAACTATCGTAAATTTCCGGCCACTTGATTTCCGCAGGCATGGACAATGCACTCGCACGTTTACGACGCCGGTTTACGCGTTTATTGTCGGATCCAGGCACCGATTTACGATTCTCCTCTCTTCCTTCCAGCGCGTGTTCGACGATTCACACCTTTTTACGACGGCACGCGTGCTGGGGAAACAGGGTGCGTTCGAGGGAAATGTGGCGCCTCTTTCTGAGAGAACGTTTGGAAAATTTTGGCAATAGATTAGTGGAAAATGTCATTTTTTTAACGAGTATTTACGTCGCTATTATTTTTCATTATTCGATGATTTATTTTGCCTCAGAACGACGAGTCAGATTTGTGGCACAGATTCTGGTGAAGATGTGACCAAATCAGGACAAATTTAATTCTAAATTTAGGATTAGCAAATTAAATTAATCTATAATACATTAAATTTTCTTAACTAAGACAATTTTCTTTTCTAAGTGCTTAGAAAAAAATCACAAGTGAAGGGGTTAACAGTGGAATAACAATTATAGCGAATTATTGTAGCTAATACGTGAGTAGGAAGGCAAGTTTGTACAGTGTTCGAATATTTTTCCGAGTAACTGTACCTACAGGTGTGATTTTTAAGCTGTAGAACGTAATTTATGCTCTACACGTTCTACTTGAGCAACGTTTAAACAAATAACAACACGAAACTTCGTCGACCATAAAATTAACCTCGATCCAATTTCCAACACGTTAGAAATGTTCTCAGCTCTTAGAAACGAGCGAATTCAAAGGATGCTCTCTAGTGGACCATGAAACCTTCAACTCGCTCTAATAATTGAACCAACTTACATTTATAATCGAGAAGACACGGAAGTTTCTTGAGAAATAAAACTGAAATTATCGATAAAATCTCGAAAGGGTTTTCAAACGGTTGAAACGATCTTAAAACACGAAAGCTTCTTGAGAAATAAAATTGCTGCAAAATTTTCAGTGTCTTCAAAGAGTTGAAACGATCTCAAGACACGAAAATTTCTTGAAAAATAAAATTATTCATTTGAAATTATTGAGAAACTCTCGAAAGGGTCTTCAAAGGTTTGCAACGATCTTAAAACACGAAAGTTTCTCGAGAACCAAAATTACTGCATTTCTATCGATTCGAAATTCTCAATAAACTCTCGAAAGGGTGTTCAAAGGGTTAAAACGATCTCAAGAGACGAAAATTTCTTGAAAAATAAAATTATTCCAAAATTTATTCGTTTGAAATTATTGAAAACTCTCGAAAGGGCCTTCAAAGGGTTAAAACGATCTTAAGACACGAAAATTTCTTGAAAAATAAAATTATTCATTTGAAATTATTGAGAAACTCTCGAAAGGGTGTTCAAAGGGTTAAAACGATCTTAAGACACGAAATTCTCAATAAACTCTCGAAAGGGTGTTCAAAGGATTGCGACGATCGAATGGTGTCCCTTTTTGCAAGAATCGATCGCGCAGTTTCTTACGGAGAAAATAAAGCAAGAATAAGAATGATAGTACTGTTTCTCACATTTATCCCCCACTTTCCGATTCGATGTCGAGCCCCACCACCATCCGAGCAGCTCGATCGCGAGCAAGTGTGGGCGTTACGGAGGCTGGCCAAGCAAGCCCCACCATCGTGGCCAGCCTTCGACGTGGGTGTTTCGGTTCCTTGAAAGTGCACCTTTTGTCCCGACAAGGGGCTTCCCTGGGAGTCGGGAACTTCTTTGAAAATTTGCGACGAAAATGTTTAAGAGTCGCCGAAACGACCGCTTAACGAGCGCACAGTGATTCGAGAGATTCTCTAATGGAGCCACATTAATTACAGAAATGAAACAGACCGAGGTGTGATTTTCTAAATTTTTCTTTTTCCAAAATCGCTTTCAGTTTTTTTTTTCAGGAGTTGTTCAATCTTCTCGAAATTTATTTACTTATTTACGGACAGAAATTCGGAACTTTACCAGTGCTTTAGCTCTGAAAATGTCAATTTTCATTTGTTTGCATAAATTCACTCTCAGTGGAGTATTGAAAGCATATTCTATATTTTTTTAACTGTGCTATTATAAATTCCCAGCAATGATACGTAAGAAAAATGTAAAAAAATAAAAGAGAACTGAAATTCCAGAAATTCTTGAGAAATTGACAATTTTCACTCAACTTTCCTCCACCCTTGAAAAATTTGAGTCACCAGAACGCCAGAAGCTTCCAAAATACTTCTCTCAAGCATCTACTTTCCGTTCACGGCGAATTAACGCACTATAACGGTGTTCCGCGCGTATAACAAGGCGGAAACCTCGGAAAACCCGATGCTAATTTTCCACGGTGCAATGTGGGAGGAAACGCGGCGGTGCAGGCGTGCAGACGTGATTGGAGGCGAGATCAAACGCGACGTACGATCGCGGCACTCTCAAAGAGACGAAATACGACTTCCTCGTTTCTTCGTCTGACGAAGCGTGGGGTCCCCTCGAAATTCGACGGGGAAAATAAGAGGAGAGCGAAAGGGCGGCCACGGCGACGTGAAACCTTCCAGGGTAAAGAGTTGGCAATTACTGTGCACCGCCTGCGATAAATCTCCAGATTTTCCGTGTGTTATAATACAAACGACGCGTTTATCGAATCTGTAAATCAAAAGTCAAGTTCGAACTGATTGCGTGTTACGCGCATTCGAGGGAAACAGCGGTTTGCAATTTTCTTTTCAGATTATCAATAACGCTACTTGAAAAACAATTCTCTTCTTTTTATTCGTCGACAGTGATAATTGAAATAATTTGAAACAAAAATAACGTATACTTCGAGACTTTGAAAAATAGAAAAGAAAAGAGTTATTTAAATTTTTAATGGACTATACAGTGTGAAAATTCGCGACAGAATCGAGGATAAAAGTGAACTCTGCCAACTCCAAAAGAAGAAGGAAGAGATGTAAAATTCTACGGTGAAAAATTCACAGAAATCTAAAGAAAAAAAAAAAACAGAAAAATGGAAGCAACTTTGCGAGGAAAAAGAGGACAGAGAAGGGGCAAAAAGCGAAAGGAAAATTCCGTTAGAAAAGGGCGTGCGACCGTCGAAGGCAGGGAAAAATCGGAGACCTTTCCTCGAATCCTCTTCGCGTGTATATTATTATGCGTTATGATTTACGAGATCGTCGGTACCGGAATGCGAGCGAAAATCAACTTTTACGAGTTGATGAGTTTATGGGGGTACCCGATGGTGGCCGGCGTGTGGCCGTCGTCCGACCATAGGAAATCGCTCTCGGATTCCACGATTTTCCTTCTCCCTCTCCACGTCAAAGGGCTTCCTCGAGGTCGAGACCTTGCGTTTTTTGATTTACTGCCAAGTCGATTCAGAGAAAAAGTTCGCTCAATGAACTTAAATGGGCGCGCGCTTCCACTGTCGAACTTATTTAAAAAAACAAGAAGAACAAGTAGATTAACTTCTTTCTGTCGGAGAAATTCGAGTGTCTTATGTGCGAATTTTCGAAACTTTCATTCCTGAAAATTTGGCTGCCAATGGAAAATTTATTTTTGCAAGTCAATTGCTAAATAAATTTCTTTCTGTCGTCAAAAGTGTCGTGAATGAGTGGAGAAATAATTCGGAAAGATTCGAATGTATTACTTGTAAATTTTTGAAACTTTAATTCCTGAAAATTTGGGTGCCAATGGAAAATTTATTTTTGCAAGTGAATTGCTAAATAAATTTCTTTCTGTCGTCAAAAGTGCCCTGAATGACTGGAAAAATAATTTGGGGAAATTCGAGTGTGTTATTCCTGAATTTTCGAAACTTTCATTCCTGAAAATTTGGCTGCCAATGGAAAATTTATTTTTGCAAGTCAATTGCTAAATAAATTTCTTTCTGTCGTCAAAAGTGCCCTGAATGAGTGGAAAAATAATTTGGAAAGGTTCCAGTGTATTATTTATAAATTTTCGAAACTTTCATTCCTGAAAATTCGTGTACCAATGGAGAATTAATTTTTGCAAGTAAACAACTAAATAAATTTTTTTCAAAATCGTCGTCAAAAGTGTCCTGAACGAGAGGAAAAATTCAAGTATATTATTTGTGAATTTTCGAAACTTTCATTCCTAATAAATGTTAATGTTTGCAAGTAAACTAAATAAATTTTTATCAGTCGTCAAAAGTGTCCCGAATGAGTGGAAAAGTAGTTAACGAATTCTCCAAGCTTTAGTTAACCGTACATTCGAGAAACGAAGCACAAAATTCGTTTACAAATGGAAAATTTATTTCTGCAAACGAGAAAGAGAAGAAATGAGAGAAGAAGCAAGAGGGAAGTGGCAAAAGTGAAATAAGAGAAGTTAAAAGCAACGAGAACAAGGGGACAGGCCCAGCCGTGTCCCGAAGGACGTGCAATGGTACTTTACGATCGTATTTATGGCCAATTTTATAGCTAAGTCCCGTGAAATGTCCATTGTCAGTCCTCCTCTTTCCAGCTTCGAGGACAACGGTCTCGAGAATGAACGCGAGCTTTCCAAAATCTTCCAAAATCTTCCCCACAATGTCTTCTCCGAACGACCAATGACACTCTTCTAATTTGCAATTAAACGGAACACCGTTTCAAAACTATACCTACACGCACACCAAACTACTTCCAATCTCCGAAAAATTAATCCTTCTTCACAAATCGGACAATTCTTTTTTCTCTTTTTAACCTACACGAAATGAAACGATCGAACGGTGTGTGTTAAACGGAGAGACATAAAATGGAAGAAAACAAACAAGACTTTCGTTCCCAATTCTGAAAAAGGGTGTTGCGACATCGTCCATCTTTCAGCCGAATCGTTTAAGGATATCCATAAATGTCGATCACGTTCTCGAAACAGCCGAATGGAACACGATATTACGACGTTCTCGATGATACTAATTACGGGAAAAAAAGGTAATAGCAGCTACCGGTGTTTCGGCATCCACTAAACTCCCCTTCGTCCTTTTCCAAACCGTGACACGGCACCTTTCTCAGCATCCGTTTCTAACCAGGTGAATAGATCGGTATCGAACCAATGAACTCAGAGTTCCACGCTCACCTGAACACCTCTCTACACCGGGGGAATTTCGTCGTTTAAATTGTTCTCGGTCGATCGAACGTCGTTACCGGAGAGTTCCTATGCGTTTATTTACCGGGGATTTTCGACGATGGATGGGAATCGTGGAGGTGTTGGAATTGTTCGAGTGTACCTGAGATGTACCGTTAGATCCTTTTTCTTTGATTGAAAATTTGGGTGACGTTCGAGAAA
Source organism: Habropoda laboriosa (assembly GCF_001263275.1). Lineage (NCBI taxonomy): Eukaryota > Metazoa > Arthropoda > Insecta > Hymenoptera > Apidae > Habropoda > Habropoda laboriosa. The sequence goes on along the minus strand of NW_017100187.1, from coordinate 379,927 downwards.
ATTATTCCCATGTGTAGGTACTATAGTTATTAATTTTCACAGATGTGAACTGATTTTTGGTATAGAATATTAGACAGAGAGCAGGACTAATTGGCGACCCACAAAATTATTTCAAAATCTATCCAATATTTCAAAAAAGTTATCCACCGTTAATACTGAAACTATTCCAGTACTTATCAGAGTGCTTAAAAAAAATGTTAGCACTTATGGGTAATTTGGAAAATTTTTGCATATTTTTTCTCTTACAGCGCTAGAAGAGATATCAAACGAGAAGGCAACAGAGTGGCTAAGAAGAATACGTAAGTTAAGAAAAAGGAGGCGAAAAAGATCCAAGATTTAGAATTAATAAGAGAACGTCGGATGAAATAAAAGAGAATGTTTGACGAACGAAAAATTGCAAAACCAAGTTTCTCTATTATTATATTCCTTTCTCTTCGCAAGATGAAAGTGATAAACGTGGACACGGACGTCCCCGAAATGCCAGAAAAATGTACGCGTTGATTTAGAGCGAGGGAGCAATATGGAGGTTGGCCGAATCTCGATTCTTCGTCCACCTCAGCCAGCAATAAAACGTGGAAATCCGTGTTCCTCTCTGGCCACGAGATGCGGCTACCGGAAGGAGAGCCGTTTTCACGAAAAACCAGCGGCTTCCGTGTGCCAATAAAATTTACGAGACCTTGCGGTGCCCCTGGCCCTTTTCTGCCAAGCCTCTGCTGACCTACTGCCCGTTTCATTGTTCACTTCACTTGAGAACCATCGCGTAGCAAGGGCGAGTTTTACCCCATCAGCTTATCCTTGGAAATTTCTCCCTGCCAATGTGGGTTACCGGGACATAATAATCTGGGTGCCTAGAGTCCCTTAACCTTCGCAGAAGTGTACGCTTTAAAAAAAAAATCGTTGTGGAGCTGTTGAGGAATTTGTGGAGTCGAATTTGTCAACTTTTGGAAAATTGGCGAATGTAGCGTAGACGGAATATTCGTGCACTTCTTTTTGTTTGTTAGTGACCCTTGAAAAATTGAAATACCTGGAGAAATGTGTCAAGAAATTTAATACTTAGGAAATATAAGAATAACAAGGAATGTTTGAGAAATTTAAATACCTCAAAAAATGTGTCACTTGGAAAATTTAAATACCTCGAGATATGTGTCACTTGAGAAATTTAAATACCCCAAGAAATGTATTACTCGAGAAATTGAAATATCTCAAAGAGTGTCACTGAAATTCCCCTTCAAACGAGAAAAACACAATTTAATTTCCTCCGCTGTCTGAAATGGGGACAAAGATAAATCCAACAGAATTTTTCCTAAATTTCGCTACGATCCAATAAAATTTCACTTTGCTCGACACCTTCGATCAATCACACCACTTATCGTCTGTCAAAAGAGCGGCATAGCCGGCTTTCACCGAAAATAAACACGGTGGAAAGATGAACGTTTGAATAAGAAAGAAGGGAAAAAATGGTAAAGAAAAAAAGGGAAGGAAAGGAGAGGAAAGAGGAGTTCGAAGGGTGGGCTGGTCCGATTTCGTACGCAGTTTTCTGGAAGCTCGTATTGAAATTTGTCGCGGCGTTCACGGCTATCCTTCTCCCGTGTACAGCTGTTTAACCAGCTGTAACGCATCACACAACTCCCCTCGTGGCGGTTTTGCGGCCCCGTGCCATCCTTCGCCACCGTCTACGCGGCGGAATTTTTTCACAAAAGGCACGTGTGCATCGATAATACGATGGCTGTTGCGTGACCGCCGCTTCCGTTCGGTAACTCGCTCGATTTTTACTCAAACTTCACGCCTGGAGAAAGTTTGCGTTTCGTTCGACGCGTACCTGGACGACCGTTTCGAATCGAACAGACTACGTATCTATCCCCGTCTCTTCTCCAAATCAATTCTACTTTGGAAATACCGATAACGAAGTATCGCTTCTTTCGACGATCATGGAAACATTCTACAAATCTTTACGGCCATTTTTGGCTGTAGAAACGATAGATCGATGGAGGACGAAGTGAAATTAAAACTGTTATTTCGGGGATTTCCTTTCGTTTTGGAAAAATTTCATGGGAGCCATTGTTTCACGAATTACGCTTTCAATTTTTCCTTAGGCAGATATGCCGCTTTCTTCTCGAGGTCCTGGCTCTACCCCAGTCTCCGCTATTTTCCAAGGAATCAAAAATCTTACAGTTACTTATAATATGATGGAAAAGTTAGAAAAGAGACAGTGATCAAGACGTCATGTCTCATCTTCAGAATAATTAGACAGGAAATTTGAGGGTAAATCGAACAAGTGGGACCAAAAAGGGCCATTTTTCACCGTCCTCCTTTTCAATATTCTAACACGAATCAAAATAGTCGTGCATCAGTTCTTCCAAATATCTGTCAAGGATCAGAGAGCACCAAAGGATCGTCCTGACCAATCCGAAAATTGTGCAAAATTAGAATTACCATTTTCCACCGTCCTCCTTTCGAGATTCCACCACGAATCAAAATCGTTCTTCGAAATATCTGTGAAAAATCCGACCGAAGGACCAAAGGATCATCTCGATCTTCGCAAAATCGGAATACAGTAAATTCTCCACAAGTGTCAGTCAGTTTGGATTCTACAAGTGTCAGTATAGATGGTCCTACGCCTAGGTCTGCGTCATTGCTGCGCCCATTTTATCTCGCTCGCTGTCAGTCAAGCGTGTAACGCTACGCCACTCGGTTTCTTTTACCAGATTTCACGGCTCGACAATTCATAATAGGGTTAGGAAGGGTTAAGTAGTTTTTCTGAGGAGTATACAGTAGGGAGATATTTAACAAATTTTTTAGTTACTTTAACATTAATTTTCTTTTCTTTAGGTTACTAGGTTTGTAATAAATCTTCAGGAATCTTTTTTTAGTAGACGCCTTCACAATTTACCTCTATGCTTCAATAACTACCTTACTGTAACGAATTTTTATAAATGTAGGGCCGATTCTACAAGTGTCAGTCAAACGGCAGGCCAATTCTCCAACTGGCAGTCAAACGGTAGGCCGACTCTATGTAATGTAATACAGGGCAGGGCGTCTGTTTTATCTCAATACAGTGAAATATCTGGCGTGACAGTGAACCTCATCAATATGTTAAGAAAAATTTTGGGATAAAAAAACGTAAAATTAAAAAAGTTGGTATTTAAATCGCTTGGTTGCCTCGACTCACCTTTCATCCTCATCTTTTAGGGCGCGAGGCTCGAAAACGTAGTCCCTGACTCTACAAGTGTCAGGTTCAGCTTCCTTGCGGACTGACACTTGTGGAGAATTTACTGTACCGCAAGATCCTGCACAAATCTCTCGTTTCCAAGTAGAAGCTTCGAAATGTCTGTCAAGGATCGTACCAAAGGACGAGAGACAAATCGTTCATCGGAACGCGACCTTGGAATATCCAGGTCACGTCGGCAGAAGTGAACGCGCGATGGAACGGGAGAGAGTGAAACAGGGGAGGATTTATGCGTTTATAACCCGTACGAACACCGGTAGCGATCGCTACGGCAAACGTGAATCACTCCAGGCAGTTCCTCGCGGGATACCTCTATTGTGCGTTCCTCTAGCCAGCCGTAAAAGTGGAAAGTGCACGAAAGAAAGGCTCTCGTGGCTGTTGGCACAGTTTTCGAAAATTTAGGGCCACTGGGTCTTTAGGCCAGATCGCCAGACGTAAAGTCGACC